>NC_136914.1:122044848-122523748 GCF_949752795.1 Hyperoodon ampullatus | reverse complement strand
CCGTGTCCTTGTCTTCCTGGGACAGCAGGGCTCCTGAGAGGGCCAGTGGCTCCCACCCAGGGAGGGCCGGGAACAGAGCTGCCAAAGTGATAAATGCTCTCGTCTGTCAAGTCTCTTTTCATGACGATAGTTTTGGGGAAAGAGCTACTCAGACCATCAGCTTGAGTCTCACATACCGGACCTGAATTTTATTAGCTGCATCTCTCTCTCTCACTCAGTGAAAACGCAGACTTTGCCTCCCAACACAGTCTTTCACTGCTGCATCCTTTTATTTTAGCCAAGTCAACCCAAGAGACAGAGGATCCAGATTGTGAGGCATGTCTCCAATAGTTAGAAGCCCACTGTGGCAGTGAGGGCCTCCAGCATGCCTGTGGTCACACCACTGCAGAAGGACCAGATGGCGAGGTCCGTGTCTGCATTCCAGTGGCCAGGGTCTAAAGCCAGCTCTTACACAGAGAGATTGCCTGGACGATGGGGTTTTAAAAGATTCCCTCACCTCAAACTATCATTACCTGTCAATCTGTCACACCACCAGCAGTATTATCATTAAAATCAGTTGTCCCTCAATGGATATAAGAGGCTTATAGAAGGGAGGACCACGGTGCTTTTTAACTTGACCATCAACTACTCACAGACCGAGCTCCCCTGATAACCAGATGACAGTCTCACAGGCAGGGAGAGTGGGCAGACATCTGCAGGAGAGCCAGAACCCCCGTTCAATCACAAGATGGGACAATGGGGGTCCTGACAGACGCTGCCTGTGCCCCGATGCCTGGCCCAGGGCTCTTTCTCTGAGTCACCCGTCATCATGGAAATGAAGAGCCCTCACTTCCAGGAGGCTCATAAAAGCTTCTTCCTAAGACATTTTATATTAAGGCATTTTCCTGTTAAGAAGACGCACGGTTTCTCACTGCACACAAGGCTAAGCCAGATGCCATGCTGGCATCCAGACTAGCCTGCGGGCTCTGAGGACACAGACAGGTGAGTTCTGAGGAGGCGCCCAGAAGAGGCTGAGGGGACACAGGGCAGCATGAAGGCACCTGGAGAGAAATCTAGGCAGAGGTGAGATGCTAGGCAGAGGGCAGCGGGGACACTGTTGCAGGGCAGAGCCCTGGGCACCCCTGCGGACTGGGGACATCCTGGTCTCATGGTAGCTGAATAGGAGATGGACCTGTGATTGGGCCCATTGCTCCCAGGAGCGTTCACACCACAAGACCACGTCCCAACTTGCCTCCTTCCTGCCCTGCTTGGACTCGGCTGGCTTCCTCAGAGCATGTGACGTTTGGGTCCTTCCAAGGCACCATGTGCGGGGAGAGGCTGTGGACGGGGCCTCACAAGAGTCTGCCATTCACGTAGGAATCTGTGGGGCTCCTCCTGGGAAACTTGGGGGCCAGGGTGACGGAAGAGCTCAGACTTGGCCTGGCAGGGCTGGGTGCCCAGCTCAACGGTCACTTCCCTGTGCAAAGTGATTTGCCTCACAGGTTGCTGTGAGCAGACAGGTGGTCACTTGAGGAGAGGCGGGCACCCCTGCCCCTGTCCTCCTCCTCAGCATCCACGGGGGCCTGTGGAGGGCTGGGGTGGCCACATTTGCCGAGGCCCTTGCTCAGAAGGGAAAGAAACAGCTGTGGACCGCTACCCCAGAGTTGACCCACAGGCCAGAAAGAAAAAGGGGCTGGAAAGTTCAGTTCAGTAAGGGCCAGGCGGCCTGCAGAATAGGCTTGTCTATCATGCAAGTCAAGACTTGTCTAGGCAAGTCAGGCTTGTCTGTTATTAACTAAGATACAATTGTGCTAAAATGTATTCTAACATACTCTTAATAAAGATACTCTTTGATACAATAATATCAACTGACACCAGCATAGTGCTGGCAGCAGAGTCAACAAATAACCACCCAAAGATAGTAGGTCCTAATCCCTGGTGCCTGAGCCACAGGACCAGAGGATGGAGCCTCAAGCCCCAAAGGATTACTCCCAGACCTTGAACCTAATGGAATCTGCCCTGCTGGGTTTCCAAAGGGCTTGGGACTGGTGGCCCCCTTTCTCCTTTCACTTTCCCCCTTTTGGAATGAGAATTTCTATAGCTGTTATTCTAGGCCTGTCCCACCATTTGTATTTTGGGAATAAATAATTTATTTTCTAGTTTCATAGGTCCAGAGGTGGAGAAGAAGTTGCCCCCAGGATGGTTCACATCCAGAGTCTTACCAAAACCTGATTTAGATGTTGTGATTTGAGGCTCTTGAGCTGATGAGATTTAGATGAGATTTTCAACTTGAACTGATGCTATAATGGATTGAGACTTTGGGGGATGTTGGGACGAGGTGAATATATTTTGTAATTGGAATGGACATGAACTTTAGGGGCCAGAGGATGGACTGCTGTAGGTTGGCTGAATAATGGCCACCCAAAGATATTAGGTCCTAATTCCTAATTCCTGGAGCCTGTAAATGTTACCTTATAAAGACAAAGGGTCTCTGCAGTTGTGATTAATTTAAGGGTCTCGATATGGGGAGATGACCCTAGATTGTGCAAGAGGGCCCTAAATCCAATAGCAAATGTCCTTATAAAAGAGAGGCAGGGGCTTCCCTGGTGGCGCAGTGGTTGAGAGTCCGCCTGCTGATGCAAGGGACACGGGTTGGGCCCGTGAGCCATGGCCGCTGAGCCTGCGCGTCCGGAGCCTGTGCTCTGCAACGGGAGAGGCCACAGCGCCGCGTACTGGAAAAAAAAAAAAAAGAGAGAGAGGCAGGGGAGAGTTGCCACCAAGGAAGAGAAGGCAATGTGAAGACAGAGGCAGAAATTTGTGCTCACAAATCCCTGCAACTTTAGGAAGAGAAATGAAGCCTCTGGGTATGGAGAGATCGGATTCCTGTATGAGGGAAGCTGCGGTGCAGGGAGGATCCGGGAGACCCGTGCTTAGAGACGCCCCGAGAAAGGTGCAGGTGAGGATGTTCTCAAATTTGTTGTTGTGAAAGAAAACGCACCAGCTCCGGCCTCCTGGGGCTGTATTAACAGACACCTCCCATCTCCCCACCCCCATCCCACCTCTCCGGGGTCAGGAAGCCCCGCAGACCTCCTCCCTTCACAGAGCCTGGGGAGAGGGAGGCGCTGGCCGATGGCTGACCTCTCAGGAGGGTCAGGGGTCAAAGCCCCCCCTTCCACCCTCTGAACTTCCACCAGAAAAAAAAAAGAAAAGAAAAGAAAAATAACAGCGGGGGTTTTGCTCAGTGCGAAGCTTTAGCATCACCGGTTGGTGACAGAATCGCATGTGCAGGTCACAGCTCGGCGGGGGCAAGGGTGCTGGGCGCTGCTGTGTCCCGGGCCCGATCCCCGGGGCCAAGGGCCAGATGCTGTCCCGAGGGGCGGAGGCCTCCCATGCGCCTCTCGGAGGTTCCTTGGCTCCCAGGCTGCTCGGGACGCGGGGTCAGGTGGTGCGGTCAGACCCACTGGGCCCCTGTCCTGAGATGCCCGGCGCGAGCCAGCTGACCGGGGCGTGGGGCTGGGGTCCTGTCTCCATGCCCTTCTGGAGCCTCCCGCCCCCCGGAGCTGAGCCAGGGCTCCCGCAGCCCCCCTCCTTTAGGGAAGCAGCTTCCCAGGCCCCCTTATCCCTCACTATATGGGGCAGGGGCTCTTACTCTGAACCTTCGCTTCTCTCAACGTAAATTGCATTTTCATTTAGTTATTTTTATTTTGGCTGCACTGGGCCTTAGTTGCCGCAGTCAGGATCTTTCTTAGTTGGGGCGTGCATGTGGGATCTAGTTCCCCGACCAGGGATGGAACCCGGGGCATTAGGGGCACCGAGTCTTACCCACTAGACCACCAGGGAAGTCCCTAAATTGCAGTTTTAAGAAGCCACAACAACCAACCTGGATTTTGTGTTGCTTTGTGTGTTTTCTAAATCGTCTTATACGGTGAAATCTGATTTTCCCAATCTGGCTAAAACGGACTTGAAGCCACATCTTAGTGATGCCGTGTGATAACTGAAGGTGAGGTCAGGCTGCCTGAGTTCATGCCCTGGCTTCATCACTGACTGGCTGTGTGATTTTTGACCAAGTACATAACCTCTCTGTGCTTCAGTGTCTTCATCTATAGATTAGGGACCATGACAGTGCCTGCTGCTGGGGCTGTTGTTCGTATTAAAAAGAACTAATTTATGTACAGCCCTTAATATAGTGTGTGGTACTTAATAAGTGGTATGAAAACAATGTCAGCTGTTATATTAAACTTTTCTATAAGCCCTGCAGCACCCAGAAATATACTAGGCACCCAGTGTCTCCACTCAGTAATTATTAATGATTCAGAAAGAACGCTTGTGTGAAAGCACCTGCATAACTTTACATAGCATCTGGTCTCAATTCTCCGTCTATGGATGGTGAAAGTGGAGTCTAGGAAGAGTCCAGAGCTTGGGGTCATAGTGGACCTCACCCTCCATCAAGTCTACCCTCACTTTCTTTGAGAAAAGCCCTTTCGAACCATGCCAGCAGCTCACCATTCAGTGAACAGATTCCCAGCTGCCAGGGTGGCACAACCCACAGCAGATCTTCACATTATCAGAACAAGTTCTCTTACACGGAGCCCAACTCTGCCCTTAACTCTGACCACTACGCTTACTGAATTAGTCCATTTGCTCTTGATCTGACAGCACTTCAAATACTTGACAACTAGGAACTCTTCAAGGGTCCACAATGGTGCTCCAAGTTACAAGTCAAGAATAAGTGATTTAGCTAAAAGTTAAACAACATACTCAAGGCCCTTCAGCCAGGCTCATGTACCTCCGGAAACAGAGGCTCTGCTTCTGACCCCCAGTCCACACATGCTCCCCAAGGCCTGGGAGTCAGCCTTCATCACTCTTTCCTCCCAAACATACCCCAATTCAGGGGTGGTGCTTATCTTCCTCAGCTACCCCAGACCAAGCCCCTACCTTCTCTGGCTGTCCAGCAGCCCCGAGATGGGCCTCTTTGCATCTATGCTTGCCTTTCTTCAATACTGTCTTTCCCCAACATCTAAAGTGATTTGTTAGAAAGAGACCACAAGCAAAAATATACTCGACCTCAGTAATCACTAGGGAAGTACAAACTGAAACCATAAGACACCACTTCATACCCACTAGGGTGGCTTTAATATAAAAGACAATAATAATAAGTGTTGGCAAAGATGTGGAGAAATTGGAACGCTTACACATTGCTGGTGGAAATGTAAAGTGGCAAAGTTGCTTTGGAAAACAGTCTGGCAGGTCCTCAAAAGGTTAGCTATAAAGTTACCATATGACCCAACAATTCCACTCCAAGGCATCTTCCCAAAAGAAATGAAAATATATGTCTACATAAAAACTTGTACACAAATGTTCATAACAGCACTATTCAAATAGTCAAAGTGAAAATAAGCCAAATGTCCATCAACTGATGAACAGATAAATAAAATGTGGTGTATCCATACATAGGAATTACTCAGCCCTAAAAAGGAATAAAGTGCTGATACATGGATGTACCTCGCTAACATTACGCTGTGTGAAAGAAGCCAGTCACAAGAGACCACGTATTGTCTGATCCCATTCATATGAAATGTCTAGGATAAGCAAATCTATAGAGACAGAAAGTAGATGAGTGGTTGCCCAGGGTTAGAGGGTGAGACGGGAATGGGAGAGGGAAGTGTTTGCTAATGGGTAGGGGGTTTCTTTTGGGGATGATGACAGCATTCTAAAATTAGATTACGGTGATGAATGCACAACCCTATAAATATACTAAAAACCATTGGACTGGGCTTCCCTGGTGGCGCAGTGGTTGAGAGTCCGCCTGCCGATGCAGGGGACACGGGTTCATGCCCCGGTCTGGGAAGATCCCACATGCCACGGAGCGGCTGGGCCCGTGAGCCGTGGCCGCTGAGCCTGCGCGTCCGGAGCCTGTGCTCCGCAACAGGAGAGGCCACAACAGTGAGAGGCCCGTGTACCGAAAAAAACACAAAAAAACAAAAAACCCACTGGACTGTATACTTCAAATGGGGGAATTTGGGGCATCTAAATTACGTCTTAATACAGCTATACACTAAAAGTGAATTTTTGTAGCCATTTATTTTTTTATTTGACAGCTTATACGCTTAAGATTAGTGCAACTGACACAACTTACCATACATGTTTTCTATCTTAAGAAGAAAGAAAACAATGAGCAATTTCTTTTTGGAGATGGAACTATCCTGCTAGTGGTGGTGGCATCTGGGGGCTGCACACGTGATGTAGCGTCACAGAGCTGTACACACAATTTCTACACAGAGAATCCAAATCAGGGCTGTGCCTGAGTTAGCAGCACTGTACCAACGCCAGCTTCGTGCTTTGGACAGTGCACCGTGGCTGTGTTTGCTCTTCTCACTGGGCCAGGAGTGAAAGGTACGTGGGAAATCTTGGCCCTAGTCCTGAAACTTCCTGTGAGTCTTGAACCATTTCAAAATAAAAAAATGATTTTTAAAAAGACATCAGATAACTTTAAAAAACAAAAAGAAAGCCCTCCGATGGCTTCGCAATCCTGTTAGCCTGCAACCCTCCCTCCTGCTCAGGGCCCCTCCTGGCCGCATCCCGACCACCCACCACTGGCCGTGTTCTCTGCAGTCACCCTGCTTAGCCTTCCCTCCGCTGAGAACGCTCTTTGCCAAGGTCTTAGTACCTGCCTCCTCCCCCACTCCCCCGCAGGCGAGCCCCCTTCCCACGATGGTCCTGCTTGTGTGTGTGTTCCCCGTGTCTCTCCTCCAAGAGCCGAGAGCCCCAGACAGGCCCATCCCATGCCTGCTTGCCCTGTAGCCCAGGCCCGGTACAGTAAGCTACACCGAAGGCACATAGACAAGGACACGAGGAGAGAACGAGTGCCTCTCCTTACAAAGGAGCTGGTTCCTGTACGTGGGAAGTAATCTTTAAAAATTGCATAAAAAATTTAAAAAGTTACATTTAAATTGGTTTTCGGGCCTCTGAGCAAGAATCGATTAACAACAAACAAATAAAATTGATCAAAAACAAACAAATAAAAACAAAAGAGCTGGTTCCATTGATGCTGTAGCAGCAGCAACTTCATAACAACCCAGGTCAGTGTTGCCCTCCCCTCACACAGGGCCCAGGGGTCTTGAGGTCCAGGAGGAAAGGCCTGTCTGTGCCCGGATGCTCGTGGTACTGCCGCCGTCCTGCTCTGGCCACACAGCTGTCTGCCGGGCCTTCTAGAGCGCGGTGTGTTTCTGTACACACACACCGCTACTCAAAAGCTCCCAAAGTCTTGCCCTCACACAAGGCAGGGGTGCTTACAGATTCCTTTGCAAATCGGATCAATTCTACAACCTTCTTTCCAGAAAACAAAAACAAACACATGCATACACAAAACACTGTTTTCCTTTACCCTTGGAGGCCCTGCTCCTGCCCTACAGCTGAGCAGAGCAAGCCCTTCCCTGCCCCTGCCATCACCACCAGGTCCCTTTCTCAGCGCTCCCTCACTCCACAATGGCTGTCCAGTGGACATCTCTCCTGGTGGCGCAGCACGCTCCCCTGAAGCCCCAGCTTCCTCTCAGTCACCTGCTCTCCCTAGGGCAGGCTTTCAGGTTTCAAGGCACTTTGCACAGAACTCTCACCTGAGTGTGCAAGTACTCATCTCTTCTGCATCAGGAGGTCCCCTCCTGGCAGGACCGCTGCTGTGGAGGATCTGGGTCTCACCGAGGGTTGTTGCTGGCATTTAGGAAATAGTTAAAATCCTTTATTTGTGCAAGGTTCTTCCTTGAATGACTGCTTGAATGTATTGAATGAATGATAGCAATGAACTAATTCACATTAAACAGTTAATGGAAGACATTATTTTTTTTTACTTTATTTTTTTAATATGCTGTTCTTTTTAAAAATTTTTCTTTCTTTTATTTTTTTCGCTGCATTGGGTCTTTGTTGCTGCGCACAGGCTTTCTCTATCTGTGGTGAGTGGGGGCTACGCTTTATTGTGGTGTGTGGGCTTCTCATTGCGGTGGCTTCTCTTGTCGCGGAGCACGGGCTCTAAGCGCGCGGGCTTCAGTAGTTGTGGCACGCGGGCTCAGTAGTTGTGGCTCGTGGGCTCTAGAGCGCAGGCTCAGTAGTTGTGATGCACGGGCGTCATTGCTCTGCGTCATGTGGGATCTTCCCGGACCAGGGCTCGAACCCGTGTCCCCTGCATTGGCAGGCAGATTCTTAACCACCGCGCCACCAGGGAAGCCCGGGACTTTTTATCTTAAATGGGAGACGGTGGGCAATGAGGTAGGCAGGGGACAGTGCAGGGTCTATGAAATCATAGGGGTGAGGCCCACCCTGCCCACTGCCCACTGCCGGCCCCCTTACATAGAGCTTGGTGTCAGCTGTGACTGTCCCTCAGGCGCTGTCTGCAGGAGCAGAGAACTTGTTTATTCTAACGCACCCCTGCTGAGTGAGCCAATCCTCAGGTAATCAGAGACCCGTGAGGTCCCTGTGTCTGTGCTGTTCATTCTCGATGTTTGTTTACGCTTGTCCCAAAAGACATCCTGAAAGAACACCCAGTCCTTCCTGCAACATCCCGGAGGCCGCAGCCCCCCTGGGTGGCAAGGAAGCCCTGCTGATTCAGCTGGTGGAGCCCAGCACACAGTGGAGACGGTTGGGGAGCATAGCTTCTCCCTGCTGGGTGTCTGGCTGCTGCGTCTTCTGTTTTTACATTTTATCTTATTGTGGTAAGAGCACAGCGGGAGCGCGAGCCTGCTAGCTGATGGGTTTGTACGCGTCCAGCACGGTGCTGTTGACCATGGCCAACATGACACAGGATGTTGTACGGCAGATCCTAGCGCCCACTCCTCCCGCCCCCCTGAGACTTTATGCCCACTGACTGCGACTCGATTCCCCCCCCACCCCCGCCAGCCCCAGCAGCCACCATTCCTCTCCCTGATTCTGTGAATTTGGCTATTTTAGGGACCTTATGTAAGTAGAGTCCTGCCATATTTGTCTTGCTGTGTCTGGCTTCTGTCACTAAGCCTTAGGTCCTCAAGGTTCATCCACATTGTCACTCTTGCGGAATATCCTTCTTTTCAAAGACTAACATTCCATCTTATGTTGATGAAATAAAAATTATTTTGAAGTCAGGACAAGCGAAAGTTTTAAACATAAAATTCTCTCTCTGTCCATTTGGGCCCTATCCCTCTTTAGTGTGTGTGGTATATCTGCATTACATGTTAACCACGTCCCTTAGAGGACACAGGAAAGCCCACTCGCCAAAAGAAAAAGGCAATTTCCTCCTGGCACCAGCATAGTAAGCGTTCAGGAGATAACATTCCTTTCTCAATCCTGTAAGGGGTCACAGTGACCCGCTACTCACCTTGCTGGAGTATGTACTCTGTCCATATGTTACCGTGATGTGGGATACTTTGTCTCAAAAATGTATACAACTGTGCTTTGTCCTCAGAGCTTTCTGAATGACTATCTCCTGGGTTATAATCCTCATGTTGGCTTGAATAAAAATTTCCACTTCTTTCTTAGATTGACCGTTGATTAACTTTTCATCAACAATGTATGTTCCACATTTTCTTTATCCATTCACCTGTCGGTGGACGTCAGGTTGTTTCCACATCTTGGCTGTGGTGAATGGTGCTGCAATTATCATGGGAGTGCTAATGTCTTTTCAAGATCCTGATTTCAATTCTGTTGGATACATACCCGGAAATGGAATTGCTGGATCATGTGGCAGTTCTATTTTTAATTTCTCCAAAGAAGACATACAAATAGCCAACAGGTACACGGGACGTGGCGGGGAGCTAACATTGCAATCATCAGCAAAATGCAAATCAAAACCACAATGAGACCTCACACCTGTTAGACTGGCTATTATCAAAAAGACAAAGACAGCAAGTGTTGTCAAGGATGTGGAGAAATTGGGAGCCTTGGACATCTTCTGTGAGGATGCAAAACGGTGCAGCGGCTGCAGAAACCAGCCTGGAGACTCCTCTCTTTTCTACTTTGGACTCTGGTGGTACTTGGTCAAGAGAGCGCAGTCCTAATACCTAATTAAAGCCTTTTGATTTGACTTGGAGGCAGAGTCTCCAAGTTAGTAGCAAGTTAGTAGCAAATGTCGCCTGTTACCAGAAGGAAGGGTGGGCACTCTGCAAGCAGGGGCGGCTGGTGAAAGACACAGAGTTAGAAGAAAGGAACCCCTACAGGGCTGGGGGTGGAGGGACCTAGGAGGCTTCCGAAATCTGTTCTGGCCTCCCCGCTCCTAAGATCTGGACAGGGAGCTCCCCCTACGGCGCCCTGCCAGTTGCCGTCGTCCCGCTGCCCACAACCCTTGGACCCGTGGGGCCCCTTGGCTCCCCTAACCCCAGCTGGAGCCGGACTGTGTCTCCACCGGGTTCTGCTGTTGCATGGCTTGGAAGAAAAAGGGGACACGAGATCCCCCATGACCCCCCCGCCGGGATCTCATCTTTCAGGGGGTCTAACTTTTCACCCTGGAAAAATCGGCCTCTTCCTGGAACGTGCCCTGAGTGTTCCATCCTTTACTTGGCCTTCCGTTACCGGGGGGTGGGGAGGTGGGGGAATGGGGGGTGTGCGTAGCTGCACACCAGGCCCCCGGAGGGCCTGAGAGCAGGAGGCCTGGGACAGAGCTGACCTCCAGTGTCACCAGGTTTGTCACTCAGCCGGCCAAGCTCGCGGTCGTTAATGGGGGCAGCAGTGCCTGGGTGTCTACACCCCTCACATCATCAGGGTGACCTTGGGAAGGAAGCCAGGCAGGTATTTTATCCCCAGAAACCGAGGCCCAGAGAGGCAGTGGGCGCGTTCAGGGCGGAGCCTGTGCTCGGCTGGAAGCTCCGAAGCCTCAGAGAGCGTCCCCCCTGCAGGGGGTCATCCAGTACGGGACCCCCGGGACCCCCGCGGCAGGGCCAGGCTGTACAGGTGGGCAGGACCTGGGCTTCACAGGAGACACCTTCCCTCCCGCCCCTCCTCCCTGTGGGCCCCGGACGGCCCGGCCCTGCAGCATCCTGTCCTCCGTTCCCACTCGGCCACTGTCACGATGGTGGGGGGAAGCTCCTGAGATGCTCCAGGCTGCCCCTCTGAGGCTGCAGGGACACAAGGGGACACGCAGAGAGCTCTAGGAAGCCCTCTGGAAACTTCCAAAGGGTGTCGGGGCCCCATGCTGAACCCACCAACTCTGCGGGGTCAGACTCTTATGTTCTCCTTGGCCTTTTGGGGCTGTGGCCAAAATGGAAGCAGGGAGACTCCCAGTCAGAAGTCAAGGCTCACCTGGCTCTCCCAGGGGGGACCCCAGAGGAGGAGAGGGTTCTGGAAGCTGAGACCACCCGGAGACCACGGCAGCTTGTTCGAGGGGGCCCGGCCCGCAGCCCTCCCTCCGTCTCCCCACCCTCCCCTCCCCACATCCAGGAACCACTTCCTCTTGACAGTGGATCAGCAGAGTCAAGTGAGCCATGAAACTGTTGAAGTCGGTCTCCTCTATCCTGTGCAGTTGTTTTTTCTAACCCAAATGCAGGAGTGCATTTATATTTTATTAACATTCATTGAATGCCTGCTACATGCAAAACATGACGCTAGTTTCTGCTCCAACACCCTCCGGGTTCCCTGAGTGAGCCTCCCCTGGCCTGCTGGGCTGGTCATCTCCCCCACCGCAGCCTGTCCGGCCTCAGGTCCTGCTCTTCCCCAAGGGCACCGGGCGCTGCTGCTCTAGACCCACAGCACCCAACCTCGGCCTGGGATGGGCCCAGCAGCCCTCGCCACCCGCACAGCCCGGCTGAAGACGGGGCTGTCGTGGGTCCCTGGAGCTGCTGGGCCGACTCTCCCCTTGGGACTTGCCCCGAACAGACCCTCTCAGCCTAACCTGACCACCTGCTGCCTCAGCGCTCCCCAAACCTGAACATTCCCGTCTTCTGCAGAACTGGATCTCTTTACAAATACTATACAGGCACTTTTTGGCTTGCTGTGTCCTCTCCGCCCTTCAGGAGGGCAGGGGTCTTTGTCTTGTACCCACAAGGCCCTGGACCTAGGAAGCACCCAGCACACATCTGCGGGAGGAATGAACGTGGAATTCAGCACCGAGTTCCCTTCCCACTCCTGCCCCGTGACAGCATGGTTGGAGGTCTATGACTTGCTTATGGTTCTCTCTCCTCGCTCTGGAGCAATAGAGACCTCCTGTGTCTTTCTTACCTTGGCATCCACGGTGCCTTAGAACCCTGCGAGACCCTAACTCAGCACCGCTATGGAAGGGACGCGCTGTGTCTGCAGCCGCGAGAGGCGCACGAGGTGTCCTCTGCCGCCCTCTGCTGGGCGGACGTGGAGAGGCTCACGGAAGGCGGGCGGATTCTGGGAAGGCAGGGACTGGACCAAAGACCAGGTGTGAAAACATCGTTTTTCATTCTAACACTCTTGAAAACAAACAAAGCTGCCTGCACCTTCCCAGCGTTTGTACAGTCTACAGCAGGACAACAATCCTTCCAGGTTTTAAAATATTCCATTCTGTTATCTTCATGAATACCCTTATCTGGCTGGCCGTCTCAGTTTGGGGCTTTGCTTACTTGTGGTCTCTAGACTTTCTGCCTTGGAGGATGGTGACTGTGGATAAAAAGCCACTGCTACCACCTGGCTTGATGCAGGCTGGCCAAGGTCAGGCTGCTGCTAAGGGCTGGGGCAGCCATGAGAGAGGGCAGATCTCACCCCACCTTTTTCCAGTTCCTGGCATGGGGGGAGGGTGACAGGGAAGGTGGGTCAGCCGCTGCCCCCAGCCAGGATCTGCCTAGCAGAGACCCTGTGTCCAGCTGCCTGGCTTGCTCAGGAGCAGGTTCCTTCCTCCAGATGGACCTTCTCTCCTTGGAGCACAAACTTTAATGTGGCTACACCTCACCTTCTCCTGCCCTGTAGTGTCAGGGTGGTTAAAACTGAGGCAGAACTGTTGGACTTTGACCTGTTGACCCAAGACTCTCCCAATGGCAAATCCCAGAGCCTTTGGTCCAAGATGGGCCCATGTCACATAGGTTTGTTCCAAGAAACAAACCCATTCGTTTTGTGAAGTAGTGCCCACACCTGACCTCTCTCTGACCCCCTGCTAACAGTTCCTTCAGAAATATTCTGCCCCATTTGTGGGTGAGAAAATATGGTCACTGTTCCTTATTTTTTTACATACTATTATTACTCTGGTCACATGAGATATCTGTGTGTCTCTCCCAAGGCTTGAGTTCCTGATGGAAAAGACTGCCCTTGCTTACATCCCCAGGGTCTAGTGGTTCAGAAGAGCTCAATAGAAGTTTATTTAATGAATGACTTTTAGTCCACTTTCCCTCTGCTTGCCTCTCTCTCAAACTAGAGAGTGGCTGTTTGACTTTTTGAGTATTCCTTTGAGCCCCAAAGAGACCCACACTGGCAGGAGAAGTGATGAAAGTTGCGTAAATATGGCATGGAAGGCTGGGCCCCTAGAATTACTCATTAAGTCCTGACATCCATTCCCAATGAGAAAGGGTCTTTGGTCTCTTCCTTGCTGAAGTCTCATCTCTTTCTGGGGTGTCTCTGCCTCACAATGTCTTTGATACAAAGGATCACATCTCCCACCCCCACTACCATTGAAAGGTAAGGGTCCCTGTGGGGCGGTGAGGCTCAAGGACCTGGATGCCAGATACAGGAGGAAGGGACCGTACTGGCCTCCTGTATCCAGAGAGGGCAGCCAGGGAGTGACTCCAGGGCTCACCAAAACCCTGGAGTGTGGGATGTCAGGAAGGGGGAGGGTGGGAGAAAGGGAGGGGAAGAAAGGGGGAGGTGCTTGCAGAGGGAGGAGTCAAGAGGGAGAGGTATAGAGGGAAACTGGAAGGAAGATATAAAGTGGATGGGGAGGGAGTCACTGATTATAGGGAAGGATCACAGCCTAGGTCAGCAAAGCAATGCAGCAAAGGTAAATCTAGCACTTACTGAAAGGTTTGGCAAGCAAAGATTTGATGTCTTTAAAACTTTCAAAGGGTGTTCAAAAATTATTTTTTGCTTACGGAAGAACTTAAAATATTGCCAGGATGTGCTGTAAAAAGTTTTAATTCTTCTTTTCGGTTGAAGAGTACACGCTTCTCAAAATCTTTTTATTCGCCTGTAACGAAGTGTAAAAAGAACCCTGGAAAGTGACATCCAACACCTCATTATATAAAGAGTTTCTATTAATGAAAACAGCTCCTGCTCTTTGGCCTCCTGGGAGCTTGCCACCCAAGCCAAAGTTAGTTTTGTTGACGTCCCACGCATACCAGCTCCACTTGTGGGCACTTTTCCTCCCACCTCTCACTTTGCTCACATGACCTCCCTTCTGACGGTGAATGCTCATCCCAGTTGCACGCCTGATTCCAGACCCTTCGGAGGAGTGGGAAGAGGACACGGCAGAGAAAATGGCAGCAGTGGCAGAACCCAAAGGTTGCACAATCCGGCCTCTAATGGCGGGGGCCCCTGTGCTCCCCACGTGGAGAAGATGGGAGGGGAGGGAGGACCCCTGGGGGCGCCTGACTCCCCCAGGACCCGAGGCAGTTGAGAAGGCTCAGGTGATAGAACGTGCCTGCAGCACCCGGGGTCCCCTTACCTGCCTGCCATCCCTCTTCATCTTCAAGAGAATCCCTGGGGTGTTCCCCAGGCTTTGCCTAACCTCTGCTATTATTTACTTGTGGCAACAGGTCCCATGATGTAGTCCGTGACTTCCTCTATCCTACTCTCCCCCTCCCCGCCGCACCAGCCCTCCCCGCAGAAGAAAGCACAAGAGAGAAGCAAATGCAATATATTTGACTGTATTTCAAAGTTGCTCTGTAAACAAACTTTGTTGAAGAAATAAAAAACACGAGATATCAGAATTAAATCATAATTTTTGGGGGGCATACTTCATATTTTAGAACTCAGAATTTAGCTCAGGGAATACAAAATTTGTAAAAAATGTATGGCAGGGCTTCCCTGGTGGCACAGTGGTTGAGAGTCCACCTGCCGATGCAGGGGACACGGATTCGTGCCCCAGTCTGGGAGGATCCCACATGCCGCGGAGCGGCTGAGCCCGTGAGCCATGGCCACTGAGCCTGCGTGTCCGGAGCCTGTGCTCCGCAACGGGAGAGGCCACAACAGTGAGAGGCCTGCGTACCGCAAAAAAAAAAAAAAAAAGTAGGGCAAGCGTGCCTTGGTGTAAAATCAAAATCCTGACCAAAGGGTCTGCTTTATTGTCACAAAGGGGTTGGGGACGTAGTTGTGTGATGTCACCTGAGGCCTATGTATGTGCAGTTCCTGGCAAGATTAAAAATTTTCTCCTAAAGATTCTTAACTGAAAAAAATCACAGGAAAAACAAGGTAATGGTGGCAAAAAAATTCTCAAATGAAATAGCAATTTTTCCAGATTCTTTGACATAGATGTCCCTGTCACTAATGGTTGCTATCCCTGAACTCCAAGTGGGAACCTCCATGAGGAAGAGGAAGGGGGCTGAGCGGCTTGGGAGGGTGAGGCCATCCCCTGGAGACGGGCGGCGCCTTCATCCCAGTTACAGCCTCTGGCAGGGGCCAGGGCCAGGGCCTTGTTTCCTGGCCACTTTCGGCCCCTCCTTAGTCAAGATCAGAGCTGCCAGCAGGGGTGTCCCACCCAGTCCCGCCTCCTGCCCACCAAGAACGCTGCCTCTGGTGCGGGATGTTTAGCAACAGGCAGGGTGTCCCCTGCTTTCGGAGGCGTCCTGTGCCCACGTGGGGCAGCTCTAAGTGCTGGAAAGTGCTTCCCCACTGAGCTGAAGGCTGCCTGCTGGTGATGTCCACTGTATCCCAAGAGGGACTGCGAGACCAGAGACCCCTGCCATGCACCCCTGCCCCGAGTCAGCGCTGCACCACACTCATCACCCCCTTTGCCCAACTGCCCCTCGTAGCATTTGACGTGGACCCACTGTCCTTGACTGGTCGATGTCTCCTGCTGTAGGGAGGGGCCAGGACTGGACACGTGGCTTGACTGGTACAGGAGCTGGCAAGAGCATCCGTCCCACTTTGGATACTGTACTTCTAGTGATGAGTAGTGATAAGGGGACAAAACTTCTGAGTCACATCATACTACGCCATTATGTTGAAATGGATGACAGTTACCCCAAAATGCCTCAATCAAAAATCCCACAATCCCACAACTCCAGATCTTAAATTTACACCTAAAAATGTATACAACTGTTCTGCGTCCACCTTTTTAATCTACTGAAATCATAGAAACCCCTTCCCCTCCTTCCTTCTGTGTTCTACTCAAAGGAAGGAAGCTCCCAACTGCGAAGCTAGATGCAGTTTTTTCTTTTTAAACAGCTAAGTCTAGGGAAAGAGCTAATTACAAAAGCTAAAAATCTCATTTGCCCAATTAATCATTTTTTCCACCACTTTTCAGCCTAAGCTGTGGCCCTTTCTTAGTGGAGGAAGGTGGGGAAAGAGGTGAGCACCACGCTTCCTGGGAGAAAACAGAACCAGGTCCAAGTTGCTGGGGGAAGGAAAGGAAGAAAAGTTTCATAACTGCATATGAGTACTGATGAGATGAGAAACTTTCTTTGTGCTTGGTGATGACCTCGTGAATAGCTAAGACCACTTTTTGCCTTGTTGCTCCACAGGATGCCACACTTTCCAAAGACACTTATGTATAAACCGGCAAGTCCTGGTCAGAGGCAGTCTCGTCCCAGCCTTCCGAGATGTTCAGATCCCATCTTTCAGGGGCTGTGTAAGCAGGCGTGTCTGGTGCCTGCGGAGGTGAGACACCCCACATTGCGGAGGGGGGCTGTGCCGTGCACCCAGCAGCAACGCCGACTGCCACCTCCACCACGCGGGGGGCTCGCCCCTCATGGAAACCTTTCCTCTGGGCAGATCTCAGCCTCTGTTGAGTCCCGACGTACTTGCACCCCAGAGCCCTCGAGGCAGAGACCGTGCAGTCTGGCTTTTGATACCACGCCTGCCGGGAAAGCTGAGCTGCCCGGGCGTTGGTGGGAGTGACTGAGGTCCACCCCGCGCCTCTGCCCCCTGGAGCCCCTACGGCCACGAGGCATCACCTTCCCCTCTCGAGAAATAAGGATACAGGTAGTCCCCTACGTATGAACCTTCAAGTTGCAAACTTTCAAAGATGCAGACGTGCGTTCCATCAACGTCAGGCGTGAGGGAAACTGCAGCTCGCCCTCCATCTCCTCTTGCTGATGGACGATCCTTCAGCTCTACCGTCTCCCACCTCCTCTCCCCACCTCCAGTCAGTACCTCTTCCTGCCTGTTCACTCGATGCCAGCCCCTGGATGCCAGCTGTTGTCCTGGACTACTGCACTTTTCCAGGGACTGCACTGTAAGATTAAACATGTTTTCTTTATTTTTTGTTTATTTTTTAGGTATGTATTATTTGTGTGAAAAGTATTATAAACCTGTGACAGTACAGCACTATACAGCCGACTGTGTTAGTTGGGTACCTAGGCTAACTCTGTTGGACTTATGAATAAATTGGACTTACGAACGCGCTCTCAGCATGGAACTCGTTCGTATGTAAGGGACTTACTGTACCGATGGTCCCGGCTCACAGGCAGTCCTGAGGATTAAATGAAACCACCAGGCCAAGCCAACAACCAGGTCTGGGCCGGGAATGGACACTCCATGCTCACTTTTGATTATAGTTTGGCTTTGATATAGACCTGTCCGAGGAATGCGTAAGAGAATGAATGAAAGATTAAAGAGAGATCAAAGGGGGGTGCTCTACCCAGGTGGTCTCCTGGCGGGGAGAAGCAGCGTCTCAGATGTGCTGGGCTATCACCTTTCATCCTGGGCCACAGGATACCCCTGCCCGAAGGACACCTGGGCTCTCACACCTGAACAGGAGCCGAGCATCCACCCCCATCGCCTCCTGCCCCCTCGCAGGTCTCCGCAGACGTCAGGGGCCCTCTCCTCCTCTTCAGCCTTCATCTCCATATATGGACACAAAAGGACATGCTTCCAAGTAGCTTAGGAAAAAATGCCCTTCACCTGTTTGCACAGTAGCTGATGAAGAAGAGAAGGCCCAGCCAAGCGTCATACAGGCATCTCTCCTTTAAGGAGACCGAGTCATGGCTGTGCACTGGCGCAGGAATGTACTTCACCCCCGAGGGCAGAGCCTGCACCCGCAGGGGAAGCTGCCAGGGCGTCTCCAACAGAGGTCATGGCTGGGAGGGTCTGGACGGTGGAGAAAAGGGGCGTGGACCGGGCACGGGGTGGGCGGTGCGGGGACACAGGCCCAGCCCACGTGACTCTGCCTCACTTCCTGCTCACATGTTGGAGCAACGGCTCCAAGTGCCAGCGTGGTACCGGTACCCTCTTTCGTCTCAGTGGAAGAGAATGACACACTCAGAAAGGAGGTTTAGAAATACTATCAAAGATGAGACACACAGGGAAGCCACATGGAATAAAAGCTTAAACAATGGAGTGCAAAGTGGGAGGTCTCAGCACTCTTCCTAACCACGATAGAAGGTGTTATATCTTCTTTATCCATTCATCTGTCGATGGACATTTAGGTTGGTGTCATGTCCTGGCTATTGTAAACAGTGCGACCTAGAGTTTGTCATGCAGAGTGAAGTAAGTCAGAAAGAGAAAAACAAATACCGTATCTTAACACATATATATGGAATCTAGAAAAAAAGGTTCTGAAGAACCCAGGGGCAGGAGAGGAATAAAGACGCAGATGTAGAGAATGGACTTGAGGACACGGGGAGGGGGAAGGGTAAGCTGAGACGAAGTGAGAGAGTGGCGAGTGGCATGGACATATATACACTACCAAATGTAAAATAAGATAGCTAGTTGGAAGCAGCCGCACAGCACAGGGAGATCAGCTCGGTGCTTTGTGGCCACCTAGAGGGGTGGGACAGGGAGGGTGGGAGGGAGACCCAAGAGGGAGGGGATATGGGGATAAATGTATACGTATAGCTGACTCACTTTGTTATAAAGCAGAAACTAACACACCATTGTAAAGCAATTATACTCCAATAAAGATCTATCAAAAAAAGATAGAAGGTGTTTGGGTGTGACAGTGAAGGCTTACAGAAATGCAGGGGCTATTCGACATTGCTCTTTTCCAGAGGGGGCTGTGGAGTCCCTGGGGCAGGGCTGGGGTCACTTCCTGGGAACCGTGCTGTGATCTTTTGGGGGTTCCCTTTCCTTTGGTACCCTTGGCTTTCTATACCCAAGACTGTTGACGAGCCTTGACCCAACACGGGGACAACACCAGACACAAGCTGGCCAGTGGGCAGCACCTGAGGAGGGATGGAGACCATTCTGGAGATGCACCCCCTACCCCAGCCCACGACCCACAGAACGGCCAGCATCTGGGCACCTGGGGAGAGGTTCCAGGCCGGCCCTCCCCTCGTGCTGCCTGGTGAGGAGAGGCCAGCTGGCCCAGCCCAGGGCCGGCTGCAGCCTAGGGCCTTTCTCTGGCCGAACGCCTCCCAGACCACAGCTCACCACCAGGTCAAGTTGGGCTGCATCAGGCCTTCAGCCACAAAACACCCACCTGGTCCAGGGCAAGAAGGGAACACGAGTGAGAACAATGCAGGGAGGGTGTGCACCTTGACCATCTGCAGTATTTGAGATCAGAAGACAGGTTTGATCTCTCCTTTCCGTAAAGCCCCAGACAGGAGAGAACACCCTATAAAGGCATTACCTAAATCAGGGCTAGAGCTGCCGACCCTCGTGGTGGATCTGGGCAGCCAGTGTGTGCAGTGGCTAGAACGTGGCCTCGGTGTCAGGTCCGCTGGCTCACCTGGGAAAGCTGTCCAACACCCGCCTGCAAGCTGGGGATGGTGACGGGAGGAGGGAGCGGGGAGCCTGGAAGGAGAAGAGCTGGGGCCCGGGGAGCTCTCTGTGCTGCATGGACGTGGCCCTGGCTGTCTGCCCGTGGTCGCCCGTGGTCGCCTCGTGGTGGTCGGCACGCCCTTTCTCTCTCCCATCAGCCTGTCGCTGAGTGGCTCTCCTGGACCTCCAGGGCCTGCTATGGGGGGCGGGGGGATGCTTTTTCCCTTAACCGCAGGCTGGGGGGGGCATCACTCACTGGTGATGGTGAGCCTGCCTCACCCCCCCTCGCTGCGGATGCTGGGGCAGGGTTCCAGAGGGTGACAGCGGTGCCTGGCCACAAACTGTGACCCAGGACCTCCCCGCCCCGGCCAGGCTCTGTGACTTTCTCGCGTCGGCCACAGCTGCAGAGTTAATTCGATTTTGGTGGCCAGGCCTTGTCTAATTTAGTCAATAAACTGGATACTTTTGCCCAGAATGATCCAGACACCAAGGTTTTCCTATGTCACTCACCTGGGTTTTGAAATACTCATGTAATGTTCCCGTGACCAAAGTAAGATGTTGTTCAAATCTGAGACTTTTGGGGAAGCAGAGTGCAGGGGGAAAAAGACAATGCATCTGAAATATAGACCCTGAGAAAGAAGGCACCAAATACAATCAGAAATTCATTCAGGTTATATTCTCCTAAGAATTACCTTACCTACTTCCAGAGACAGCTGAGGTCATGTGACTATGTCACAAACTGTGGAACCAAACAGGTTAACCTGCATTCGGTCGAACAGATGTTCTCTGGAGAAGCTTCGAAGCTCCAGTGGTGCTTTGTTTTGAACCGGGTTGGGAGCTCATTGTCTATCCTTCCTTCCTAGACCCCATAGCAAAGACCTCCCACCGGAACTGGTATGCCACAGTGGCAGGACCTGCGCGGACAGGGGTCCCAGCAGCCACGGGATGGAGGGAGGCCACCTGCCTCCCAGACTCTGCCAGGCCTGTGCTAGCCGCCCCTCCCCTGAGAACCTCGCACTGGGTCCCTTCCTGGTCACCAGTAATGGCCAGCTTCTCAGTGAGCCCGTCCAGTGGGGACCCGCCGGCCTTCAGACCCAGGGAGGTATGGAGCCTGGTGAATGTCAACAAGTCACTCCACATCCCATCCAAGGGTGAGGTCCGGGTCCCTGCAGGTTTTCCTAATCTGTGCTGCCTGTTACTCTGTCCTCCTCCTGGAAAGGGAAGAGAAACTGCTCTCAACCTGAGAGCTGGTGCAGTCGCCGCAGCCTCCACTAGAACCCAGTTGAACTGCTGTCCCCTCAGTCATTTCTCAGAAACCAGGTGGCCACCGTCTTGAGTTCAGAGCACTAAGATGGTGTAATTACTCTGTAATCACTTGGTGATGTGAAGTCACCCACTACTGGTCACGCAGCGCCTCTTGTGTTGAATCAGGATGACACACAGCCTGGGAGAGGACGGAGCGCCAGGCTGGGAGACAGGCACGACGTGTCTGACGGCAGAGGCACTTGCAATACAACTAAACACTCACGGGGGGGACCAGGCATCCATATACGTGTCTACGAGTCAACACTTATGGATGAATTCCTCTTCTAAACTGCTCATGGTGCTAGAACAGTCAAGATCGTGTACATGGGATTATACAAGAAATCAAGACTTAAAAAAGGAGCCCGGATTTTTATCCCTGACCTTTGAAACAAACTCACATATTAACAAAGAGTCAACATCTAAATAGACTTTTATTTTTTTCTTTTACTTATTTGGACAGAAAAGAAAATTCATCAGCTTTCATTAGAGTCTCCCTAAGTGTTGGAAACGCATTAAACTCAGAAATAGTGGACCTTGTAGAAAAGCATCACAAATTAAAAATAGATTTCTCCATGTGGCAAAAGTGCTTTGAATCCAATTAAAGGACACGGCAAAGGTGTGTTGAGACGCGATTTAAAATTTGGCCTACGATCCGTGGCATCGGATTAAAACCACAGGTGAGGTGACCGTCATGAACCCGGGGACAGAAATGATGTGAGTTGGAAGCATGCCGCCAGCAACACTTTTAATTAACTGAGTGACAAGGAAAAACGTCCCAAAGCCTGAGTAGAGTAGGTTTGCATCTGTAAAAATAAGGGGGTGACACAAACTGGGTTGAAGGAGGATCACGTAACTCTAGAAATGACTGGTTTCTTATCTGCGGGGACAGCCAGACCAGCCGACCACCCTGGCCAAGGTCTCCCAGGGAGACCTGTGGACCTTGGTTCAGAAAAGGCCCAAGTGTTCTGCGCAGTAAGCAAAGCCCTTGCTGCCAGCTGCTCGTCACATAGGCCTTTCTGGCTGGAGGTGAGCAGGCCCCCGGCCTGCGGGAATCACGCCCAGCCAAGCTGGTACAGGTGGGTTTGCCAATGCCCACCACACCGTTCTGAGGGGTGCTGTGAGGCCGGCAGACACTGCCCGGTGACCACACGGGGGAGAGAGTTAGCGAGTGGTCATCCGCAGAGACATTCTGTTGTCTCAGCCATGCTATGTATTTTCCAAAACAAGTAGTTCTGCTAATGATGACAGAGCTCAAGGCCCGCAGGCCCCCGTGGTCTGATGGACGTGAGGTGACCTCTCTGGCCCAGGTCCAGGCCTGTGATCATGCAAGGAGCCACGACAGGGTGGGGTGAGAGGGAGAGGGCAGAAAAGAAGAGGGACATTTCCTTTTACAGAAGATCTGAAGCAACAGTAAGAAAATAACCTGAAGATATATTTAAAAATAAAAAGCAGCCTCACACTTCACTGTCATTCTGTCACCATTCTCCCTTTCTCCCCGTCCACCAGCCACGCAGGGATGGGCAGGAAGGCCGCGCGGACGTATCAGAGGGCCCCGCTCCCCACGCTGTCGCTGCCTTTTAATGGCGCCGGGTTGTGTTTCTTCTTCTACGAGCCCCGTTCTAAGCTGCCTGCGCGGGGCAAACGCTGGAAAACCCTCCGGGCTCCCACACACACAGCTGAGCAGTCCCAGCTGCGCAGAGCCCACCCGGCTCGCTTCCCGTCACCTGCAGGCACGGCGAGACGCGGACCACGTCACGGATGTCTCTCCATCTTCACCAAGCAGAACACGCTCCGGCTCATCTCATCCCATCCCTGGCGCCCCTGGTGGCAGCAGCCCTCCCAGGTCCCCTGTGTTGAGGGGGCTCTCCCGCGGCCTCCGGGGGGTCGTGAGGGTGCCTTCCATGCCCCGCGCTGGCAGCACGGAGGGTCTGGCTCGGGGCCACAACTGCCGGGTGCTCGCTCCGAGGCGGTGGCTGCTCTCCGGAGGGAGGCCGTGCTCTTCTTTGCATGGAAAGCGGGATGGCGCCATCCTCTGACCAGGTCCGTCCTGGTCCCTCCAGAGGCCCTGAGCACCCCTCCCGGGCCGCAGCCCCACGCAGGGCGTCTCCGGGTCTCTGGCCGGCGGGTCGGACGTCAGGCTCCCCCTCCCCTCCCTGGACCTGGTTCTTACCTAACCTGGGCCGCGCCCCCGGCATCAGAGGCTCGGAGAGGTGTCCTCCAGGCCCAGCAGCTCTCGCACGAGTCTCTCCCCGAACTGGGCCCGGCTGTACCTCTTCACGTGGTAGGCCTCTGACATCTTGTACAGGATGTAGGCGTTATTGATGGCAATGCTGATGGCAAACCAGAACACCTGTTGCCAGGTCTTGTTTGGTTTATGAGAAATGAAATACCTAAGAGGACAGAACGGCAAGAAAGCCTGACTCAGAGGGTGCCCGGGGACCCGGTGCAGGAGACACATCCCCAAAAGGCCTCATTGGGGTCAGCGAGATGCTGCAGGGGACGTGGCGGTGGGAAGCCGGCTGTGGGGAGGGGCAGCCTCTCTCTGAGGCTCGGTCACGTGAACCGTACTTGAACGTGCAAACAACCCCTATCAAAGATCAGGTGGGAGGAGGCGGGTCACCACAGGGGACACCGAGACCAGGAGCCGGGCCTCTGCGGTGTAGCCCGGAGCTCTGGTGCCCGGAACCAGGCCAAGGGGCTCCCCTGCTCGCCGAGGGCCCTGCGCAACTGCGGCACAGCCCAAGCCATCTCGCACCGCGTCCGCCCGCAGCTCTGTGCGTGTCTCTTCACCACGCCCGCCTCCCCTCAGATGGAGGCCTCCTCTGCCCCGAGGCGGAGGACAGCACTCCCCCCGGACCGCCAGCTCAGGACCCATCCCTGCGCCATGCCCTCCGTCTGCACGTGTGTCTCTGCACCCTGGGGGCCAGGAGCCTTGGCACCACCCAGATGCCCAGCCAGGGAGGCCGCGGATGTCCATTCGCTCAATCGTGCCGATTCCCCTGGAGCCACCGAGCAGGCCCACGAGGCGCCAGGCACGCTGCAGGCTCCGCGGAGACCATCCAGTGACTCCCTGGGCAGCGGGGCTCCCTCTCACACCTGGGCTTTTCCAGGAGACCCAGGTCCACGTGCTGCCCTCCCCGCCCACAAGCAGCCCAGAGGGACGTCCGTGGCCCTCAAGGAGGGCTGAGAAAATGCCCACCGCCTTTGGGGTTAGTGCAACCCTGTTTCAGGCTGTGAGGCTCAGGCGCAGTAACTTCATAGGCAGACCGAGGTTCAAGGGCAATCACTCCTTCCCTCCTGTTGTGGACACAGGAGCTCGCCCCGAGGCAGCAGGGGGGCACGTACATGCACACCGCGCGGGCACTTGATGACGGCCCCACACCTGAGCCTGCGCCCGCACGTGAAAGTGCTCCGTAACCAGGGCCGGAAAACACGCGGCCCGGCCCCACGGCGCCCGGGGCCCAGAGGGTGTGGGGTGCAGGCCAGCGGCTGAGCCGGTGGGGAGGGGACAGAGAGGGCAGCGGTGCAGGAGGTGGGGGGCTGGGTGGGCTGGGCCACGGGCTCGGGATTTTCTCTCTCGGGCTCTCCCGTTGTCAGCTCTGAACCTGGGGACACTGACCTCCCAGCAGCCCCTCTGTTCTCGGCGGCGAAGCCTCCCGTGCCGGGGCGCCGGCTCACTTACTTGCTGTACTTGTCATCGTATTTGCAGATGTAGCTGAGGTGGGCGGCGAAGGCCTCCACGGCCAGGGGGCAGGGGATCTCCCCACTCCTCCTCTTGATGATCACTCCTGCGGGGAACAGACGGGACATCCCCTCTGAGCCGCACCCTGCAGACCCCCGTGCAAAATGTGCCCCCTCCCCCCTGCCTGCTTGTCAAACAGATGGCAGGGGAGGAGGTAGAGGGAAACCACCACCACCACCGCCACTGCAGCTTCAGGGGAGTGCGGGACACCGGGCCACGGCAGGGGAGGAGATGGAGGGGAACCACCACCAACACCACCACCGCAGCTTCAGGGGAGTGTGGGACACCAGGCCATGGCACGGGCCACGGCAGGGCCCGCTGCACCCGATGGGGCCTTGAGAGCAGAAGGGGAGCTCAGGACCCACCTTCTCCCTCCCTCCCTCTCTCCCCCGGGCTTCAAGCCCTCCCGCCAGGGTCTGAGCAGGGGTGGGAGGAGGTGGCCACCAAAGTCAGGGAGCCGGGGGTCCCTTCTGCCTGCCCCGCCGCCCCCATCAAGGCAGAGGGTGGGACTAGAGGCTCAGGAGAGGCAGGAGCTGCCCCGACCCCAGGCTCTTTGACGCCTCGCGCCGTGCACAGAGCGCTTCACACCCAGCTGCCCCTGGCACTCCCTCTCTCACACGCCTTCAAACGCCTCTTCCTACCAAATACACATGGAACCGTGTCCCAGGGCCACTTGCCAACGTCACGGCAAGACTCAAACGGCCCACTGACCGGGCATGAGAAGCAAAAAGAGGTCATCAGTCCTCTTCAGCCTGCTGTCCAACAACCTGTTTTCCAAGACCTGCCCTGCCCGCCCGGGTGGACGTCCACTGTGCCCACGGAGGTGACGCGGGGGCGGGAAGGACACTCGTGTGAGCGAGGTTGGGATTACAGAGTGCTTCCTCTGCGCAGCCCGCTCCCATCCCCGCTGCACGCAGAACGGCGTGATTAGGAGAACAGTGCCGTTCAAAGGGCTGTGGGTTTTCAGCACTACTTAAATGGGCGTAACTGAAGTAAAAATGGTCACACAGGTCCATCTGCTGAGACTGAGCCCTGAGCCGGGATCTTTTTTGTCTCCCACCCCGCTCCTCCAATACTGAATTTTTGCACTGAAGAAGCACCTGGACATCTTGTGAGAGACTGAGAAGCTAGGTCCCGCCTCAAGAGTTGTGGTCTGGGGAAGCCCCGGGCAGGACCCGGGCAACACACTTCCTAAAGCCTCCAAAGCTCAGAGGACCTCCGTGCCCAGCCAGAGGGTCCTGGACCCTGGTTGCTTAGAGATCCTTTCCCCACTCAGAGAGACTTTCTATGGTTGGGTGATGCAGAGGCACGTGCATCCTCCAAGGCTGGGCTCCTGGCCAGAGGGGCCTGGGCCTTGGTTGCTTAGGGATCCTTTTCCCACTCAGAGAGATGTTCTATGGTCAGGTGAGGCAGCCGCATGTGCACCCTTCACGGCTGGGCTCCTGCCTTCAAGGAGGGCTGTGTCTCTGCAG
Source organism: Hyperoodon ampullatus (assembly GCF_949752795.1). Lineage (NCBI taxonomy): Eukaryota > Metazoa > Chordata > Mammalia > Artiodactyla > Ziphiidae > Hyperoodon > Hyperoodon ampullatus. The sequence goes on along the minus strand of NC_136914.1, from coordinate 122,497,489 downwards.
CACCCTTCCTGAGGGGACCTGTGCTGGTGCCTTTGCTCACCACCCCGCCCGACCTCAAGTCCAAGTGGGCAAACACCCCAGTTTCACACCCCGGCCCAGGCACATGGCCTTGGGAGGTTTCCCACCTCCAGCTCCATTTTAATTTGCCCGACTTTCGACTACAGCCTCCTCTGGGACTAAGGAGGCCCCTTTAGGGCTCCCTGGAGTCCACATGGGTATGAGCAGATCAGACCATCCCATAAGGAAATAAAATCCCCTCCGTTCTTTTCCCAGGGGTGGAGGACAATTCACTCTGAGTCATCAGGGCTCCCAGCGGGTCAGGCCCACTGTCCGAGGGCCTCGGCCAGCACCATGCCCCTGGGGCTCCCTGCCTGCAGCTCCGGCTGCTGCCTTCTGCACAGCCAGGGCCGCCGCTGTCCCAGCACATCCAGCCGTGCCAGGCCTGCTTTCCTTCTCCATTTCCCTCCCATCCCTTCGAATGTTTAAACTCAACATGAGGATCGCAGCTGGAAATCTCAGGAGAGTGGTTTCAAAATCCAGGCGTGCGTCAGTCTCTTTGAGCTTTTCCCCAGGTTCATAAACCAGTCCACGCTCCTCTCTTCTGACATTTTGGATTTTGGATACTATTCGAGCTGGAAAGGGTAAGACTGCTGTCCTATAGTATCCTTTTCTGAGGACTGAAAAGCTTTAGACATTGGAAATATTGACGAGAGGTGATGTGACATTTATTGTGTCCACTGGCATCATAACCAGGAATGCCGTGTTCCCCTGGGTGCACCCTGTACATTTACAGTCGTGTGGGGGACCCTCTGCGCACAGCTTTATTCCACGTGTCTGCCTCTGTGACACTGTAGGTCCACGTGGGCCTATGAGAGAACCACGTGTCTTCATGTTCCAGAGAGTTCTGTCTTCTGCCTTCCCCGGGCTTTTTCTGGCTGGGCGGACCTTCTTCCCGTCCTTCTGTAAGCCTGAATGAATGAGTCAAGACCTGACTCACAGACCCATGCAGACATTCCACACTCACATTAGCCTCATGGAATCTGAACCCTAAGTGGGCAAAGACGGAGATGGCAACGAGATGGTAGAGACTCAAAATGGATTCTAGAAGAAACGCAAAAGGATGTGGTTCTCGATGGGGATGTCCCTGGATGAATGATAGCATGTAACTTAAAAAGCCTGCATATGCTCACCGTCTCTGAAAGGGGGCTCGTTTCCCCTTAGAACCTGGAGTAAAGAATAATAAATCAATCCCTCAAATGTTCATAACTAGTTACATGTTTTCCAAAATTCGAAATTCTGCTCATCTTCTAGAAGAGCAAATATGGTCACAGTAGAAGACAGTATAAAGCTGAGAAGCAGTCTTTAGAATATAGGAGACTGTCATCTGGGTGACATTTAAAATAAGTAGGGAAAAAATAATTATTTGATAAATGGTTCAGGTACAGAGGTGGGGCTGCTTGGTCAACCAATCTTTGCCACTTAACGAAAAAAAAAGATAGTAGCAGCCCAACTGGTGCCATGACCAAAATAAATTCCAAGTGGATGACTGCAAAGAGCACAAAATCACCCTATAAAACAACCAAGTGAACTATACTTACCTGGCCTTGGGACAGAGCAGGGGCTTTTAAGCATGAGAGCAAATAACATGATCAACAGCTGTGCCTATGCGGAAATGAAAAACCCTTTTTATGTTAAAATCACTGGCCATAAATAAAGGCAAAAGGAAAACAAACGAAGAAAAATATCTGCTATAGGTATAAAATCTGCTTTCAATTTCGTAAGATAAATACTTCAAATGAAAAATTGACAAGAACATGAAGAAATCATTGAAAATTAGCTAAAAACACAGGAAAAGATGTTCAACCCCACCAACAGTCACGGCAATTTATATTTAAAATTTTGTAGCATTTTCAGCCATCATATTGACAAATTTAGAAAAGAAAAAAAATAAGTGTTGATAAAGCAGGAGGAATCTTGGTCCTCTTGTAACCCTCGGCAACGGCAATAAGTACAGCCTTTTGGCAACACAGCATCAAGAGCCTTTAAAATGTTCCAACCCTGGGTTTCCCTGGTGGCGCAGCGGTTGAGAGTCTGCCTGCTGATGCAGGGGACACGGGTTCGTGCCCCGGTCCGGGAAGATCCCACATGCCGCGAAGTGGCTGGGCCCGTGAGTCATAGCCCCTGAGCCTGCGCATCCGGAGCCTGTGCTCCGCAACGGGAGAAGCCACAACAGTGAGAGGCCCACGTACTGCAAAAAAAAAAAAAAGTTCCGACCCTTTGGCCCAGCTGTTCAACTTTTAGATTTATCTTGAGGAAGTGATCAAAGATGTACCTGAAGATTTATATATGAAGATCTTCACTACATCATTCTTCATATTATGAAAAAAGGATCATTCATAGGGGCCAAGATAAAGAAATTATGATACATCTAAGGATGGAATATGAGGTGCTTTTTTTTTTTTTTTTTTTTTTTGCGGTACGCGGGCCTCTCACTGCTGTGGCCTCTCCCGTTGTGGAGCACAGGCTCCGGACGCGCAGGCTTAGCGGCCATGGCTCACGGGCCCAGCTGCTCCGCGGCATGCGGGATCCTCCCGGACCGGGGCACAAACCCGTGTCCCCTGCATCGGCAGGCGGACTCCCAACCACTGCGTCACCAGGGAAGCCCACAAGGTGCTTTTTAAAAATCATGTCTTTGAAGTACACTGAAAGGAAAACTACCTCCCTTCATTAAGAAACGAGGCCCTAGGATGTGGACCAGAAGAAGGATTCCCAGTGGGGAGCGTGCCGGCCACACGGTCTCCGCTCTGCGAGCCCCCTGGGCCGCACCCAGGGTCTCCTCTCACCCGCCGGGCTCCCAGTGTCCACAGGCCCTGGGGGTGCCCAGGGGCCTGGCAGTGGATGTCAGTCTGTGGCCAGGCTGTGGACACACTCCATGGGATTTTCAAGGGCGACTAAGATTGGGGACTGCATGATGTATAACAGAGTACGTACTTTAGAAAACTATCACGGAATCGAACACAAATACTAGTTTCGGCGTATTTAAAAATCACCCCTCCCAATTTTCTCATCTTGCCTCAACAGCCTCCTGCCTCCTTCCCTTGGTGCCTGATTTAAGGGTCCCAGTCCTTGATATCGGGGTTCTCAGGTGTGTCATCTTCAATCCTATTGCAGCCTTCTCCCTAACCTCCCCAGATGCAGTCTTTTCTCTGCTACCTCATTTCACCCAGCTCAGACAAGTGTGAAGTCCTTGTTTCGGGACATCGTTTCAGAGGCTATCACTTAATGTAACTTGCTGGGAAGCAGCTCCTATGCCCTACACCCACGCCTGTTCCTAGGGACACTCTGGCCCCGAGGCCCCAACCGCAAGAGAGCCGAAGTCCAATTCAAACTGGCCTTCAGCTGACAAGGTCAATTCCAAACCTCTTCTCTAAGTGCCCTTGACATAGCACTAGAGGGGGAGGTGGCTTTCTCCACCCCCTGCACATAAGTGGGGTAACGACACCCCCGTGCTTGAGTCCCTTGACTGCAATCTCCAATGAAATGTAACAAACTTAGGTGTGTGCGTGGGGTGAAGGATGGGAATAAATGAACAAGGGGCACTAAATACACACCCACATACCACATACATACACACATACCATGCACACGCAGACACACACACACATCGCACACCCCTGAGCTCCTTGGCAGTGTTCCTTTAATAGAGAAGAGGAAAGATGTCTTAATGTAAAGGAACACAGGGGACTTTTCAAAGACACTACGCAACGATAAATATTTTTGTAAAGGGTCCCTTTGTCACTGCAATTTCCTTTTCTGTTGTTTAATCGTGTTTGAGCTGTAGGTTACCTTAAATATAGGCTCCTTGCTAAATGAATCCCCTTGTTAGCAATGGATTTTAAATCCCAAGGAAAATCAATGACGATAGAAACCGAACCCCCCAAAAACCCAACGCTAGCGATTTAACTTCTAAGGAAGACATTTCAAAGATAAGAATGGTTGACGTTCCCCCCCCCGCCATCAGAACAGATTTTTCACAGAATCCTAGATGATGATCATTTAAATACCGTTCAAACGGAGCCTATTAATCACACCGCGTACGACCTGGGGGACCTGCAAATGCCAGCCTCACAGCTTCTGTTGACGGCTGGCAAGTCCCAGGCAGCGGACAGCCCGCGGGCCCAGGAAGCGCTTGCCGCCCCGTGAAGGGCAGCGGCCATCACCCTGCGGCCCAGAGCCGAAGAGGGGCAGGGGCCACCCGACGCCAGAGCTCACCCACACCCCAGCCCCGGCGCCCACCGCGTGCCCACCTTGCTGCACGGGTGAGTAGGCGTTGGTCAGGAAGCGGAAGTGGCCCTTGTTGTACCAGCAGATCAGGGACATGCTCCCCTTCATCCGGATGCTGTGCTGGCCCCGGGCGGGCGGCAAGGCCGGGCTGCTCAGCATGGAGGGCGGCAGGCCGGTGCAGTCACTCTTCCTGGGGCTGAGCAGCCCGCAGCAGTAGATCCCTGTGGGGACACGGACCGCACGGCCTCAGGGCGGCTCCCCCCGACCCCCCGGGCTCGGCCCTCAGGGGGCCCCCCTAGAAGTGATGGTGAAGTCCGGGGGCTTTCATCCCAGACGTGCCGCCGCCTCCAACTTCCAGACGTACTAAGATCGCAGGGAAGAGCTAACGCAAGCAGGGCGTCGGCAGTAACAACGGCAGCTCTCGTGGCCAGAGGGCTGGCTACCTGCCAGCACAGGGCTGAGCCCGAGGACCCAACCTCCCACCTGCTTCTAGAAACTTCTGAGCACATGCGATGCACCGGAACTGCTGGCTCCCGGCTGGGTGGGCAGAGACGGGCATCATGAGCACAGGTCTGTCTGCCGTCTAAGCCTGACCCAGATAGTCACCCTGCCCCCTCAGCAAGACTCGCCGGGCACCCGGGCAGCCCCGGCCGCGTGCAGCCAAGTGAAAGGCAGAGGAGGCAGGGAGTCCTCACAGGACACGCGCTACACGGGGTCCTGCCTGTGCTGTAGGCGCAGGGCCCTGGGGGGCGGAGCTTCCTGAGGGGCCTCGACCCCCAGCACATTCCACAGGGCAGAAGGCCCTGCAGGCAGAGACCAGCAGGAACACGGAGGCTTCTCTAAATTCCGCCGGGACTCAAGGTCTTTCCCAGCCCTCCCTGCTCGTGGTCCCCGGACCTCCCCCTGCCCAGGAAGCTGTGGGGAAGCCCGCCCCTCCCCACACCCGGGCGGGGGGGACGTGAAGGGGCACTTTGCCTGAAGACCCAGGAGCAGTCCGCCCCTCCGGGCTCACTGACACTATGGGCACATGTTCCAGGCCCATGCTCTCCTCACCATTGCATCCCCCCAAATGCTGGAAGGACAGCTGATGACTTCCTATCCTCCTTGCTGCCCCTGGAGCAGCAGTGGGTGAGGAATAACACCCGCGGGGCTGGGGGTGTCAGGCCAGTCTTGCTGCCAGAAAGAAGAGGGCTCCCTGCAGCTCCCATCTCTACAGATCCAACTACCCAGACTCCGCTGGCCTTGAGATTTAAGAAGAACCTGTCTTCAAAACAGGGAAGAGGGGCTTCCCTGGTGGCGCGGTGGTTGAGAGTCCGCCTGCCGATGCAGGGGATACGGGTTCGTGCCCTGGTCCGGGAAGATCCCACATGCCGCGGAGCGGCTGGGCCCGTGAGCCATGGCTGCTGAGCCTGCGCGTCCGGAGCCTGTGCTCCGCAGCGGGAGAGGACACAACGGTGAGAGGCCCGCGTACCGCAAAAGAAAAAAAAAAAAACAAAAAACAGGGAAGAGGATTAGATGCAAGAGGATAATGTTTTAAATCGCCCATCGGGCTCAGTGAACCCAACCACCCAAAGAGCAGCTGCATTTTCCTAACAGGGGAAGAAGAGAATCCAGCAGCACACAAGTTTATTTATGAAAACAGCCATTCTTGCGTGAATATCGTTCCTGGCTGTTATTTTACAGAGCAGTCTCTGTGCGCCCAGGAGGGACAGCCAGACTCTCAGCTGGGACTCCTGTCTTCAACCCCGGCCGCCCTGCCGGTTAGACGCCCCTGAGGGCACCAGGCCAGACGAGGTGGTCAGAGTCCCTGCGGATGGGGGGCAGCCATCCGTGAGCGATGTGGAGACAACCTCCCCGCATGCAGGCATCACAGGGGAAGCCCAGGAGTTCGTGTGGGAGGGCTCACAGCCTCAGACGCTTCTAACAAACAGGCGAAGAAATCTTTGTCTGCTCTCAGAAAACTTCAAATTCCATGTCTAATTATTTTCTTCCCACTGGAAGATTCTCCTCCATCCTCCGCCAATTCCCCAGGCGGGGAGGGCCCAGGCCAGCAGCCCAGCTCAGGGAAGCCTCTGGCGTCCTCACTCAGCACCCCACCAGCCCACATGCTACAAGCGGGTCCTGACTACGTCATGCGGCTCTAGGTCCAGGAGACAGGGACACCCACGGTGTGGGGCAGGGAGTGGGCCTGCAGGGCACACGGATGCTGTGGGGGGCAGTTCTGGGAACGCCAGGGGCCATGAACGTGGCACAAGTGGGCCAGCAGGCACGGCAGCCCTGGCTCTCACCCCACGCTCTGACACGGGCACCCACTGTGCTAGGTTAACATGTGTCAGCGCCAGTTTTCTCCAACTTGACTCCACGGCCCCTCTTCACATAGTCTGACCTCGCCACACAGAATTGTCTCAACAATTAAGCCCTGAGCCCCGTTGGGACCAGCCTTACAGATGAGTAAGATGCAGCCCAGGCCGGCAAGGCACAGGGTCCAGGCTGAGGCCGTAGGTCGGAAGCTGTGGGCTCTCCACTACTTGAGAGGGTTTGCTTTTTTTTTTTTTTTTTTTTTTGGCTGCGTCAGATCTTAGTTGTGGCACGCAGGCTTCTCTCTAGTTGCACGCAGGCTCTCTAGTTGAGGTGTGTGGGCTCAGCAGTTGTGCACGGGCTTAGCTGCCCTGCAGCAGGTGGGATCTTAGTTCCCCGACCAGGGACTGAACCCACATTCCCTGCACTGGAAGGCAGATTCTTTACCACTGGACCAGCAGGGAAGTCCAGAGGAGGTTTGGTTTTAAGGCCAGACATCAGATCTGTTGCTAAGCAACAGGTCTGCAATTCCAGCATCTGGGGTAGCTGAGTGGGGGCTTTCTGTGTTTCTCCTGAGTGGACTGGATATAAATCCCAGATGTAGGATGAAGTGAAGGCAGATACAACCTGCCATGGGGCTTCCTGACTCGGCCCAGGTCTGTCGCTATAGCCCCATTTCTGCCAGAGCCCTGGAAGGCTTGCCCAATCTTTGCAACAAACGAACCAGGCACCTTAGCACTGAGGGGAACTAACACCTTTCTGAGGCCCATTGTACTGCTGCCTGTATTAATGCACACAATTCTCTGCCCAGATGGAAGGGGCCACATTACAGACCAGGGTGGGCAGTTCAGACTTCCTAAGAGTCTTAGTAGGAGCTGTTCCTTGGTACTGCAGATTTAACATTTGTGTCCCCCACACCCCAAATTCCTATGTTGAAAACCTAATGCCTGAAGTGATGGTATTTGGAGGTGGGCTTTTGGGAGGTGCTTAGGTCATGAGGGTGAAGCCCTCATGAATGGGATTCGTGCCCTTATAAAAGAGGCCCTACAGAGCTCCCTAGTCCCTTCCACCATGTGAAGACACAGGGAGAAGTCTGCAACCTGGAAGAGGGCCCTCACCCGACCACACTGGCACCCCGATCTTGGACATCCAGCCTCCAGAACTGTAAGCAGTGAATTCCTATTTATAGGAACTATAAAAAGGATTTATAGGGTGGTCTATAAACCACCCACTCTGTGGTATTTTGTTATAGCAGCCCGAATGGACTAAAACACTAGGAAGACTCCTCAGATGGCCATGGCCTTACCACAAAGGACACAAAGAGATGTGCCCAGAAAGACCTGAACTGACCTGTCCCCCAGTCCACGAGTCTAGTCTCCCCCAAGACCTCCAGTGCCCAGCAGGGTGCAGGCCGCCGGCAGGCTGGCATGACCTGTACCCCTGGGGGAGGGCCTCTCCGCCCGGCATCCTGTGGTGCTGCCCACCACACGCCTGCATCCCCAGCCTTGCCCACCACTTCTCGGGGGTGGGGGATTGCGCTCATACTCGCTCCCCACTTGCCAAACCTTGCTTTTCAAACTCCTCAAACAGGGTCAGGCTGGTGATGCTGGGCCCCGTGAAGATGATGTAGTTCTTCCCGGCCGCGGTCCGGCACAGGCTCCTGGCCACCATGCTGTGCAGCTGCGGCTTATTCTTCAGCGCGTCCAGCCCATCAGGGCCCCCGCCTTCCTTCAGGTGGACGTAAATCTGCATCAGAAACACACAGGGGTCAGTGAGCTCACAGAAGGGTGGGGCAGGGGTCCAACCATTCTGGAAGCACAGGCTTCGGTCTCCAGGCCGGGTGTGTGGGAAAGCCACCCCTCCTCCGGCTTCCGGTTCCACAGTCCCCACCGATCCCAGCATCTCCATGGCCCACAGAGGCCACCAGTCACTCCCAAGGCTGCCCATCAGCTTGGTGCCTCAACCCCAGACTCTGCAATTTAGAAATGTCAAGGTAAAGAAGGAAAAGGTCAAACTGTTACAAGTAATGAATCTGGCAGCTGAGATCAAAAGCAAACACATCCCCCCATTCTGAAGCACAGGAGTCATGTTCACAGTAAACAGAAGTAAAGGCTACTTCACCTGTAAGAGAGAAACATATCCGTGCACGTTCTGTTTGAATACAGCTTTTTTTTTTTTTTTTTGCGGTACGCGGGCCTCTCACTGTTGTGGCCTCTCCCGTTACGGAGCACAGGCTCCGGATGCGTAGGCTCAGCGGCCATGGCTCACGGGCCCAGCCACTCCGCGGCATGTGGGATCTTCCCGGACCGGGGCACAAACCCGTGTCCCCTGCATCAGCAGGTGGACTCCGAACCACTGCGCCACCAGGGAAGCCCTGAATACAGCTTTTTACTTCGCAAAGCACATCCACAATTACCCCCTTACTCTTTACAGTAATCAACATGTGGGCAGAAGGGGTAATACTGACTTCATACTGCAGAGGAGGGGACAGGGTCAGGGATTTAAAACTCACCTGACGTCCCAGGACCAGCAAGGATATGCTGCAACTAGTACACAATAATTTTAAATTCTGTCTGCGAACACCCTCCAGGAACATCATCTAAGAGGAAGGTGCAGAAAGTGGGAACGGAGTCAAGAAGTGTGTGGTCCTCCCTATGGCTGACCGAGCCACGCAGAATTATCATACGGGTATTAACCACTGTCCTCCTTTAGGGAGAATGGCTCTTCTCATGGAATGTTCTGGGCGCCTTTGCTGGCAGCGGTTCACAGATGGTGCTCAGTGTGCCCGTCACACTGCTCAGGGACCACGCCCGACAGCTGATGGGCGACAGGGCTCACCCTGACTGTCCTCCGAGGCACAGAACTGCTGAGTGCAGGCCCGTCCGTACAGACTGAGCACAACCGAGGGCAGCCACAGGGAGGACCGGCAGGTCCACGGTACCGCCCTCGGGCAAACGACTGCGGACGATCACTCGCAAAATACAGTGTCTGAGGTTCCTGAGGCAGACGAACAGCAGGCGGTGTAGGTCTTTCTCTAAAAGCAGCTCATCCTCAAGGGCTAATTCTGTCCCGAATACTCACCTGAGACGTCCCCAGGGAGGACCGACTTGCCCGCAGCCTGGCAGGCAACAGTGGGATCACGCAGCAGGACCCCAACACTTCATTTTGGGGTCTTTATGCCCTCACCACCTCATTCCCAGGAGGAACCTCTCTGATAGAGAGTAAAACACTGACACAGAGAAGCCAATCGTCCTGGCCACGTGTCACGTGAGGTTGTGACCGAGCAAGGACATTTCCTCAGAACCCGCCTGCTCTCCTTCAGCAAAGCCCAGTCCTGCGGCTCCCACCATGGGTTCTGTACCAAGGCCAGCTCTGACTCACAGCCCCTCCCAGGTATCCTGCCTGAACCACTGGCACAGCCACGCTGGGCACTGTGTCCCCAAACCTACCTGGGGACAGTTAGTTTTGTCCCATGTGTCCCTGGAAAGGCAATCGTCCGGCTACACACAACCAGGATTCTCACCAGGGAATAGAAGGTGTGCTGCTGGAAACTCTCAGGCCAACCCTGATGACAGCCCATGTGGCTTCCAAAGTCCCCCTGAGAGACGGGCAGACCGTGGCATACTCGGCCCGAGGCAGGCAACATTTCATAGGGTTAAATGCAAAATCCTACAACCAAGTCCAAAAACTTAACTGCGTCTAGTACAGGATGCAAGAAACGTGACTTAGCAAGAATATTTTTGGAAAACAAACGAACACTAAACCCTTGGAGACGGCCAACTCAGATACCATGACTGGCCTAAGTGATCTTGACCCACATTAAAACCAGGGTGGTGAGCATCTCATCCTTCCCTGGTCAGGCATAAAGAGAAGGGTGGTGGTCGGCATATTAGTTTGCTAGGGCTGCCATGACAAAGAACCACAGAGGAGCACAGAGGACTCCAAGAACTTTTCTTTGGCTAGAGAGCTGTGTCATGGAATGATGATTAAGATCCTTCTAAGGCAGAGTATACAAACAGGAAACAGATCTGCAAGCATCAGAGCCCTTACTAACACTCAGAGCTGTCCAAACACTGAATGGGTGGCCTCAGAGAGGCTCCAGGACAAGCTGGTGGCCCCTCGGGAGGTCTGAGCTTCAACTGCAGGGGGTATATGCCAGTGTCAGAGGACGGTTCAGAACCACACAGATGCCAAGTTCAGATGCCCCAACAAAGCGGCACATAAGACCCTGGAGCCAGCGAGACTAAACGTGGCCATTGCAGGGCGACCGACACCAGAAGCATAACCTTTCCCTGCTTCAGTCCTAACAGCAAAGGGTGTCGGAGTCTAAATTCAGAGAACACCGCTTCTCTCCTGGATCTAATAATACCCTGGAGAGAATCACGTCTTTCTCACCAACCGCTTTCCCAGCTGAGGCACTGCGTGAACCAGAGCCTTATAAACTCGTTTCCAGCAATAAAGTCAGTGTTTTGGAAGGTGGGTTATCCAGGCTCCCGGATACGAGGTGCTTTCAAAACATCACCCCCCTGATTTCCAGACCAGACTCAGCTGCACAGACTGGTGTCCTCCCCCGTCCCGCCCCTGCCCTCTTTGGAAGCGTGGATGTCCTGCGGGTCGGCGGATGGGGAAGGGTTGGCACGCAGGGGTGGTGAGGACCTGCCACAGTCCCTGTTGGGACAATGCTGGGAAGGGAACCGGAGTGCCCGGCCAGGAGACAGTGGATCCCTCACACGACCCCGAGGGACTGGCCGCTTCTGCTCATCACAAGACATGCACCAAGGTATGTCAGCCAGGAACTGAAGGCAAGGGAGGGCCATCCTGTCTCAGACTCACCCGTCGGGGCAGAAGAGGGCCGAGGCACCAGTTCCTACTTAGCAGTGATGTGCAGTCCTTCCCAGGACCCAGAGCTGCGAGACATCCCCTGAGGTCGTGTCTCAAAGTACCTCCCCTGCTTGCCAGGCCACGGGCAAGGTGATGCGTGCCCCCTTCAGGGCAAACGTCGTCGCTCGGCAAAATAGCGTGGCCTCAGGACTGCATTGTGACTTTCGTGGGCCCTTTTGCTTCCACGGGCCTCTTCCTCCGTGAAAAAGTATTTGAAATTATATTTTACAACTGCATTGGCATAAAGAGAAGTATTACACGTCGAAGCACTTCCGGCAACTTACAAGTTCGTTATTTTGTCCCTTCTGCTTTTAAGAGAAACAGAAACACCGTCGCAGGCCCCTAAAGTGCTGTGGGCCTCGGCACTGATCCCGTCACGCTGTGGAGCCGTCGGCCCCGGGCGGGCGGGCGAGGGAGGAACACACGAAGGCCGTGAAGCGATGGCCTGGGCGGGAGGTGGTGCGGGCGGGATGCGTGGGCCCAGGCGTGATGGCGCTGAGGGCCGTCCGGGCAGCAGCCACGCACCGAGGAAGGTGGAAAGAGGAGACGGTCAGGCGGGCAGATACAGGGGAAGAGTCGGCGCCTGTGGGTGACAGGGGCTGAGACAGGCCCCTGGGTCACAGGCATTCGGGGGCGGGCCGCGGAGGAGGGGGTCACAGGGAGGCGTGGAGGGGAAGCGGGGGAAGGCTCAAGAGGCCCAACAGCCTGGCTGGGAAGCAGTGACGGGGGGAAGGGGACACCTGAGGACGCTGGTGACTCCTCCAAGGCCACGGGGCTCGACGCCGAACTGAAACAGAAATTCTGTTTCTAACTACACGTTATTTAAAATCCGGTCTAAAGGACGATTTCTACCTTCACACACACAGCTGTCCTCTCCTCACGCAACTTATTCAGTATTTCTGGACAGATATCCATACTCAAATGTAGACACATTGTGCACTCGCCGCTTCTTTTTTGCTGGGTCACGAGTCACCACAAGCCTAGTGGCTTATACGACACCCGCTGGCACCCCGGCTCTGCAGGGCACCAGCAAGGTTCTGCTCAGGGTACCTCGGGGCTGCGATCAATCAGCATCGCCGGCTGTGTGCGCCCTGTCCCCTGCTGGCACGAGCCGGGGGTGCTCTCACTTCCTAGAGGCCCCTGCCCTCTCCCCCAGGGGCCCCTCCGTCTTCGGAGCCGGCAGTGGAGACTCTCCCTTGGGTGGAAACCCTCCTGTGCTTCCAGTCCCTTTGCCAAGGAGAGCCCTGTTCCTTTTAAAGGCTCACCTCGTTAGGTCAGGTCCACCTGGGATCATTTCCTTTTTAAAATCAGCGGGTTTAGGACCATCATTATACCCGCAAAATCAAATTCCCCCCACAGCAACATCTAGATCAGCGTTTGAGTGAAGAGCTGGGGCCTTTACACGGGGGGCAGGAATCTGTGGGCGTCTTCAATTCCGCCTGCCACCCACGGGGGCGCAGCGTTTCAACAGCCGCGTGCCTATGCACCTGACGGACCCAAGCACCACGGCTGATGAAGGGAACGCTCCCCCATCTCAGTAATAAAACCAGCAGGGTGGTGATGATGTCATAAAGTTGTTGATGTAAAAGTAAAGTTGATGATGTCAACTTTATTCCCTGAAAATAGACTGATTCCATGTACAACGTATGGAGACCAGCAGTGAGACCTCCCTACCCAAACACCGCACACTGATGAGGGTCTGGGAGTGTCCATCACTGCTGGGAACGCTGCCTTGGTACAATCTTTGTGTGCATGTGCGTGTGCTTGTGTGTGTGTGTGTGTGTGTGTGTGTGTAGATATGTTGACTATATCCTTAAGTGGCTATTTTTATATGTTGCAAGTATAGATATTTTGAGATTTTTGTTTTGGATGCTAAACACACAATCCAATTTAATAAAAAAGACAAACTAAATATAATTATAGAAGAACCGCTCCCCCATCAGGGTTACCCAAGCATAGGCCCACGTGGAACTCGTATCTATTCCCGCGACAGCCCCACCTCAGTTAGCGCTTGTTTATATGCACTGCATTAAGTGCACACCTGGAGGTGATGACAGCCTCCTCCCTGGGATAACACATTTCTCTAAAAGCCATGACGTGTGGTGGTGTTACGGGACCATCTCAGATGACTTAGCTTCGTATGCCCACACAGGCAAGTCTGAACACTGGCGTTTCCCCAGATTCCAGCCAGTCCCTTCCCAAGGAGTAGACACTCAGCTGCTCCATCAGGAGAGGGGGAGAGGTATGGGGTCAGATGTCTCCCTGTTCCTATTAGGAAATCTGGAAGAAGCCTGAGGCCAAAAAGTGGCATCAATAGGAGTCCAAGGAGGTCATGAATTATGGCACTCAGTACTAGAAGGTAAGGTGTTTATCTTTAAAGTGAATATAAAATAGGAACTAAATAGGGACTTCCCTGGCGGTCCAGTGGTTAAGGCTTCACCTTCCAATGCAGGGGGTGCGGGTTCGATCCCTGGTCGGGGAGCTAAGACCCCACATGCCTCGGGGCCAAAAATACCAAAACATAAAACAGAAGCAGTATTGTAACAAATTCAATAAAGACTTTAAATATGGTCCACGTCAAAAAGTCTTTTAAAAAAAAAACATATGATCTACAAAAATAGTAACCTCAGAAGTCCCAGCTGAGGGGCACGGTTTCCAATGAACTGTTAAACTGGGCAGTCAAAAGGCCACACGAGGACTCTACCTGCCTGACCAGTGCCGCTGGGTCAGCCTGGTCCAGCTCCCACTGGTCTGGGTTTGCTTTGACTGAATAACTTTAGCTGGTCTAAGATGTGAACCTGTACCCCTGAGTTGGATGAATGAATCTATGACTCTATGAAAAAAGTCATAAGCTCCCATGGAATCTTACCCCAACTACACGCCATTGCTCCAACTGGTGAAGACAGGCAGCCGATCGTGTGCCAATTTGAAAGCCTGCCTTAGATAATCCCATCAGCACCCCGACAGAGGCAGCCCCACTGAGCACCCACACACACCCATACACTGCGCTGGCGGCCAAGGAAACGCCACTCACTTAAATGTGCAATTGCTGCCTCGTTGGCTTTTCAAACGTTCTCTCTCTCCATCCACGCACGCAGAGAGCACCATCACTCTACAACAGCCCCTCCTCCAGCAGGTAGGGGCATGGGGGAGCTTCCATCACTGAGTAAAACAGAATTTGCGGTTGAGACCGTTCCCCTCTGAGCTACAAGCTCGTTTGACAAGTGTCGTTAAGGCAGAAAAATGCATTTTGCAGTTGCCAAGCTTTTCACTTTTCCTACAAAAAAGTTCTTCCTCCCCCTAAGATTTATTAACTTTTTCATATACAGGTTTAGAAAGAGAAGGAAGAAAATGTATTGATATATGATATCATATGGTATTACATTTTGCCCCAGGATGTTATTACTAATTTTGTGTATTTTTTATTGACATCACAACAGAAAGAATCTTAGGAAACATGGAGTGCAGTGGTAATGGCTTGGGAGATGCCTGCACCACGTGACCGTCTATCTTAGCCCTACTTCTGAAAAGCCCCAAGACCTCGAGAGGTGGGACCTAGTTCATCACCGCCTCCCCCAAAAGAACACTGGTGACAGCTGCCATCACGGATGGACTCAAGGGTCATGAAGATGCACCAGCTGATGCTTCCATTAAGCTGTCCCTGGGCTTTGCTGGTCTTGACCACTGGCCCTACTTCTCTTGCAGAACAGAAGAGAATCAGGCCTTTCTGTGGCTGGTGGAGGGCATAACTGGGGACGGGGAAGTCACTCATCAGGGACTACGGTGCACAGAGCAGGTGTAGGCTGTAATCCCAGCAGCGGAGCAACAGCACAAGAGTGCAGGGGCCGCACTCATGGAAACCACGTGGAACAAGCACGTGGAGATGGGTGGGGCTGTCACCCATGCGGGGGGACGGCCACGCGTGAGAGCCATCAAGTTTAAAGGATGCTCACTCATCTCGTGAGGAATGGAGTCTGCCACCAGGAGACGATGAGGGCAGAAGCCCTGGATTCGATGGGCAAGGGCTCTGCCATTTAGCGGCTTATGTGATTTGGGGCAAGTTACTTAATTGCTCTGAGCCTGGATTTCCCCATTTGTAAGGATAGTACTACACTCTGTACCTCGCAAGGCCACCGTCTTTATGTGCAAGTCATGCACACAGAAGTGATTTTTTTTTTTTATGGCAAAGCTCCATATCTGTGCTGTAGCCTCTAGATACATGGGGCTGTTTTAATTTAAATTAGCTGAAATTAAGTACAATGAAAAATCCAATTCCTCAGTCACACTGGTCAGGTACTCAGCAGTCACGTGTGGCTAGCGGCTGCCATGGTGGAGCCCACGGGTATAGGACGTTCCATCCTCACGGAAAGTTCCACGGGACGTGCTGCCTTATGCCATCCTTGGCTCACCAGCCTGGTCTTCCAGCAAAGTCTCCATGCCATCACCTTGTTGATGGTTTCCACTACCAGTGTTTTCTCAGGTCACCTCTTGCCACGACCACGGCCAGGAAGGGCTTGTGCACTGAGACTGTTCTCTACCCCGTCTTCTCCAGCACCTTTGGTGCTACAGGCCCTTACAAGAACCTTGCTTTGTTTTATCCCAAAGCTCAAATAATCAGTGAGTCCGTCTTTCAAAATGATGGATTGCGGAGGAAACTCTAATTCGAAAAGATACATGCACTCCAATGTTCAGAGCAGCTCTATTTACAACAGCCAAGACATGGAAACAACCTAAATGTCCATCGACAGATGAATGGATAAAGAAGATGTCATACCTATATACAATGGAATACTACTCAGGGACTTCCCTGGTGGCGCAGTGGTTAAGAATCCGCCTGCCAATGAAGGGGACATGGGTTCGAGCCCTGGTCCGGGAAGATCCCATATGCCGCAGAACAACTAAGCCTGTGCACCACAACTACTGAGCCTGTGCTCTAGAGCCCACGAGCCACAACTACTGAGCCCATGTGCTGCAGCTACTGAAGCCTGCACACCTAGAGCCCGTGCTCTGCAACAAGAGAAGCCACCGCAATGAGAAGCCCATGCACCGCAACGAAGAGCAGCCCCCGCTCGCCACAACTAGAGAAAGCCCACGTGCAGCAATGAAGACCCAGTGCAGCCAAAAATTAATTAATTAATTAATTAATTTAAAAAGAGAATGCTTTCTTAAAAAAGAAAAAAAAAAGAAATACTACTCAGCCATAAAGAAGAATGAAATAATGCCATTTGCAGCAACATGGATGGACCTAGAGATTATCATACTGAGTGACGTAAGTCAGACAGAGAAAGACAAATATCATATGATGTTTCTTATAAATGGAATCTGAAAAAATGATACAAATGAACTTATTTACAAAAGAGACTCACGGACATAGAAAACAAACTTATGGTTACCAACGGGGAAAGAGGAGGAGGGATAAATTAGGGATAACTTACACACACTGCTATAGACAAAATAGAGAAACAACAGGGACCAACTGTAGAGCACAGGGAACTATACTCAATACATTGTAATAAACCACAATAGAAAAGAATATGAAAAAGAATAGATACATAACCGAATCACTTTGCTGTGCTAACACAACATTGTAAATCAACTATACTGCAATAAAACAACAACAACAACAACAACAGATTGGAGGAGAAGGTGGGCTCTGCACCCCTCACATGAGTGTAGCTCCTCGGGGAGAGGGCCAGGGTTTAATGTGACCCAGTTAGTGCCTGATGCACCTACACGGCACTTACAGTCTTTATTGCGTCCCCTTCCCTATACAGTAAGGAGGGCTGGGCAAACTAAACCATTCCACAGAATGAGGAAGGGATTAGTGCTCAGCCACTTGCTCAGGGACACTCAGGTCTGTGACAGATGTCCTGTGCCCCAGCCAATTCCATCCTGGGACATAGCCACATTCAATCTAGACAGGATTGAAGCTAGCATCCCGGCCACTGCACAGTTAAACAGATGGGTATATGCGCTGCCCAGTTTTTGATTCCACAAGCAAAATTCACTCTGGTTAATTAATTCCATTCTGAGGCTCATTTTTCAAGCTAATCCAGTTAGTTTTAGGTCAGGAGCAATTCACTAGTACACAAAATAATTAAAAGTCAAATAAGAGAAAAAAAAACTTCAGTGCAAATTCCTCAAGTTCTTTCAATATAAAAAGCATGTCTCGAAATAAGGGAGATCAGTGACAATTTGAGGCTAGAACATCAATCACACAACAGTCAAGTTGGGTAAGAAACAGAGACTTGGTTTTTGTCTAAAGGGAGAAAACTTATCTCCCTGGGGAGAGATCATACCCTAGTGGTCCAGAGGGTGGGCTCCAGGGTCGGGAAGGCTGGGTTTAATGCCAGGTCTGTCCCTTTAGGCTGAGACTTTGGACGAGGTAGCGAATCTCTCTGGGCTTTGGCTTCCTCACCGTGAAACAGGGGCAGGAGCACCCCTACCTCACAAGATGCTTGTGAACAGAAAATGAGCAATGAACGTAGGGTGCTTAGTTGTGGAGCCTGGCCCGTGGCAAGTGCTCCATGGATGCAAACTGTCCTTTTCTGAACTGCAGAAGCAGCTCATAATCTACGGATTAGACTGAAGGGAGGAAAGAGGCTCCCAGAGCAGCTGGTCCAGCCACACCAAGTGTGCGGCCCCTCACAGATGCTCCCAGGGTCCCCTGGACACACCCGGTGATGTGCACGGGGTCAGGCGGCAGGGTCCCCTGGCCTGGGGGCTCCATGTGACTTCCGGCTTCTGAAGCCCAGTGTCTCTGGTGTAGGTGCGCTCACTGAGCGGGAGGACCACACTCGCCATTTAGAACGGCTCTGCCCCTGCTCGGCACCCAGCCCTCAACCCTCTAGAGACTGTCCAGTTGTCCTCTGCAGGTGGAGCACCGGCCCTTAACTAAAGCTCCCGCACGGGTCTGCCAGGCCTCTGCTCTGTGCTCCCCTCTGCCCGGTGCTCTCCCAGCCACCACCTCCGGCTCGGGGACCCTGGGTCTCACACTGCAGAGGCAGGCGGCCTAGTTCAACACATTCAAACGGGAGAATTCGGCGCTTTTGACCATACCAGCTTTTTTTTTTTTTTTTTCATCAGTAGACTCTTTTCTTTCTTCCCCAAAGAGTCTCAGGGCTGCACAAAATCACCGTAGGTCAACACAGCATTAACTAAACTGTGCGCCAGGTTTCCCCACTTTATTCTCAATCTTTCTGACATGGTAGAGACAGAACAGTCTCTACAGAGACAGTTTCCTTCTGTGCCCATGGGAGGGTCACAAGGCTTCCAAGATGAGTGACCTCAGTGTCGCAGACTAAGAACCCCCAGCCGCCCGGTGACACGGCTTCCCCTGAAACTGGACATGCCCTCTTCTGTACAAACCCCTCCTTGCACCCCTCAGCTCACTGGGAGCTATAGACGAGGGCACAGGCGGGGACCTCAGCTCGCAGGCGGCACGGGCTGGAGGACCTGCTGGGGTCGGGGCGCTCTCGGCAGGCCTGTGACACACCAAGAACGTTCTCTCCAGTGCATCACATGCCTCTGATCTGGAAACGGCAGTGGTTTTGCAAAAAGAAGGCCTCAGCCGTGGTCTCAACACAGAGCTTTGTACCCAAGGAGCAAGTGTGTCTCGGGATGGTCAGAGCCTCACGTCACCAATGATTCCCCCACCTGCTTGTTCCACTGCTGTCAAAACCTGGGGTTACAAAGCCTAAAGATCCTCCAGGGGACCCGTGACAAGTACTCCAGGGTGTGGGCACCTCCGTCAGCCTTGAGGCTTCTCCACTGTGGACAGAAATGCCGCGGATCAACTGATTCTCCTGAAATGGACACTTCAAAGGCGAGTCACAGAAACACTCTGATGGGTGTCAAAGACGCCCGCCAGTTTTTGAAAGAAGATACTGCATGGGCATATGCACTGGCCCCAAGCCGGGTCACCAGGTGTCCCCTCCCCCTCCCTGAAGGGGTCCTGGGAGCAGAGACTGCAGACTAGGGGGCCCCCAGCCCTGTGGCTCACATTCCTGCATCCACCTATCATTGCCTGGAGATCTGGGGTAAATGACTCAATCTCTTCGGTTTTCCCAGGTGTAAAGTAAGGACAGCAAGACACTTGTCAAGGTTGCATCCTGCTCAGCGGCCATGCTCAGGGCTGGCCTGTGGCAAGTGACACTGGCTCTCACCTGTCAACTTCAATCCCTGCACTCATGGTCCACCTTCCCCTCTGGGGCACCCGGGAGCCTTTCTTAGCCCCAAAGGCACCATCCTAAGGCCTCACAACATTCCACACACCCCTCACACACAGGTCACACTGTACTTAGGAATATATATATATATTTTTTGCGTTATGCGGGCCTCTCACTGCTGTGGCCTCTCCCGTTGAGGAGCACAGGCTCCAGACGCGCAGGCTCAGCGGCCATGGTTCACGGGCCCAGCGCTCCACGGCCTGTGGGATCTTCCCGGACTGGGGCACAAACCCGCTTCCCCTGCATCGGCAGGCGGACTCTCAACCACTGTGCCACCAGGGAAGCCCAGGAATATTTTTTGACTTACTTTTTTATTGAAGTGTAGTTGATTTACAATGTTGTGTTAATTTCTGCTGTACAGCACAGTGACTCAGTTATACACATATAGACATTCTTTTTCATATTCTTTTCCATGATGGTTTATCACAGGATACTGAATATAGTTCCCTGTGCTCTACAGTAGGACCTTGTTGTTTATCTGTTCTCCATATAACAGTTTGCACCTGCTAACCCCAAACTCCCACTCCATCCCTCCCCCATCCTCCTCCCCTTGGCAACCACAAGTCTCTTCCCTATGTCTGTGAGTCTGTTTCTGTTTCGTAGATAAGGTCAGTTGTGTCATACTTTAGATTCCACATATAAGTGATGTCATAGGGTATTTGTCTTTCTCTGTCTGACTTACTTCACTTAGTATGATCATCTCTAGGTCCATCCATGTTGCTGCAAATGGCATTATGTCACTCTTTTTTTATGGCTGAGTAGTATTCCATTGTATCTATTACTCATGAAGAGTTTTCATACTTCAATCTCTCCTATGAGAGAGGCCATGAGGGCTCCATTCACTTCTGGGTCTTCAGTGCTGAGCACAACGTTAATCCCATAAAGTGTGGTTAGAAAACAACCTGCACTTAGGCTTTCCTTTGTAGACGTCTTGTTTTCCCATCTATTTTGTAAACTCCTCGGTAATAGGGATGTTTCTGACTTCAGAAGAAACAAAAAAAAAGCTGGCAAGCCCCTTAGGCTCTAGAGAGGGAAGGCAGAAGAAGCCGTGGTCCCTGCCCTCTAGGAACCCAGGGAGCCTCAGACACAAACAGGCTGTGTGAGTTAGGTGGTAGCGGAAATCCCTCTGCAGTGGAACCAACAGGATGGAGACAGAGATACAGACAGAGTTCTATCCATCTAGCAAGAGATAGAGATATTTATTTCAAGAAATTGATGGCGTGATTACGGAGGTTCATTAAGTCCAAAATCTGCAGGACAGCCTGGCAGGCTGGAGACCCAGGGTAGAGCTGTAGTTCATATCCAGAGTCCGTCTGCTGACAGAATAGCCTCTCCTTTCAGTGAGGTCAGGCTTTTTCTAGTTAGGCCTTCAACTGATTGGATGAGGCCCACCCACACGAGGGAGGGCAATCTGCTTTACTCAAAGTCCACTGATCTAAATGTTAATGTCATCTAAAAATACCTCCACTGGGACATCCAGAACAGTGTTTGACCAAATATCTGGGTACTGTGGCCCAGCCAAATTGGCATGAAATTACCCATCACGCCCTCCGAGCCCTGCTACCGTCAGAGGATAAAGCCAGAAAGGCCGGGTCAGAAAAGAGGTGAAGCAGAGTGGGCATTCACAGGCACCCTGAAACCACCCCCTTCCCTCCCCTCCCCCCGCAACAGAGCCATCTGACAACAGACTGCCCGAGAACACTACACGTGACTGCAAGCACCTCTCCTGCACGGAACGCAGACGGCCCGTGCTGGGACCAAGAGTCGAGCACATACGCTGTCCCGGCCACTCACCTGCCCGTAACTAGGAGTCCCAAAGGCACAGCAGGTAGAGCAGCCTGACCAGGGGGAGTGTGACCAGAGTTGAACATTCAACCAGACCAGGGTGCCAGGTGACCCCGCCTCCGAGCTCCAGAAGCATCCATAGTGTATCTGGAGGATGCCTTTGCTTGGGGGGAATTCACTCTTTCTTTGTGATCGTGTATCATCCTGCGGCTAAGAGAGATGCTCCCAGCTGTCTGGGAAGATGAAAAAGTTCTGGAAATGGATAGTGATGATGGCTGCACAACACTGTGATGTATTTTCACTTAAAGGTAAATTTCACGTTACGTACATTTCACCACAATAAAAAAAAAAAAAAAAAAGATACGCTCCTTCAGGATAGGCCCACAAGACACAATACAAATTCCATCCCTCAAAGTCCGCGAATGACAGTTTGCCAGATTACCTCAGACTCGTGGCCCCAGTCCTACAGGCAGCAGTCTCCTTCCCAGGGCAGTGTGGGTGGCCTCACTTGGTTGTTCCTCGGCCCTGAGCACTGCAGGCTGGCATCGTCACATGCTGATTCAGTGTTCAGTGTTCGGTGCAGGGGGAGACCCCGAGGTAGACACCTTGGATCCAAGGGCTTTTGTGGTGAGTAGGCCTGCAGGGTGGCTCTACAAACACCAGGTGGGGGACCAGCCCCACCACGATCCAGGCCTCTCATACAAGATTCTGGAAGGAGGGCTGGAGGAGAGAGCCGAGGACAGACGAGGCAGCACCACCTCATCACGTGGGACAGCATCTCCACGCGGGTGTGACTCTCTCTGCAGTGATCGAACCTGCTCTGATGGCTTCTTCCTTCTGGAAGAACTCCCTCCCTCCCTCTTGCACTCCCAGAAGTGGAACACATTAACTCCTTAATTTTTAGGGCAACACAATTCACCTCTTCTCCCACACACCTCCCTACCATCTCCTCACGGGTTAGATCACCCAGGACTCTTCACCACTTTCATCTGATTCTGAGATTCCCCTTCTGATGAATTCAAGAGTAGTGAACCTATAAAAGTACTGAAAATACCGGGGTTCCTCTGGACACCCTCCCCGTTAGCAGCAGTGTCTGTCGAACTGTGGGCTTTCCTTCCTCGCTCAGGTGCCCTTAGAGGACGCACTCACCGCTTCTGAGGCTTGGAGCTCCTGGTCAGCTCCCACGATGACCTTTACTGGGACCACTTGAGAAACCGCGACCAAATCTGGAATGTTTTTTTCCTCACTTAAACCCTGATCTAGAATCTTTCAAGCGAGCTAATCCCCATTGCGGCCCTACCTCAGAAGCATGCAGTCCGGTCAGCAAACCTTACAATCTTGGCCGAATGACACTATAAAGCCGAAGCCAGGCCTTGGGTCTCTCCTGGAATCCACTGTCCCTTCCAGGTATCAGCTGTGTCCATGACAGGGTAACGGGAAGAAAGTTATCTGGTCAGCTTTGCAGACCCTAAGTGGCAGGCCCTGGGGCAATTCTGTTACTGTGTCACACACAACAGCAAAGCCTCAGTGGCCCGCGATCACTTTTATGAGTTCATGGTTTCAGGACTCAGCGATCCAGCCGGGACATCTGCCCATGGTCAGGGCGGAGAGGCCAGAGGAGAACCATGCACACGCCCTTTCCAACCCCTTCATGCGCCACGTCTGCCGGCCTCCCATCGGCCAGCCTCGGACCTGCTACCAGCGGGAGGACAGCAGGGGGCGAAGGGCCACTTGGGCAGCAGGATGGCCACAGCCTCTTTAGGCTCAGCAACCGGGATTCTCCAGTGGAGTTATTTAGAAGAAGAATTTATTTGACAAACTAAAATGAAGAAAATGGGCTTGTGTACATCATCCCACAGGTGACGTTAAAAAAGAGAAGAATCGGGCTTCCCTGGTGGCGCACTGGTTGAGAGTCCGCCTGCCAATGCAGGACACACGGGTTCGAGCCCTGGTCTGGGAAGATCCCACATGCCATGGAGCAGCTGGGCCCGTGAGCCACAATTGCTGAGCCTGCGCGTCTGGAGCCTGTGCTCCGCAACAAGAGAGGCCGCGATAGTGAGAGGCCCGCACACCGCGATGAGGAGTGGCCCCCACTTGCCACAACTAGAGAAAGCCCTCGCACAGAAACGAAGACCCAACACAGCAATAAATACATAAAATTAAAAAAAAAAAGAGAAGAATCACAGAACCTTGCAGTAGAAGGGGCCTCACTGATTAAGGCCCCCCATCCTTTCACTCTACGGCTAAGGACACTAAGATCCAGGACACTTTGGGAGCCGGCTTAGTTCACACAGGAAGTAGCAGAGCTGGGCTTGTAGCTGGCCCCCGGGACTGAGGAGGGGGTCCCTGACCATTAGCAGCACTGAGCCAACTCATGTGGGAAACGGGTGTGCGTGCCACTGCCCCCTGTCCCTCGTGGCTGGTGTGAGAACAGAGGAGATACAGGTGTGAAAGCTCGGGGCCGGGAGGCTCCCCCCGCCCCTCACCCCATGGCTGGATCTGCCTGGGCCGCTGCCTAACCAGGATTAGGGTCTGGGGGACCAAGACAAGGGCCGGGATGCTAAAAAGACAACTGTCCCCAGGCCGCGTGGGTCCTTCTCAGACAGAGGTGTCCCTCCCTGCTTTGCTGCCACCACAAACACCTTCATCTCGACCAACGAACTGGGGAGGCCACAGAAGTCCTCGCTCCACCTGCTATGGGGCAGCCTGCAGCCAAGGGTAGGTACCCCTTCAGCACCTGCGTGCTTGGGGCTTCCAGTCGCCCCGGCCTCGGCGGAGGCCAGACTGCTTGGGACGGGAGCTGCCAGCTTCAATCCTGACTTCTAAATTCAAACCCTCAAGCTGCACAAAGCTTCCTAGGATCAGAGAGTTTTAGAAATAAAAGGAAACTTCAAGGTACCATCCGAACCTTTTATCTGACAGATGGGGATTTTATAGGTTTCACAGAAACTAGGAGGAACCTGCACAGAGAGACAGAGAGAGAGAGAGAGAGGCCTTGCAGGTAATGGTCGTGACTCCTCGCTAGTCAAGTTTACAGTAAAAAGGAAGTGGTGGGCTTCCCTGGTGGCGCAGTGGTTGAGAGTCCGCCTGCCGATGCAGGGGACATGGGTTCGTGCCCCGGTCCGGGAAGATCCCACATGCCGCAGAGTGGCCGGGCCCGTGAGCCATGGCCGCTGAGCCTGCGCGTCCGGAGCCTGTGCTCCGCAATGGGAGAGGCCACGGCGGTGAGAGGCCCGCGTACCGCAAAAAAAAAAAAAAAGAAAGAAAGTGGTGCCAGATGCACACCGAACCCACATGTGCACATTCCTTCAAAACCCGCACAGGCAGGCCCCTGGGAAGGCAGAGCCATGACTTTGTACCCCGGTGCCTGGCACGATGATGCAGGCCACAGCACTCAGCAGTAACTATTTATTCAAAGAATGACTGAATGTCATATATATACAGTGAAACAGACTCGCCTGTCCCCAGGGCAGTGTCACTGCAAAAGATACTATAGCGATGGCAGGGGTTGTGTGGGGAGGGAGGGCCCAGGCTGTACACCCAGAGTGTTTCCCGCTCTGGGGTGGGTCTGTCTAGCAACAACCTGAAGCCTGTGCGTGAGCCCAGCTGGAGAGCCCAGGCCCAGCCCGACTTGAAGCCCCCCGGCCTGCGGGGCAGGGCGGGCTGCTGCTTGGGGCACACGCACCTTCCTTGCCACGGCTCGAGCACGTGCGGCGTGAAGATGCTCAGCTGAACCTCCCTACGAATCCTCCCCTGGCTCGGGGGCAGGGGGAGGAGGTGTGCAAAGCCCCTGCGCCTTGGGCCTGGGGCTGCAGCCGGGCAGGGCAGTGAGGGCCGCCGAGTGGCCTGAGCGGCAGGGCGGGAGGAACCAGCCCAGCCAGGGTCCCCGCTCCGCCAGCCCCACCTCTTCCTCCCGTGCACCCTGCACCCTGCTGCTCCGGCAGCTCGGTGGCGGCTGACACTGTTCCCGCAGCAGAGCTCGGCCACCTCTGCAGGGCAGAGCCAGGGATCAGGCAGCAAGGCAGGCTCAGAGGGCTGGGCTCCTGATGCCGTTGCAGGCCTCTGAAGAAGGTGTCCCTAGGACAGAGCCCCGGCGGCGTCTGGGGGGTCTTTCTGGGGCGTCACACGGCGTGCTCTCGAGAGCCATGGCAGCGACCTCTGTGCCCAGCATTCTGCTGAAGCCTCTGGCTGACACTGTAAGGGCCTGAGCCCTGATCGGTGTTTACAGCTGTTGTTTAACCCCAGGGGCCAGAGTGGGCAGGAAGAACGTGCAGCGGACAGCGCCGGCTAGCCCCGTGCCCCAGCAAGGAAGAGAGCAGCGCAGCCCAGCCTAAGCTGCAGCATCTAGTGAGGCGCAGTGAAAAGGGTAAGTGGGCAAGTTCACCGGTTACCAAATCCTCCCTCGGCCTCCAGGGCCGGCCCAGGGCTCACCTGGATGATGAAGCCAGTGGAAGAGCACTGCCGGACCCAGAGGCTGAATTTCCGCTTTTTCCTCTTCCGCAGCTCCCGCTCCGTGCACGTGGCAATGAACACAGGGTCCTCATCAATCAGGGGTTCATGTAGCACCTGCCAGGAAAGAAAAAGCAGAGATTCTCATGGAAGGCAGCGTGAGCGCGGGGGGGTCTTCAGGTCTGGGCTCAAATCTAGTCTCTGCCTTTGACCAGCTGTGTGACCTTGGCTAGGTTACTTTACCTCTCTGATCCTGAGTCCCCTTGAGTCTCCTCATTTGTCAATACCAGTGTTTGGGGGAGGATTAAATGAGAAACTGGCACTTAGCAGGTATTTAGTAAATGGAAATCATCATGACAGTTATTATTATTGGCCTAAGGTCCTCAGTCCAAACTCTCACTTGGGAGAGGGACCTCCAGCAGGGGTCCTGACTTCCAGCTGGACATGCCTGGTAGGGACACCCACTTCCTTTCAAGGAAGACCTTTTCACTGATGGACGCTCCAACCGTTCACTGACGCAAAGGTGACCTACATCTAACCTAAACCTACTGACCCAACTTCACATGATTCTTTAGGTTCTTTAGGTTTTCCGGACAGCTCTCATGCTGGTCCATGACCTTCTTTTTTTTTTTTTTTTTTTTTTTTTGCGGTACGTGGGCCTCTCACTGTTGTGGTCTCTCCCGTTGCGGAGCACAGGCTCTGGACGCATAGGCTCAGCGGCCATGGCTCACGGGTCCAGCCGCTCCGCGGCATGTGGGATCTTCCCAGACCGGGGCACGAACCCGTGTCCCCTGCATCGGCAGGCGGACTCTCAACCACTGCGCCACCAGGGAAGCCCATGACCTTCTTTTTCCCAGGCTAAACATTCTCTTTTTAAAAACTCTTCCTGAAATGACCCAGTTCCCTCATTGCCACGACCCAGCCTCTGGCTCTCCTCTGGGTCATCACGTCCTTTCTGACGTGGGACTCCCCAGGCAATTTTTAAACCTACTTCACCTATTTCCACTTCTCGATGGCACAGTGACAGGACTTTTTCAATGACAAGACAATAAAGTAAAAAGAAATGGCATAAAAACAGGTTCCAGGGGTGTCCCAAGTTTTATTTCTTCAAGCTAAAGCTTTTGGGGGAACTTCTGGGTAAATTTTAGGAACCTGCTACACTTCCCTTCCAATCCAATTTCAAGCTTCCTTACGGATTGGTACGTACATGTGTGGTTCACTGAAATGAAGAAGGCTAGAAATACTATGATTCCAAGAACTCTTCACAAAACTCCAGATCAGGGGCTGGCCCACTGCCCGCTGTAATTCAAGTTTTCCCAGAACCCACCGTGCCCCTCACAAATGTGCTGTCAGTGGCTGCTTTGGGGCTACAAGGTCCCAACACAGACCACATGGCCCCCAAAGTCTAATACCTGGCCACAGACAGAAAAAGTGTGCCAATGCCCGCTTTCCATCAGGGCCTTTCAACTTGAATGAACAAACTAATCACCTGGGAATCTTATGAAATGTGGGTTCTGTTTCGGAAAGCTTGGGGCAGTGCCTGAGTTTCTGCATTCCCAGCGAGCTCCCAGGTGATGTCAGAATGTGGCCTGATGAGGGCAGAACAGGGGATAACACTGACCAAGTGTGAGATGGACAGTGGCCTTCCACTCTCCTATCAATGATACCTCGGATTCCACTTAAGAAATAACTGCCCTGCAGTGTTGGGTCTTAGGTGTGCAAACCAGCCCCTTCAGTGTTCTGTTGTTGGAAGTGGGGGACATTAAGCCTGGCCTCCCCTGCCTTGAGCTCACAATCGGGAGGCTGGAGAGGCTGACCTCGTGCCCAGCTCCGTGCAGCTCCCCAAACCTTCAAAGCCCACGTGGAACCACTGTAGCAGGATGGCCACGTCCCACACATGGAGGGGCGGGCGGGTGGAGCGGGGAGTGAGGAAGATGCTCTCTCTGCTCTCCAGAAAGCCAGCGTCCTCTACTCTACCTGCACTCATCACAGAATCCCGTTCAAGTTTCTGTTTAATCACATGCGTCACCAAAGCAAAAGAGCCAGCGGGAACGGCTGGCCTTCCATGGCTTCTCCTCTTTTCTACCCTCATTACAGGCAGGTGGAACGGGTCACAGCTGAGCGCAGCATGGGGTAGGGCGCTCTCCAGAGCTCCGGAAACTGCCCCCCCCTCTGCCAGGCTGTCTTCGGCCAGCACTGCTGTCACCCAGCTGTGTTCTGAGTCCCTCCTGGGTATGACGAGCTCAGGCTGGGGGGGGCAGTGGTTATGTAGGGGAGACACGGCAGCCATGTATTTATTGACTTCCGCAATCCCTCCCCCAACCCTCCTTTAACTAATCAGCCCCCGGGCTTGAGGAGATGCAGCATCTCCCCATTTAGTAGCTGTGTATAAACACTCGTGCGTGGGCGCACCCCGCTGCTGGGGTTACTGGTGGAGTCTGGAGACTCTGTAAGCTCATCCCAAAGGGTCACATTGGCTGGAATAAAAAGGCTCCAGAGACTGCAGGGCAGAGGGTGCTGTGTGCCGTGTGCCCAGGTGCGGTGTGTGCATGGCGGTGATGCAGAGCCGTTCCCCAGAGCCTGGAGCGGAGTCTGCTGGGGGATGGAATGGGGACTGTTCCCACTGGTCTCAACAAGCAGAGTGAAGACCGGTCAATGGAGCCCTGACGCCTCGGGGTGTTGGACTGCAACTTGAAAACACACCTTCTCCTTGAATGGAATGTTCCAGAGCCAACAGGGATTTCAGAAAGGGAGAAGCTGGAAAGCCAGGAAACCTTGAGGGTTTCCTTTATTTTACTTCACAAAGACGTATATGACCCTGATGTTTCTATGTGTAAGAACGAGGCAGCCTCTGCGGCAGCGAGGCAGAGAGGCTAAGGGCGTGCGCATGTGTGCCCAGAGCCGCCCCTCGACGGCCCGTGTTGGCAGGACCGCCAGCCCACAGGAAGGCCCGAGCATGCTCCAATCCACGCTGCACTTTCTGGTCTCACCTCCTTTGGCTGACCCTCCTCACGCAGAGCCGGCTCACTGGGGCCCAGAGTCGGGAGGAAGAGGAAATTCCAGGTGATTACCAGCGCACTGGAAAGCCAATCCCAGGGACTCAGACTTCCCCTCTGCCTTGTGTTCCTGTCTGGTGGGTGGACTCTACCGGGTAATGTTTGCCCCCCACACCCCCTTTCCACCTTCCTACCCTGTGCTGTGTCCTGGTGGCCAACCTCTTATAAACCGCACGCCCCAGGGCCCTGCCCCCAGCGCCTGGCTTGTGTGGCCACGAGGGAGGGATGAACAAGAGATGGGAGCCCTGCCTGCCTGCCCGCGCCGTCGGGCTGCAGCCGTCGCTGCCCCCACTCCGCTCCTTGGCACAGGCTCACGGCGGCTTCCCGCTGTTGCCAGTCCAGGTGTTTGCCACCCTGGTGATGCCCCTAAACCCTGACTGTCCACAGTCCCTGCTTCCAATTCTCTGAAACTGCCCTTCTGGAACATAGCATTTGTTTCCTGCTGGGATCCTGACCAACATATAGCGCACAGGATGGAAAATGATAGCAACGAGAGCACATAAGTTTGCAAATTCAAAGGTAAAAATAAAAATTAAATACAAAGTAAAATTTAAAAAAGGAAAAGCAAAGTGAGGGAAAAATACCCCAATGTGAGCAGAGAGCCGAGAGCCCTTCCCCAGACTAAATCTCACGTCAGCCCCTCTTTTCTCAGTCTCATCAACTGGACGCAAAGAAAAGATGTGGGCGGCAAGAATAAAATGACCGTCTCTCCAGGGTCTCACCTCGTACCCATCTGAGCCGTACGACACAGGAGGGCAGAGCTGCCGCCCCAGACACCTGCCCCCCTCACGGCACCCGTGTCTGGGGCTGGGAAGGGGTGAGCCCACACAGCTCAGAATTCGCTAGTGGGTGCTGCAGTGTGCCCACCGGCTAAACGGACCCTGGGGACACACACACAGGCACGGCGATCGCCCGGGATGCAGGTCTCAGGTGTCTGATGCTGCAGTTCCAGAAGGATCAGACCGCCCGGGGCCGGCACACGGCAGGCACACAACAAACATGGGTGTAATCACGGGTACAGCTCGTCTAGGGGCTGGAAGGACCCTGGGCAGCCTTATCTTTAGGCTGTTAAATATCAATCATCCACGGAGTTGCTTGCTTGACTCTGGGAAGATGCTTAGTCTTAGTGAGCTCACAGCCCTCTCCAGCAGCTCTTCAAATGTTTGATGCCAAGGATGGCCAGAATATTGTTTTTTCCCCTTGCATCCCAGCCAATGTGTCTCTGGTCTGGCTCATTTTCAACCAAGCAAATATTCAGTGGCACACACAAAAAAACCATGCCCAGCCCTGTACTTGGTCCTGCAGGGCCTGTTATAAGGTAGGGCGTGTGTCCCCAAAGACCCCATCTCCTGGTAAGAAGGAAGGTGAGTGACAAGACAAAACGGCATTCGTTGCCCTGTAAATAGTCGGGGGATTTGGGAAGCCTGGAGTCACACGGGGTCCTGGAGATGGGAAACCTGCAAAGGCAGAGAGGAGGGAACACCTCCCAGGGGTCAGAAGGCACATCACAGACACCTGGCGACCCTCATGAGCCAGCACAGACACAGCACAGCAGAGCAGAGGCAGGAGAACCGTGCAGGGACCGTGGACCTGACACAGGACATTATCTTCCCCACAGAAACCCTGTGCTTTCCAGCTGTGGGGAGAAGGTGAGACAGCGAATTAGGAGAGGATCTCAAAGAGAACAGCGAAAAGAACTTGAGGCTCGTGACGAAGGTCTTTAAGGAAAAGCACAAGGAAAAGTAGGTGGGTGGGTGGGTCTTTAAATGTACAAATAAAAGAGGAGTAAGATTTTGTCTCCGTATGGAACAGGTCAAAGGGAACTGGGCTCACGTGGGCCAGGAACCTCCTGATGTTTTCCTTAGAGAAATTTCTAGAAAGAGCCACCTCCTCAGTTTCCAGACCCGCAGAGCAACTTTGAGGACGATTCTGAAACTGTCTCACCACAGCCAAATGCGATTGCCCCAGCCAACCAGAAGGCCGGGGCTCGGGAGCTGAGAGCACACACAGCCTCCATGTAGGAAGCGAGGAAGGTGAGGGGCCGTTAACAGTCAGGGCCAGGGCTCTGTCACCTCCAGTCCAAAGGCGCCCGGCTCTCCACGCGGGCCAGGGGACCTCAGCACCTGAGCCGCTCCGATGGCCAGAGGACGGCTGCAACCCTAGGCTCGTTCCCTTCACCCCTTAGAAGGCCTCTTGCCTCCTTTCACCACCAGCAGATGAGCACGTACTCGGAGGATACAAGAAAATTAACATTACCCTGAGCAAACCATCGTTTAAAAAGAAAGTGTAATTAAAGGAGAGGGAGGGGCTTCCCTGGTGGCGCAGTGGTTGAGGGTCCACCTGCCGATTCAGGGGACACGGGTTTGTGCCCCAGTCCGGGAAGATCCCACGTGCTGCGGAGCAGCTGGGCCCGTGAGCCATGGCCGCTGAGCCTGCGCGTCCGGAGCCTGTGCTCCGCAATGGGAGAGGCCACAACAGTGAGAGGCCTGCGTACCGCAAAAAAAAAAAAAAAAAAAAGGAGAGGGAGGATGAGGGAAAAAGAGGAGGGAAACTGCATCTCGGAGCAAAACGCTGAATATGGTTTGGAGCTGTTCCTTCATCAGTTCCCTCTGATTGGATGGGGATGGATGGGCTGGTGGCCTGGGGGACGAGCAGGGATACCCCGGAGGTGACCTCGGGGTCCAGGCAGGATGGGAGGGTGCCAAGGGCACCACCCACCGTTTCCCCAACCCACTGCCACCCCTGAAGGCCCGGCCCTGGCTGGCAGCCTCACCTGGGTTTGGGAAGGCCTGAAGGCGGCGTCAAAGCCATTCTGCAGGGAGTCCAGGAAGGGCTGGACCTTGTAGAGGCCATGTGTGGTCTGGCTGGAGCGGAAGGCCACGACGTGGAAGTACTTGAGGATCTTCTCGAAGCGGGCCTGGCTCATGACCAGGGCGAGGCTGCGGTTGCTGTAGAAGCCGCCGCTCCAGATGCTGAGGACGGACTCGCAGTGGGAGGTGCTGGTGGAGATCACGTAGCCCAGGAACGCCTTCATCTCCGGCAGCGTCACGTCCACCCAGGCCCCGTCGCTCCCGAACCGCTCCTGGAACTTCTTGGCGTACAGGTTGGTCTGCACCACCATGTTCTTGAGGGTGTTGTCAGGGACGAAAAGCTGGAAGAAGTCCACAGCACTGGCGCTGGGCGGCATCTTCCGGATGGGACCTGGACGGGCAGGCCAAGCGCCACTGCTACAGCCACTGGGTCCCCTCGAGGCCTCCGCCCGAGCGCCACCCTCCCTCCCAACTCCCTCTCGGGACGAGCCCGAACACGCACCCCGAAGCGTCCTGCCCTCCACCCCTCCCCCGACAGGACACGCCACCCCGCGTGCCCCGTGTCCCGCTTCCCCACTGCGCCCTGCACACGGCCCCGCCTCACAGATGTGGCAGATCCCGAAACACCATCGGAAGAGAAAGGCACGCGGGGCAGGAGGGTGGAGGGCACCCACCAGAGACACACTGAACTCTGAACAGAGGAGCTCGGCGTGGCGCTCTGGCTCTCGTCTCCCTGTAAGTTAAGGTGACTTTGGAAATAAGAATGCTTTCACCACTCGGGGCCCGAAAGATTCTCTCCAAGTGAGACGGCAACCTATTAGGTACTGTCTAGGTGGTGACTCTTAATTTATTAGTAAATAAATATGAAGGGGCTTGTTTAGATAATTTCACCAATGCAATGAAAACCTCACAGTTTTTTACAAATGCAAGGACAGCCTTTTGAAACACACACAAACACCACACACACGCACACATCCTTAAAGAGACATGGCTTTCAACTCCATGTAAGCCGGGCTAACAGTACGTAGAGACTTGAAGGGGACAAGCTTTGCTTCTACTGCATCCTTATAGTGACTCCTAATAAAAGCTGTGCACATTCTTTGGAACCTTAAACTCACCCCCAGCCCACCCCCAACTTTCCTCTATGACTGATTTAGGCAGTCTCTGAAAAACAACTTTTCTACAGCAAAATTAAGACTGACAGTGTACATGAGGCATCCCAGGTCTTAAACGCAGATGGACAGATCTGGGAGGTGCAACCCTAAATTTAGTGCTCGCTAACTGCATGGCCTTGGATAGATTTCTTCATCTCTCCCGTTCATAAAGTGGGCACAGTGACAGCTGCTTTGCCAGGCTGTCGTGTGGGGCAGGATGGACGGGGGACACGGGATGCACCGAGCACAGTGCCTGGCCCTACGGAGGTACCTACAACTGGATAACCTTTACTGAGACATTATCCAGAGAAATCCATTGATGGCGGGCTGAGGGCTTTAGAATGCTCTAACTGCCCTCATTTTACAGAAGAAGAAACCAAGGCCCAGAGAGCAAAGCGGCCACCATATTCTCTTTCACCAGTCGTTTCTTGGAAGGGCTCCAGGCAGTCCTGGTGCCATGGGCACCGGCCCTGGCTGACCTGACAATGAGGCCGGGAAGATGGCTCCACGGCCGCCCCGACTGAAATCGTTTTATTTCTGCAAACCCTGCAGGCTCTGGTGGGTGAAGCCATAAATTATTCAGGGGTAGCTTTCAAAAAGGAGGAAAACCAGCATTTTAATGGCTACATCATGCTGAGTAAGCAGAATGAAATGTTCTCTTCCAAAAGTTATGTTTAAAGTCATTTTGCCTCTCAGACCATTTCAAAATGAATTCACACAGCAAACTCGGGCCTGGCCAACCGCTTAATGAAGAAACCGGGAAGTAGCTGATACCCTCTTATCTGTTTAAGAATCAGGCCCCAGAGGTGGGCAGATCCCCAGCCAAGATAAGACTCCCTCCCTTCTGATTCATGTATCAAGAGCTTTGCTGGGTATTAACCCCTGTGATCCTCACCACCTGTGAAGCCACGTCCCATCCTGCAGGTGAGGAAACAGGAGCTCAGAAGCGAGAGGACACAGCCCAAGGTCGCCCACCTCTAAGCGCCTTAGAGCAGGGTGACCTTCGTCCCACCGGGCCTAGGTCCAGTCACCCTGCTGCAGCTGTGAACGGCGCCCCTGCCACCCTCCCGGGTATCCCATCCGACCACAAGGGCCATGGCTGTCTGCCACGACGAGCACACAACTCAAGCCAGGTGCGTGGTCCTCATGACCACACAGCCTCCCTCCACCTCCGAGGTGGGCAAAGGAGGGTCACAGAGCACAGCCAGGAGCACCTCTTGAGGAAGAGGAGACCCCACGCTGCTGAAAACGTAAAGGGAGCGTGGAACTGGGGCTGGGGGTGGCCCTGGGGGAGGAGAGGGGACGCCTGCCTGAGCTTATCCTGGCGTCCAGCTAATAAACTCACGCAGCCGTCTCCCTCCCCTCCCTCCTCACGCCCACCCACCCCATCGTGTCACCACGCCGCTCCTTCAAGGCCCCATCGCCAACACCCACCTGGTTCCCTCGGCCTCCAGGGGATCAAACCCAGGATAGGGCAGCAGGCCTGCAGACCAGGGGGCCTCGACAATCGCTCAGTGAAGCTCCATCCCCCAGAGACTCCCCAGCCCACCACATGCGAGGAAACCCTAACCCCTCTTCTCAGCAGCGGCTACAAAAGCAGATGTTCTGTTTGGAAAGGGGACGGTCACTCAAGGGTGGCAGGGAACCACTATTCAGTGAAAAACGTCGTGGTGACCCTGGGAACAGAAAGGAGTGAGACCGGTATTCCCTCCCCAGATGTTCTCGATGGGGTGAGGGAAGCAGGCCACGGAGAGTGACCCGGTGACGTCAGGCTGGGGAAGGCTGTGCCCATGAGGGGACCCTGAGTCCAGGGCCTGGGGACAGGGTCCGGGAGGCTCCCTGAAGGGGCCACACGAGCTGGGCTTTATGGCTGGAAAGTCATCAGCCCCGTGGGGTGAGGGTGCAGACGTTGCAGAGTATTTCGGGCAGAGAGAATGTCTCATGCAAAGGCCCCAGGAGGAGGCTAAGTGGCGGCTCGAGGCGTCGAGGGGCACGGGACCCAGGCTGGCACCAGGGCCGGGCCAGTGAAGCACCGTGAGCACAACGGACCACACCTCAGGGGGCCCTCGCTGCCCGCAGAGTTGGGGAGGTCTGGGCTGCTCCTGAAGTCACGGAGACCCGGCGGGGACCCAACGGAGCGGGAAGGGTGGCCACGGCCCGCCCCTGTGCTTCTCGG
This sequence comes from Hyperoodon ampullatus, assembly GCF_949752795.1. Classification (NCBI taxonomy): domain Eukaryota; kingdom Metazoa; phylum Chordata; class Mammalia; order Artiodactyla; family Ziphiidae; genus Hyperoodon; species Hyperoodon ampullatus. Next base: position 122,462,368 of record NC_136914.1, on the reverse strand, counting down.
GCTCCTCCCCCGGTTCCCCTGCAGATGTGCTGGGCACGGGCACGGACTACAGGTGAGGGGGCAGTGGGGACGGCCTGAGCCCAGAAGCCTCCATGCAAAAGCAGCCACATCCACCAATCACTTCCACTGGTACCAGGACCGACACACAGGCTGATACCTTAAGCTAACGGTGTCTGGATCGGAACCCCAGGTCCCCCACTGCGCCCCCCACCCTCCGCTCCTCCCCACCGGCCCCCCAGTCACCTGGGCCAGACACCTGGACCACCGTGGGTCCCGCGCCTCCTGCAGGCCACGCCCACCCCTGCGGCACGTCCTGCCACCCTCACCGCCACACCGTGCCCACCAACCAGCGCGTGCAGCCCTCCCTCCCACGCGGCCGCCGCCTCTGGCCTGGACGATTAAAGCAGCCTCCCGCAAGGGCATCCCCCCTCCCCAAATAACTGACAGCAACAGGGAAATTATTTTAAAGACACAAACCGGATCACAGTACCCTCCTGCGTAAGGAAAACGCCCCCATGAGCGCCCACTGCACTTAAAGCAGAGCCACATTCCTCCCCAAGCGCTCAGGGTTCAGGGCCCTGCGTGCCCCACCCCCAGACTCGTCCTGGGCCATGCTGCATGCCAGGCAGCTGCTCTGCTCATAAGTAGAGCTGGCGTCAGGCCTGGGCCCCGGCATCTCTTCCCACCACAGGGCCTGCGTCCACGCAGGCCTGTCTGCGGGGACGAAGCCCTCCTGGCCTCTGGATTCACTAAGCATCCCCACCTGTAGGCTTTCCTGCCCCCACAACGGCAAGCTGACCAGTGCCGGGCTTCTCAGTCTCGGTTCCCACTGGGTCTCCCCCCTTGTGTTCATCAGCCTACGGTGGTTTTCTTAGGGACTGACACTTGCTGTGGCCTGCCTCTGCTGCCCCACCCTCAGAGGTGGAGGCGGTCGTATCACCCTGCAGCCTCGGAGCCCAGTACACGTACGTTCAACACATTCCCGCTGATGGTGGATGGACAGTGAGTGGCAGGGAGGAAGGAGCAACGCCCACCAAGGAGGAGGAGCATCGGTGCTGAGCCCCCTAGGCAGGGTCTTGTGTCTGGACAGCAGCCCCCCGTGCTAATGCCTGGTGGAGAGGTCAGGTCAGCCAGCAGCTTCTGTGTGTAACAGGAGGCCTGAGGGGGCTGGCAGGGTGGGGCAGAGCTGGCACACCCCTGGCTGCACCTCCCTGAGGACACCAGGCTGGGGTGGCCAGGTGAGCCCTGGGTGGGAGACACTTGGTCACGGACAGGATGTGGGAAGGGGTGCGTCACAGACACCTACCAGGTGCCCAGCTTCGGTGAGCTGGTTTGGGATCTTGTTGGGTTTAATTTCCTCCCTCCCTCCCTTCCTGAATTGAGGAAAACCACTGCAGAACTCCCCCTGGCCCTTCTGCGTCTTCTGATGCCTTTTCCCCCTTCCCTGTCCACAGGTGCTGGCTGTGTGACCTTAAGCAGGCCACATAACCTCTCTGTGCCTCAGTTTCCTTATCAATCAGATTGGAGTAATAACCACCCTAGAGTGAGTGGAAGTCAGACAATGGCCAGTCCCGGCCAGTCCGCCCTGAGGCCCCCTGGGGCATGGGTCCCGGTCCCCAAGGAGCTTCTCTGGCTGCTCCCTTCCCTCCACGCACTGCACCACCCAGACCCGAGGCAGCCGGGCACCCGGCGTGTGGCACTGACCCCCACCTTTGCCCTGTATGGAAGAAAAGCCTGGCTTTGTGTGCTTTCGAAAGCGTAACCTTTTAGAGACTGAAGCTTTCATTTTGAGATGAGATTGGCATTCTGCATACACTGGCACTTTGGGGTACAAATAGTCAGCAGTTTTGTGACATATATGAGGAACACAATATTTTGAATTAACGGTTTAAAAATAACAAAATTTTAACTTATCTCCAGGCCAAATCAAACGGTATAAAAATATAACGGGAGGACTTCCCTGGTGGCGCAGAGGTTAAGAATCCGCCTGCCAATGCAGGGGACACGGGTTCGAGCCCTGGTCCGGAAAGATCCCACATGCCGTGGAGCAACTAAGCCCACGTGCCACAACTACTGAGCCCACATGCCACAGCTACTGAAGCCTGCACCTAGAGCCCGTGTTCTGCAACAAGAGAAGCCACCGCAATGAGAAGCCCGCGCACCGCAACAAAGAGTAGCCCCCGCTTGCCGCAACTGGAGAAAGCCTGTGTGCAGCAACGAAGACCCAACGTGGCCAAAAAAAATTTAATAAATTAATTAAAAAAATATAACGGGAACATCCTGCATCATCACAAAAATATTCCTCTCACTGGAGACACTGAAAAATCTTAAGGCACAACAGTCCATAAATGGGTAACGCAGAAGCAGGCGGACCCGCTGTTCTCACTGCCAGCTGCAGCTGGTCTTCATCTTCGGTGGACATAATCGTCCTGTCTCTCGCATCCTTCTATCCTTCCCCTGGTGGCTGATAGGCAGGACAAGCCAGCTATCTGACAAACACTTGAGGTCTAAGTCTCCACTGCAGAATGCAGCCAGGCGGCCACGCGAGAGCTCTAAAGCCTCTTCCCTTGCGTAACTTTTGCTCACAGCTAAGTGACAGGTAAAAAATGCAATTCACAGCCGGATCAAGGGGTCTCCAGGCAGGGGTAGGAGTCCCGGCTGTGCTCCCGACATCCCTGGATGTGTGGCAGGGGAAGGGGGATACCCTGCCCTATGTCACTGGGCAGCTGTAGGCAGCACCAAGGCTCCCCTTCCGTTTAGGCCTGATCTGCAACGCTTACCAACATACGGAAATGAGCTCAGATCAGTGCTACGGTCCCCTAAATGGTGTCTTCCAACAGAGGAACGTCAAGGCTAACCATCCTCCACAGCCATTAGAAAACCTGCAGAAACCTGGCCGGAAAACCCCAAGAACAGCATCAGTCACGTAACATATCAGCTGTGGGGCTTCCTTGTAAGAAAGCCTATTTCACACGAAACGTAAGATTTCTGTGTCACAGCCAACTCGCGTTCCTCCACCTGCAGTCAACCTGCTCCGAGGGGTCTCCTGGGAGCGCTCTGCTGGGCAGAGGTGGCCGTGACCATCTCCACGTGCACTGAGCTAAGAGAGCCCTGGAGAGAAAGGATGGCGGTGCCCGCTCCCCTGGGCCCGGGGAATCCCCCACCCCGACCGTGTCCTCTCTGTCTGGAGCAATGGTGTTTCTACAGTGGAGCTCACGTGCACAAACTATTCTTTGGACTCCGTTCGTGAAAAGAGATCAGGTCAGACATGTTTGTACGGACAGAACAAGAAGTCCTACTCCTCCGACCAGATCTGGTTCTCAGCGTGAGAAGCAAGGTGATGACGCCACAGAGCAGACTCAGAGGTCAGATGAACGACAGATGTCACTGTAACTGTGACTCCTTTATTGGCAGTAGCCCAAAGGCCAGGAGGCAGCAAGGCTATTCTGGGACAATTTGTGAGCCTGTGAGTCGTGCCATGCCCGGTGTGCTGTGGCCTTCACCAGTCCACGCTATTGAGAAAGCCTGGACCAGGCTCCCCCTGCACCCACCCTCCTCGCAGGCTCACTCCCACTAAGATACCTGGGCACCAAGACACAGCTTCCCGTCTCCCTTAGTGCTGGGGTGGGGCATTAAGGGGTGAGGAAGAGCTGCACACAGCTGGGTCTGGGTCTGGGGTCTGGGTCTGGGTCTGGGGTCTGGGTCTGGGTCTGGGTCTGGAGCTGGGTCTGGGTCTCTGGGCCTGGGTCTGGGTCTCTGGGCCTGGGTCTGGGGTCTGGGGTCTGGGTCTGGGGTCTGGGTCTGGGTCTCTGGGCCTGGGTCTCTGAGTCTGGGTCTGGGTCTGGGTCTCTGGGTCTGGGTCTGGGTCTGGGGTCTGGGGCTGGGTCTCTGGGGCTGGGTCTGGGGCTGGGTCTCTGGGTCTGGGTCTGCGTCTCTGGGTCTGGGTCTGGGTCTCTGGGTCTGGGTCTGGGGTCTGGGTCTCTGGGTCTGGGTCTGGGGTCTGGGTCTCTGGGTCTGGGTCTGGGTCTGGGTCTGGGTCTCTGGGTCTGGGTCTGGGTCTCTGGGTCTGGGTCTGGGTCTGGGGTCTGGGTCTCTGGGTCTGGGTCTGGGTCTGGGTCTGGGTCTCTGGGTCTGGGTCTGGGTCTCTGGGTCTGGGTCTGGGTCTGGGTCTGGGTCTGGGTCTCTGGGTCTGGGACTGGGTCTGGGACTGGGGTTGGGGCTGGGTCTCTGGGTCTGGGTCTGGGTCTCTGGGGCTGGGGCTGGGGCTGGGTCTCTGGGTCTCTGGGTCTGGGTCTGGGGCTGGAGCTTCCCTGCTCCAGGCTCTCGTCTACCTGAACCTCCAGGAAGCTGCTGTTTCTCTGGGTCTCAGCTTCTCATTGGTAACTTGCATCATCTCCCTTCCAAGACTAACAAAACAAGATGATGACATAAGTTATTTTGAGGAATGTCAATAATCATATAAAAGTCTCATATCATCATTCTGAAATAGCTACTGTCCAGACACGTTGAGGACAGCCTGGACTGGGCCCAGCTCCCCGTGACTCGCCAGGCGTGGGACCTTGGGCACATTCCTTAACCTCTTTGTCTTGGTCTGTTTGGGCTGCTACAACAGAATACCACAGGCAGGGGGCTCAAACAACAGAAATGTCCTTCTCACAGTTCTGGAGGTCAGAAGTGCAGGGCCAGATCAAGTGCAGGCAGATTTGGTGTCCGGCGAGGTGAGGGCCACCTTCTGGTTCACAGGGGGCTGTTTCCTCGCTGTGTTCCCATATGGGGAGGGGACCAGGGAGCTCTCTGGGTCTCTTTTATAAGGCACACATCCCATCACGAGGGTTCCACCCTCATGACCTGAGCACCTCCCAACACCATCACACTAGGCGTTAGGTTTCATCATATGAATTTGGGGGGCACAAACGTTCAGTCTACAGCACTGTGATCTGCAGTCTCCATGTCGGTGAAGGGAAGATAACAACAGTAATGAAATTCAGGGTTTGGGGGAGGATGAAGTGGGACGACGCAGGTCAGGAGCCTAAGGTGCGTCGCACACGCCCGACGCCCAGTAACAGCGCCTCACCACCTGCGGACGGCACCCGTGAACCCCGCATCCCCGGCCCCTGTCCCTCTTCCAGGAGCCTGCTTACCAGATGGCTGTGACAGAACAGCAGCCTTGGCGACCACACTTTGTGTTTCATTTAGACACCATGTCTATTTTTCACATGAGGCTGTATTTTGAAAGCTCTGCTTGGGTACAGAAAGGACAGAAGTGTTCTTCCCACTTGGGTAGCACCTGACGGAGGAGGGACGTGGTGGTGACGAGCAGTCCAAGGCCTGCCCACCTCCAGCCCCAGTTCGTGCAGAGTGGCCAGGGAGGATGGGACACCCGGATGCTCAGTTAATGTCCCCCATCGCTTCCCAGATCTTCCCTGATGCCACCACACCCACTGCAGCTCTTCAGCCCCAATCGCATCAGGTCCATGCCCAATTTCCATCCACCCGGGACACTGTTTCTTCCTCAGGCTCCATCCCCAGACCTACCTCCTCCCGTTCATGAGGCCTCAGCTGAGACCACTGAGGTCCCCAACTTGCTGCCAGCCCTGGCCAGTTCCAGGTAGCACGGCAACCTCACCTGCACCCCCCAGGGCACCCTGGACCACTCTAGTCCCTCCTCCATGAGAGGTGACGGAAGCGGACCATGCCGTCAGGTGCTGGGGCAGGAGCAGTGAAAAGGATGTCACCATCCTAGGCTTCAAGAAGTGTGCCCTTGACTGGACAGAAAACCCTGAAGCACTGGTGGAGGGTCTTCTTGGCATCGAGCACCACAGCGAGCGTGTAACTGGCAGTATTTTCCTCCTGCACTGGGACGCCCACTTTGCAGCTGTGGAGGCTCAGGCTCACGGGAACAACTCGTGCGAGGTCACCTGACCTGGGGAAAGACGCACCGGAGAGCCTCGCCCCGATGCCCCTGCGCACGGGGGCACAGACGCCCCTAACGGTGGGTCCCTCTGGCTTTGTGGCTGCTTGCGACCCTCCACGTACGTGATGAAGCTCTGACCGTGAGGATGGCTGTGAGGCAGCGGCTGATCAGGAGAAAGGAGGGAAAGCCGGAAGCCGACCACTGACGCACACGTGGGCTTGGGAGGTCTCCTCGTGGCTGAAGTAGATCCTTAGAAAGAACTGTGTGCTGCTGAAGTGAAACGGCCCCTCCCTGAAAGCCGGCGGGGATGTACCAACAGGAAGTCGTGGATATTGTTAGGGTACTGTCGGGGAAGTCAGGGTGATTTTGTCACTTACGGTGACTCCCGGGAGAGAGGGTAACAGAAGGGGTGCGTGTAGGGTCCACGGGCGGGGGTCTTTGTCTATTCTGTTCCCTGTTGCATCTTCACTGCCTAGAACACTGTCTGGCCCACAAGAGGTGCTCAGCAGATACCTTGTTGGGTGAGTGATGAATCAGTGAGGGAACGAGGGAATGAAAAGGGAAATGGCTCTTTAGGATTTGAGGGCAGTAAACAGAGAAGGTCAAAAGCATCGAGGGTTAGGGTTACAGAACCCGATGAGGTAGGGAGAAGACAAAGGGGCAGGTCCTGGAGCCAGGGACCATTTCCAGGCACCTGTGTGTGCATGCATGCATGTGTGTGTATGTATCCAAAGAGGTGAGGGACCCGGGCCTCACATTCCTCAGGACCCTAGATGTGGACCTTTGTGCTTACCTGCACATGAGATTAAACACATGGCTACAGAGACACATACACTGGGCCGCGCACAGAAAATGCGCCGTTTTGGGAATCCTGTCTTGGCACTGAAAAAATACTGGGAGCCTGAAGAAGCAAACAAACCAGAAGCAAGTGAAACAGGCTGGTCCCGACCCCTGGAACACCTCAACCACAGGCCAGAGAGGATGAGTCTGGAGAATCCAGAGGCCCTGCGAGGCCCCCAGGGAAACAGTTCGGCCCTTGCCAACCCAAATGAGAAAGTAAAGGTCACAGGGCAACCTGCCCCCAGACAGCGGGCCTTGGAAGGTCAAACCTGGACTTCCTCTCTGGGGCCCAGCCCGGCCTGAGCAGCAGTTGGTCAAGGATGTATGTGGACATGACGGCCATTTAGATCACGGATGGGCGGGGGTGGGTGGGGACAGCTGGTCCGTGCTCTGCTGGCCCCTACCATCCAGGCACTGCTGGCTCCCAGGCTCCCCTCCCCAAGAGGGCAACGGGCTCTGCCTGGTCCATGCACGCAGTGATGGGGAGGTGGGTGGCACTGGACTCCCTCTGCAGAAAGACCTACAGGACCTGGGTGATAACCTCCCGCCCTGGTTCTCTTAGGCAACGCCCCGACACACACACACACACACACACACACACACACTCTCTCTCTCTCTCTCTCCTGGATTAGAATCACTGCTGCGATCCATTACCCCCTTTTATAGACTCATCAGTCACTTGAGGCCTCACAGCCCAGGTCTGCAGACCCACACACCGTCCTCCTTCTTTTCCACCACCAGCCCCTCTAGATTTACTCCGAGCGTCTGTGTGTGCTGGGGACAAGGGGGTGCTGCAGAGTAGCTGGGGTCAGGAGGAAGCAGCAACAGCACAGAGCCCCGCGGCGCCCCACAGACAGACAGACAGCCGGCGCCGGCCCTGTCTCAGCACAAATGAAGGCACAGGAGCTGCTTGGTCCCTGGAGGCTGATGAGATCCCTCTAATTCCCTGCACACCCGCCCACACCCTGGAGGGAGACAGAACGCAGGACAGAGCCGGAAGAGATAAGGAAAGGGGTGCTGGGATGGAGAACCAGGCCCCAGGGCGTGGGGTGGGGAGGGAGAAAAAGCCTGGGCAAGTGAGGGTCAAGCAGCACGGGCCTGGGCTCCCCCTCTCAGCGTGGGGGCCGGGCGGGGACAGGCAGGACGCTGCAGGTGCAGACGCGGGAGGGTGACCCCGGAGACACTGTGGGCAGAGGCTGACCCCGTCCCGCTGGTCACCCCGTGGCCTCCAGGACAGAGGGCACGTCCGCCTCACTTTCCCACGAGGAAACAAGGACCAGAGAATGTCACGGTCACAGTGAGTGAGCTGGGGTGACTCCGGCCTCTGGCCTGCTGGTAGCCTTTCCCCTCTCAGGCCACACTCCGGAGCCCAACTCCACAAATGCTGCCCAGGGAAATATTTATTTATCAGTAAATAGGAATAAATCATGTTTATTTTCCTTTACAAAGACCTATATGACCCTGATGTTTCTACGTGTAAGCACAAGGTGGCCTCTGCGGCAGCGAGGCAGAGAGGCTAAGGGCGTGCGCGTGTGTGCCCAGAGCTGCCCCTCGACGGCACATGTTGGTGGGACTGCCAGCTGCGGCCCAGGGGGCGGCCCTCAGCGAAGGCTGTGTCACCAGGACCTCCTTTCCCCTTCTGGGTCTGGGTGGGGCTGGGCGCCCACGGACCCCGACCTGTGCCCGAGCCCTCTCCCTTCACCGAGAGCTCCACCATCACCTGAGCAAACCCACCTCCGGGCACCAGTGCCCGGCTGTCCACAGCAGCACAAGCTTGGACGAGCATCTGCTGTTTTAAACTGCAGTTTGTTTTCCAACACAAATGCTATTCTTGTCACCCATCTCGTGGCAATGTTATTTTTTCCTCAGCTTTAAATCAGGCAGTTTCAGGATGAAGTTTGTACGAAAATTATCGGTAGGACAAATTACCCGGATGAGACCTGCTCTAGAAACACAATCGCCTGTGCATCGTGGGCCACTCTGCCTGGAAGGCCCACCTGCTGCCCTGTGCTCAGCCCCGGGCCACTGGGAAGACAACCAGCTGACGCCTGAATTCTAAAGGACTCGGGGATGTTTAAGAAATACTTAGTCTTTGAGGAACAGAAGGCACAAAGGTGACCGCCACCGAGGCCTGGCTTCAGAGAACTTGAGAACAGAAACCCAGAGCCAGTTGTCTCGTGCCCAAAAGGTCTGTTCAAGCTGGACAATAGTTAGATTATCCCTTCAGGAGGGGAGCCCCTGAGGTATATCCTTTAATTCCACAACGTACCTAAGTTTGAGGTGTCCGGTATGGGGAGGGGACACTAACCTTCATTTAGGACTGGTGATGTGCCCAGAGCTGCACTCGAGACTCATGTATGTTAGCACCACACTTCTAAGGAAGTTTTAAGGATGAGGAAGAAGAGACACAGACCTCGGGTCAACTGTTGAAGGTCAGAGCCCAAGCGTGAGCCCTAGTTGCCTCCTGACCCCATGCCGCTGCCCCGTCACGGAAGCATGCCTCCCACCACAGCGCCCCAAGTGCCAGTCCAGCCGGTGCACCAGCTCCCTGGGCACCGAGCACGAGGACACAGACTGGGGGGGATGGAAAGCAGTAACAGGTCCCATTGTGGGGCAGCCCTCCCCAGCCAAGGTAAGTGACCTCTATCACCTAAGCGTCTCATAAGAGAGGAGCAGGTCTTCCAGGCAGGAAAAGGCCCACGGCGCACAGGCAGCTGCACTTGTAACGCTGTGAGCCCAGGAAGAGCAGGGTGCTCTCAGCTCAGCGCACCCTCCGACACGTCACACCACCCAGGTGAGACAGCACCCTGACCACGTTTACCCAGCACTTTTGGAGCTACTGCGTTGTTCAGATTTCCTTCCTGTTAAGGGTGACTCCACACTAGAAAGGCCAATTGCAAAGCACATACACAACTATTCCTCATTTTCATGCATAAAGATAAAAAACTAGAGAGAATGATCAAAAGTGAAAGCAGTTAGGAGACCCAGAACACTATAAACCACACCTAGCAAATTCCCTACGTGTCTTCCCCACCACCGTCCCCCTGTTGTCCTCTCATTTGGTAAGGAGCTCGCCCCACGTACGTGCTAAGAGCACAGAATGCGCCTTTCCAATAGTAGCCCTTCCAATCGGAGCAGATGCAGAAAGGCTGTCCTCCTCCTATAGAAACTCTGATTGCATCATTATCTTCCTTAGAGAGATGCTCTCTGCAACAGGCTCTGCTGGCTAAATGTTGATGGAGATGAAGTTAGTACTCCACTCCCCGCTGTTGAAAACCAGAAGCCGATCAGCATACATGACGTGCAGGTCCTTCTAGAGAGCCTCACCATGGTCAGCTGGGTGAGTGTCGGGCAAGGAGGCTTCAGGGCCCTGCAGCAGGTGGCCTGGGGCCTCCTGTCGCCTCCTGCCAGCCCAGCCTTTCTCCATGGTGCATCTCCCACCCCCGTCTGTCCCTCATGACTCCAGCTCTGCCAGAATCTTAATAGAGAACTGAAGTTCCAGCGGAGAACAACTTAAGGTATGACCCTTCCCAAGGGGGGTTTCATTTTAATAAAGGCTTCAGTGACTATCAAAGCCTTCAACTTCCTAAGTCACTCCAGGGGCAGAGTGGCTAGTAGGTATGGAGAATGACACAAAGTGGGGCTATGATTTGGAGCCTTTGGGTAGATTTGGGTCCTGCTCAGATACCTACAGAAATATCGCCCAGCGTGTGTCCAAAACCCATCTGTGCAGGTGCCACCCGACACCCAGCGCGTACACAGGCGCTCACCTCCCCGGGAGTGAACAGAAGAGGACCTCACCCTCCACTTCAGCATAGGTGTCAATCCCTGTCCAGAGGTGGCCAACAGGCTTTGGCACTCGTGTCAATTCCAGAAGTTAGCAGCTGCCTGTACACGTTAAGGAGGATTCTGAAGCCCTGTCTGGGGCTGGGGGAAGGTGGTGCTGACTCACAAGCAATGCTTGCTATGGGTGCAGGTGGCCAGGGGCAGGGTTGCCATTATAAGCGATTTCCATTTTTAATACTTTTCTGAATATGATTTCTGGGACTAATGGATAGAATTAAATATATGGCCTTTAAAATTAGAAAAAGAACAGCAAATGATATTTTAAAGAATGGGCACTTGAGGTCCTGATGTTCTACCCTTCCTTTCAAGGCAAACGGTTGGTTTCACTTGTAAAGGTAGAGTGGGATCAGGGGATTTCTAGAATCCTTTCTACAATGATATTCTGTGCATCACGGCCTATCTGCCTCAAGCACCAACTTCTACTCCTTAGGAGGCCACATGAGCAGGAGTGAAGTCGAGCCCCAGGCCCCCCTTCTAGAGCCCGCGGCCCCCAGGCTCCAGCTCACTGCCTACAGCATTCCCACTGGGCGGCGAGGGGCAGAGGGCCCTGGGGTGAGAGCTCTTCAGAGGCTTCCAAAGACTTCCAGACCCTTTTTCCTCTTTGGGATTCCACCTCCCCAACCTAAGTTTCTAAGAAGGAATAAGCGAGCAGACAAGCCAAAACACCCAACTTATGGAGACTGAGTGCAGTACAGACGTTAGGGGGTAAATTTTTTATGAGGCTGTAAAGAATATAAGAATCCCCCAGGGCTTCCCTGGTGGCGCAGTGGTTGAGAGTCCGCCTGCCGATGCAGGGGACACGGGTTCGTGCCCCGGTCCGGGAGGATCCCACATGCCGTGGAGCGGCTGGGCCCGTGAGCCATGGCCGCTGAGCCTGAGCATCCAGAGTCTGTGCTCTGCAACGGGAGAGGCCACAACAGTGAGAGGCTCGCGTACCGCAAAAAAAAAAAAAAAAAAAAAAAAGAATCCCCCAAAGGTTAACATGGCAGTCAAACCCTTGCTTGTGCTTGCCACTGGTTACAGATACTCCTCTTTGTAACCAAGGGTGTTGTTTGTCAAGACTTGGGGAAGAAAAGGCAGCCTGAGCAGATGTTGGCAAAATGCAAACGCAAGAGCCCCAGCAGGAGCGGGGTGTACCAATGAGGGGAGAGGCGGGGAAGCTCCCGCACCCCAGACTCTTGTCTTCCAATCAGCTGTGCGCTGCTCCCAAAATCAGAAAGCAGGTTTCCAGGTTGACATTTCCACGCTGGACGCCGTAGATGCACTACGGAGAAAACTCTCCATCGTCGCAACCCCTTACATGTGAGAGAGAGGGCCGGTCAGGCTGGACTGAGTTTTCATCTGAGCTTCCCCTTCCTGTTTGTGTTTTTTAAATATATACAAAGAACCTCACAATGAAATAGCAAAATATCCAGGAGGATGTGAGCAGACCTAAGCAAGAGAGGGCGTCTCTCTTCCCTTTTCCAAACAGGCACCAGTGTCAGAAGCTGTCGTGGGCGTGTCTACATGAGACTTCTTTTTCGTCCTCCCATCCTCCCACGACCATAGGGGGTCGAGAGTGCAGCTTCTGGCACCAGCAGCCCAGGGTGAATCTGCCACTTGTTAGCTGTGTGACCTTGAATGCGATGCCTCCTCTGTGGGCCTCAGGCCACCTACCTCACTGAGCTGTTGTGAGGATTAAATGAGTTATAGGTCTTACCAGGATGCACTCAGGAACCATGGGTCACTCCTCCTCTTGCTGTTGTTATTATTTTTATTGTCGAGCCACAGTCTCTTGATGTGACACGGAATCAATGGAGAGCAGAGCGTGGGCAGAGTGCCGGGGGATGGCCAAGCTGTACAGACTCCTTCCCTTCTAAGGAGGCATCGTTCCAAAGGAACACTTTACAGAGGAGAAGCTTTGTGTAGTTTTATTCTTCTTCTTTTTTTTAAAATAAATTTATTTATTTATTTTTATTTATTTATTTTTGGCTACGTTGGGTCTTTGTTGCTGCACGCGGGCCTTCTCTAGTCGCGGCGAGCAGGGGCTGCTCTTTGTTGCGGTGCACGGGCTTCTCATTGCGGTGGCTTCTCTTATTGCAGAGCATGGGCTTCAGGCGCGTGGGCTTCAGTAGTTGTGGCACGTGGGCTCAGTAGTCGTGGCTCGCGGGCTCTAGAGCACAGGCTCAGTAGTTGTGGCACACGGGCTTAGTTGCTCTGCGGCATGTGGGATCTTCCCGGACCAGGGCTCGAACCCGTGTCCCCTGCACTGGCAGGCGGATTCTCAACCACTGCGCCACCAGGCAAGCCCTATTATTCTTTTATTATTTATTCTTTGCTAAGGCGAGAATCCCAAGCCACCCAGGAGGCAGGCAGCTCCCTACCTCCCACCAAACCTGGAGCTGGCCTGAGTGTCTACGAGAGGCCTTACCTTCCTGGACTCAGCCCTCTCGACCTGCTCCATCCACTGGCCAGGGTTCTTACGCTTTGAGGTCCTGGGTGACTACAGAAAATATAACGATCATCCAAACCAGCAGTTCTATTTACAAGTGGGCAAACTGAGGGCCCGGGCCCTGGTTTCCCCTCTGGCGGCCCCTGTGCTCTGCAGAGTGGCCCCAGGGCCGTCACTGTCATCATTCAATGGTCTGTTCACGTCACCGTTACTGAGAATTCTTATTCTAACCCCAAGGACCACTTTTGGCACACACTGCAGGGCCAGGGCCTGCTGCCTGCTGGCTGGGGTGGGCATCACGGGAGAGCTCCAACACTAGGGGGCAGAGCAGGGGCGGGGCAGCACATGGAGACAGATGGGCCCCATGGCCAGCTGCACCGCCCACGAGCAGCCAGATGCCAGGCAAATATTCGTCTGCAGAATATAGGGGTTGGACTGAGACCGTCTAAGGTTCTTTCCAGCTCTTTCAAAAACATAATTGCTGTCCACAGCCAAGAAGCAGGCCCTACGAAATCTACAGAGACAGAACATTGATTATTGGCTCCTTGGAAAGTGGAGGCAAGGAGTATGCAGGGGTAGGGGAGTGACAGCTGACAGATAAGGCGTTTCTTCTTGAGATGATGATGGTTTTTTTTGTTTTTGTTTTTGTTTTCTTTTTTTCTGTACGCGGGCCTCTCACTGCCGCGGCCTCTCCCGTCGCGGAGCACAGGCTCCGGACGCACAGGCCCAGCGGCCATGGCCCACGGGCCCAGCCGCTCCACGGCATGTGGGATCCTCCCGGACCGGGGCACGAACCCGCATCCCCTGCATTGGCAGGCGGACTCTCAACCACTGCGCCACCAGGGAAGCCCCAAGATGATGATGTTTTAAAACTGTGACGATGGCTGCACGTATTTGCGGCTGTCCTAAAAACCGGTGAATTGTATACTGGAAATGGGTGAACTGTATGGTAAGTAAATTATATCTCAAGAAAGCTGTTATCCCCCAGAACAAAAAGAAGCAGGCTCTGACTTCATTGCTACTGCTCCTGCTGGAAGAAGGGGACAGCCCCTCTCCCTCACAGGGCTGTCGAGACGGTATCCGAACAGTTCTGAGCACAGTGCCTGGTGCAACCCATGTGCTCCGTGCACAGCAGCCAGTGGAGAAGGGCCTGCTCCTACACGGAGGGCCCTTCTCCCAGGGAAACCTTAGAAAGGAGGAGAGGAACTGCCCTGCCTTTGGCATGAGGTCAGTCCTCCCGGGCCAGGCCAGCCCCTTCCTAATCGCAGGTGCACACAGTCCCCTGCCGTGGGAGGAGAGCCTAAGCGCGCAGGTGCAGGGTGCTGAGTGTGGATCCCTGTGAAGCAAATTCCTTGAGATAAAGGGGGTGAAGCTCATCTCCCACAGCAGAGAGGGACAAAAGTCCGGCAGACAACTCAGTCTGGACGCTAAAGCTGTGTGCCGCTGGGACTTGTGGAATCGGAGAGGTGAGTGGTGACTGCAGAAGTGGAGAAGCAATGGCAACCGGTGTGAAATGCTGCCGCCGACGGCGCCAGGCATGTGAGGAGAAGCAGCTGTGGTGCTGATGATGCCAGCAACACAAGGAGGATGACCCGGTTCCCAGAGATGGAAGGGTCTTGCCAGGGCAGCTCTGCCTGGGAGTGGATCTCTCAACCACAGACCCTGGCCGGGCACCGAGCTGACCAGTTGCTGCTCCTGGCCCTGCAAAGTCTCCGAGGATGCTCTGCACAAACAGAGCACGGGGGCTGCAGTCAGGCAGAGCTGACCATCAAACAGAGCCTTGGGCAGGGTACATAACCCTACAGAGCCTCGGTTTCCCCGTCTGTAAAATGGGGATGATTGGAGTATCTGCCCCCAAGAGTAACCACGAGGATAAAATTAAACACTGCGCAGAAAGCACAGCACAGCAGCTGGTACACACTAAAACTGGAAACAGCACCAGCTACTGCTATTAATGCTGCCTGCCAAACGCTGACACGGGGCATGTGCCTCTCGACACAGACATGATGATGAGACTCAAGCCTCTTTCCTAAAGACCAGTGAGGCCAAATGAGGACGCACCCCCGGCTTACTCAGAGTCTGAGGAGGAGGGATGCTACAGCCAGAGACTGAAGATAAAAAATGCAGACGCCTCGTCAAGGTCCCATTCTGGGTGTTCATCCCAAGTCTAAGGCCAGGAGCTCATCAGGAGAGCACATCATAGGTTAATGAGCACTTTCGCTTTTGCGATCAAGAGCAACGGAAGTTATTTTGGGGACACCCTGTTTTGGCACGCGGGTTTCTGACTGTGATTTTAAGCCACCACATGCAAAGCGATATTCCTACCTTCCACTGCCTCTCGGTACGGACAGGATCTAATACAGCACTAAGGAATCACATCATCTCCTGTGCAGGGATTATAAAAAAAAAAAGGGTCATCTGGTGGTCCTTTCACTCATGAGACATGCTGTCAAGTTGATGCTGACTGCAATGGGGGTAAAACAGGGTCCCCTCATGGCCACCCCCGTCCCCCACCCCATGGCCATACCTGCCATTCCCTCTCTCTCGACACTGAAAACCCTCCCAGTCACCTGCAGTCGTGCGGCTAGTTCAGATCTGCTCCCCTACGTCCCCAAAGCATGCTTCAGAGTCGGGGAAGAAACGGCACGGGGGGCCCGCGGGGAGCCAGGGTATCTCCCGAGGCTGTGCCGCAGGAAGGGGCTGCTTCTCTCTTAACCTCCCTTGGAACACTGCCCTGCTCCTCGACTGCTCTGCAATCCCCGGGGTGGGGGGCAAACGTCCCCGTCAAGCTCCGCCCTGAGCACGAGGCTTCACCGCAGCCGCCAGATCTCGGCGCGGCCACCGCCCCCAAGACCACGATGTCCGTCCGGAACGAGGCCCGCAGGCGGCCCATCTCCTCCGTCATCCCCGAGACGGGGGCCGATTTTATCCTCCTTTGTGGATGAAGACAAGACAGTCAACCCAAGGAGACAGCCGTCGCCCGAGGTCCTGCTGTGATATCCACACGAGGCGGCCGAGGACCAGTGGGGGCGTGTCCACAGACCGCAGCCCACGCCCCACGGCCTCCCACGCTCACCCAGCGGCTGCGCTCCAAGCTGGCAGCTCCACGTGCGCCCGCGACCCAATCGGGCCACCGAGACCTCCGTCCACCCCCTGCCTCTCCCCAGGCAGGCCGTGCAACTCCACACCCTGATCGACGGATGCCGAGGGCCCGCACTGCCTGCAGAGGACAGGTCACAGACCCTCCATGAAACGTTTCTTATTGTCTTCAAATTCAAAAAAATAAAAATAAACAACAACCACTTCTTCCTCTGGATTCTCAGCCCTGCCCAGTGCGTCCTGTGAGCCCGGAGCCTGTCACGGGAAGCTCCTCAGCCCTGTAGGTTTCCATGCAGGGTCACCTCTGGTTGTTCAAGAAGCCCCCGTTCTTGAATGGAAGCCCCCATTCACAGCCTCCGTGTGTCCCTGCCCAGGCAGAAATGCAGCACAGGGTGCCTTCCTGACCTCAGACACAGCCTGGGCCACCCTGTGCGCACAGCCCCGCAGGCATCCCAAGGCTGGGGGGAGCGGATCTCCCCAGGTCCACAGGCCATCCTGGGCCATCCTGTATTCTGCCTATTTTGTCCTTTATTCTAATTCTGAATCTAAACCATACCAGCTCCTTACTAAGCAACTGAAACAGGGTCAAGAGAGAAAGGTACTCTCAGCAAGGTGAATTTATTATTGGCTCAGAAATAATGAATCCTGGAAATGAGGTTCCAAGTAAGGTCATTTCAAAATATGAATGTCTTTTTCTTTTTGTCCATGCCTCTACTCCTTCCCATTTAGAAATTTAAAAATTTTATACAAAGGACACTCTATGTACATGCACACATATATATACCACCTGTCTGCTAAACTACAAGTTTTATTTAAAAATTAAAAGTTCTTCCAGCTCCATGTTCTAAAAAAAATCCAGCATCAAAAAATAGAAGAAAATGGTAAATGCATGTTTCCAAAGTTTGGTGAGGTTCTTCAGAGCCCCTAAGGTAGCAGGAACAGATGACGCTGGCTTAGCGTTAGTTGTTCAGTCATAACCTCAAACTCACTTCTTCTAAGACCATGATTTTTAGGTGAGTTTAAGGAGGAAAGTCTCTATAGTGATGCTGAACATTCTCCCAACTCAGGCTTCCTCTCCGAAAATCCCCTCCTGGATTTGGAACATAATCCAACAATAGGACAAAACACCATGTTGGAAATTGGAACTACATTTGTAACATATTTCACAGAGATAATATCTAAATATATAAAGAGTTCTTACCAAATTAAGAAGAAAAATGATAACCACCTCAAAGGAAAACCCACAAAGGACTGAACAATAGACATAAAACAAAAGGCCAATAAGTAAATGAATTCATGTTTAACAACACAAGTAAGCAGATAAATTAACCACTGGTGATGAGGCACCATTTATTTTTATCAAGCTATCAGAGATTTTTTTAAAAAAAGGATAACGGCCAGAAACAGCATGGGAAAATGGGCACTCACACTTCCAATGGGAGTGAAAATTTTTTTTCTTTTTTTTGCGGTACGCGGGCCTCTCACTGCCCTGGTCTCTCCCATTGCGGAGCACAGGCTCCGGACGTGCAGGCTCAGCGGCCATGGCTCACGGACCCAGCCATTCCACAGCATGTGGGATCTTCCCGGACCGGGGCACGAACCCGTGTCCCCTGCATCGGCAGGTGGACTCTCAACCACTGTGCCGCCAGGGAAGCCCAGGAGTGAAATTTGGCATCTTTCATCAAAGACCTTCTCTTCCACTGATGTATCCCAGGTAGGTGATCAGACAGGGAGACGAAGGCATTCAGTATAAGGATGCTCACCACAGCACTGATTATAAAAGTGAAAATCTGTACAAACCCTATACGTTCAGATAAGCTCATCTTTAAATTAAACATAGACACACAACACACACACACACACACACACAACACACATACACATCCAGGTATGTGGAAAGATATTTACCAAAATGTGGGAATGTTGGGTATTTTTCTTTTTGCTTATTTGTATTTTCTAACTTTCCCTATAATAACCCAGCCCCCCTTCGCACTCTGAAAGGGGTGGGAGCAGAAATCGACTCTGACTTGGCACACGGTGCCCATCGGAGACGGCCTGGACCCTCTCCCGCCTTTCTCATTCTGCCATCACTTCAATGGAAGTCAAGCTTTCTTTTCCAAAATCCCTTTTGCATCAGGAAGGGAGGTACAAGTTATTTTAAAGATTCGTTTCATTTTTTTCTGCCATGTAAAAGCTGTGGGTCTGGCCCTTTAAATTACTGCTTAAAATTCTCCCTTAAAAAACGAGGCGATTACTTGCCAAGCCCCTGCTGCAGGAAGGAAACCTTGTAACTACCCAGCATCTGTCTCTCAATTCAAAGTCAAGGTTCCACAGCCAGGAGACACTGTGATTCAGAGAACAAGAGGACTGCGTGAGCTACGGGGGAATCTACTCGGGAATCCTGAAATACCATGTGCGGAGACTAAAACTTCAAACCTAAGGCTCGGTGTGAGTACATCACATGAGCAAAAAAGAAAGAAAAGCAGGCCTCTTTCATTTGGTACATTACGCTGCTGGGCAAAATAAAAGGCAGCAATTTTAACTGCCACCTTTGCAAAGAGCAAAGTTGAGTTCAGTGACTAAAAACGTGTTTACTCAACAATAGTCCTTTAAGCAGAGCAGGGAAGAGTGAGTAAGCCAGGAGGCTCTGGACCAGCACTGCTATTTTTGGAAACAGCTCTTTAGAGCAATGGTTCAGCACTAAAAGGGGGAAGGAAGATGGGGAAGCACCTCTGGGTACAGAGACTTGTGTTAAGGACATGAAACACTATTTCCTATAAGCACAAGAATGCCCATTTTACAGATGAGGAAACTGAGGTAAAGTGGCACCATGGCGTAATGGGAGAGTCCAGTGGACCTGAGATCCTACCCCAAGGTCCTGTGTAGGCTTGCACGAGTCACTTCTAGCCTTTCACTTTCCATTTCTTTATTTGTAAAATGTGGATAATAAAACTATCTGCCATATTTGTGAAGCTGAATTGAGGGCACATATGGCAATTTTCTAGCAGAGTGCCTAGCACACGGCAGGTGCTCAGCAGATGGAAAACACTAGGAGGAGGGTTTATACTTGGCCCAAGGACCCCAGGCCTACATGCCAGAGGGCGGATCTGAACCTGGGTCCTTCTCTCCCCAGAGTCCCTGCACACAATCTCACTGCACTGTTTCCCTCGGAACCCCTCTCCCTCCCCGTCTCCCACTTGTGAAACCTACATCTCACCAAACTCTCCGGTCAAAACATCAAAAGTACTAACACACGTTCCCTCTTTTGACTACTTTAGTTTCTTGTTTTTATTAACATGATATTCAATAATAATCTCAAACTGAATCTTAATGGTTGCATGATCCAATGTTCCTCCAACTGTCATTTGCATGTCCCAGATCCTCTTTCCAAAAAGTATTCCCCCCCAAAAAATCAGGAATCTTCCTGTCCACACAGCAAACCAGTTTCTTTGAAAGTCAAGAAGCTTTTCAACAGCTTGACTGGACATGAAGGTATTTTCGCCTGGAACGGACAAGGATGCCGCCGTTTCCCCAAGTTCCATCACCACTGTTGCTTCTTCCTGAGCCTCACCTGCCATCGGCACCTTGCTGTCCTCACGCCTGGGTTTCCACTCCCATCACTGCTCACCCTGGCAGCCCACGTGGCCTTTTGTCCCCAAGGCACAAGTACGCACGGTGCCTCCGATAGGAAGGTGCTTTCGTCGGGGAAGCCAGGAATGGAGGCAAAAGCCAGGTAAAGCCAGCTGATGGCTGCCAGGCTCTGAGCAGTGAGCTCTCAAACACCCACAGAGCTCGGCCCCTTCAAAGGCCCACCAGTCCCAGATGCTGGCTCTGCGCTGCCCCCAAACTCACGCGTGTGGGTCTCTCAAGAGACGGCGAGATGGTACAGGACCACCGGCCAGAGAGCTCCCCACCAAACGCCAATGGGAGAAAGTTTAAATAGAGGCCAGCATCCTTGCAGTGAAGTGACCACAGCATCTGGCATTTAAAGAGCCCTTAACACCTCGCACGTGCTTTCATATCAGACTCATCTCCTCGGGTGACCAACCGTCCAGTTTGCCCAGGACTGTCCTAGTTTTAGCGCTGAAAGTCCTGGGTCCCAGGAAACCCCTCAGTCTCAGGCAAACCTGAACGGCTGGTCACCCTGTGACCCTTATGGCAGCAAATGAATCAACCAACTCCGTGAGATCCAGAATGCCCAGATCCCAACAGCCGGAGCTCCACCCGGCCATCACCAGCTCCACCTGTTCAGTCCAGAACAAGTGCTCACAGACGGTAAACTATGGGCCTGGCACTCACGGCTCTTCTCTTTACGTTATTACTCTGAAAAACCTCCCACTTATGGAAAACCTTGAAATTCCATCACTAGGACTTCATTGCTTTGGGTCAAGACCCTTGCGTCTTGATAAAAATTAACATACTTCAAAATGCTCAGGAAGAGAAACAATTCATTAGCGTTAATACCTAGACAGAAAGATTCTTTCTTAAATGTCTTTTAACAGGGAGAAAGGAGGAAGGGGAAGAAACGTTTCTAAGAGGCTGAGATCATGTGGGACCTGGGCCCCCAACACGAATTCCAGCCATCTCGCCACATGCCTTAAGTGGAACAGCCTAGAGACATTCTCCATTTAGCTTAGCTTATATCTGCTCTCTTTTTTTTTTTTTTTTTTTTTGCGGTACGCGGGCCTCTCACTGTTGTGGCCTCTCCCGTGGCGGAGCACAGGCTCCAGACGCGCAGGCTCAGCGGCCATGGCTCACGGGCCCAGCCGCTCCGCGGCATGTGGGATCTTCCCAGACCGGGGCACGAACCCGTGTCCCCTGCATCGGCAAGCGGACTCTCAACCACTGCGCCACCAGGGAAGCCCTATATCTACTCTCTTATCTCAAAGCGGCACCAAGAGAGATTTAGGACCGACAGGCCTATTTCTCCAAATTCCTTCTGCTTCTCAGATACATTCGCTTCACTGAATACTGAAATGTGTGAAGAGCAGCCATCAAACCTGAATGTGCTGGAAACCTCGGGGCACCTGCCACGCTGCCGGGTCAGGGGTCTGGGCGTTGGACCTGGATTTTAACCAGCTCCCGGGTGATGCCTGGCCTGGGATGCCCATCCTGCAGGGAGCAGGCAGGAAGCAGAGTTCTTCTGCCCCTTGAATCACTTCTAATCTGAAGCCTCAGAAGGATGGCCAATGACCAAATATTTCCCCAATTCTATTCAAAAGAGGAGTGACTCAGGTAGGAGTTTAGGTGACTGAGTTGCAGTTATCAAGTTCAGGGAACACAGTTTGCAGTGTGTCCTCTGGGGGTGGCAGATGTTCCCCAGGGAATCTGTGAGATGGGAGAAGATGGGCCACAGGCAGAAATGAAAAGACAGACAAGCATGTCCCCACGTTACCAGGCCCCTCAGCACGTGCCCCAGGAGTCAGACACACAGTCGAGAACATGTCCTCAAAAACAGAGAACGTCAAAGTCATTTACAACACCCAGGCCCGCTGACTTCTCTTTAAACACAGTCCTAGGGCTGCCTACGTGCACGGTGGCAGCCCTCCCAACCCAGGGAATGGCCGGGAGGAGCTGTGGCCACCCCGGGCTCTGGTGAGTCAGGTCCCCAAGTGGGAAAGGAGGGGCCCTGGTTGGAGGGAGGAACAGATGGAGTTGGGGGGACCTCAGGCCAGGGTTCCTGTTCTGGCCCCTCCAGCCAGGGAAACCGGGAGGACACCGGCCTGGGGCGTGGGCCCAGCTGCAGGGAGCGCGGCCAAGTGGGCCTGGCCCTCCAGCCAGGCATCCTCCCCGCACATGTCGGTACCGAAAGCTCCACATTTCCAGGGCTTCAGGCGAGCTTTCTGCCGCAGTGCAAATCCCTTGGAGATTCTGCAAGAGCGATGAAATTTCTCCGTATAAACATACACATACACACTTACATGTAAAACTTCCCATAAAATATGAAGGGGTCCAAGGACTCCCCAGACCCCGTCTATGGACCTGCGAGCTCAGGTGTCCAGCATCTCTGCAGGCAGGTAGGCGGGGCCTTTTCCTTCCTTGGGCACTGCAGACACAGCGCCTTCAGAAGGGCTGTGGCAATGCTCAAGTCCTGAAAAAGGTTTTTACTGACTCCGTAAAACAGAAAGAGGACTGAAAAATCCAATCAGTAAATGTTTCATTAAAACATATAAAGTGTGGCCTCGTGTCAACTGGTCAACAGCAACTTGACTCATATTCCTTAGAATTCCCAGGTGACTCGATGTGGAGAATGGGACCTGTCTGCCATCATTTGGGATGGGACCTGAGAACACCGCCCTGTCCCCAAGTGAGCCTGCCTAGGGCATGAGGGCATCACCCCATCCCTTTTATAAAGATGGACACTGGGGTCCAGGGGAGGGGGGAAAGGCAGAAAAGAAAGCACAGCCCTGGAGTTCGCAGTGACTGCCAGGCTGGGATACTCCCAACTGACCATAAACAAGGCTCCGGAACAGACAAGGTGGGACACGCACACGGGGGGTTCACACCATAAAATAACCGAACGTCCCAGGCTCCATCTGCCATGGCGGCCACTGTTGCTTTATGCTGCAAACCCGGCCCACGATCCTCCTCTACCTTCTACAGAAAGGTGACCGAGATGCTCTCTCACTGATGAGTCTGGACGTCTCCCAGTCGAGAACTGGCCACGGCTTGGTGTCCTAAACCTCCCTTAGAATCGCCCAGCAGAAGCCCAGACCCCGTGCAGAGCCCTCCTGATGCCTCTGGCCTCTCACCTGGGGCCCTGGGATGCTCCCCCGCTCCCACGCCCGCCCCGCCAAAGCAAACTACACCGATCCACATTTATTAGCCAGTGGGATTCCTGGCTGTCTCTGCCGGTGACCTCCGACAAGGAGAGGGCAAACCTAGTCTAAGGCTGGGTGTCCCACCCAGAGCGGGCCCAGCATCAGCCGCTGGCACGGGCCCAGCATCAGCCACTGGCACGCTCCCACGTTGCCCAGCTTCTCCACGCTCAGAGTCACCCAGGGGGTTAGCAGGGCCCAGTGGCCGTTTCTCCACCCCCATTTCATACTGACGGGTCGGGTACTAGGCTCAGTCCTTCAGGAGAGCACAGGGCACATGGCCGAGGATGGAGTTTGCCTGAGCATGTGTGTGACTGGGGGCAGGGGCTGCTGACGGGAGGCATCTGGAATGAAGCAGAAAGGGGTTCATGACCACAGCTCCAAGTGAGGGTCCGAGACAGGGTCCTGACTCACTCTCGTATTTAGTCATCAAAACATTTAGGAAGGATGCAGAAACCGCATATGGTACCACAGTTTAGCACTTTTCCAATTTTGCCCCCCTCATCTTTTTCCCCAGGAAAAAATACATTTGCTCTCTCCCCCCACAGGGATGTAACAGAGGTCTTACAGACGGACAGCATCTCAGATGGCAACATTATAAAATGGTACATACTGTGGGGTAACCCACATATGACGTTGGTATCAGTGAAAAGTGTAACACACTACACAAATGTAATACCAACTATTCCCCGTCCACACCTGATGGGCTAAGTCCTAACATGCTTTTCTCCTTGTACCAGAACAGTGTCCAAGACCAAACTGTGTGATGCTGTGAGGACAAAGAACAGTATTTGGTCATGCATAAAATACAGCGCCTACAGTATTTTTGGTGCAATTAAGAGAATGTGCTATTTCCAAGAGAAACAAACCTCATCCTCACCAACTCTAATAGCCAATAAATAGAATGGGCTTTACAATTATTAAGCGGCCCCAAATGCCTGGCGCCGATCCTTATTACAGCATTAGACAAAAACGAAGCCACGAATGGCAGGCCTTTCTTCCAGGCTCCAAGGCAGCCCAAGCCTGCCCTAGGGAAGGGGCCGCAGGGAGCCAGACACAGGTGTCCTGCTGGGCATTCGCTCATTTAATGATGTGGTTAGAAAGGAACAGAAGATGAAATGAACTTTTTACTGGAAAAGGTAGGACTGACACTTCCCAGGACCATGAAGCTTCATTCCCAGATCTCAAGCCCAAATGAAAACCTGACCTGCTTTGAATCTTTTCTTTCAAAGTGCCTGGGTGAGCTCCCATGGTGCTGAGTCCAGAGGAACAGCTGGCCCTCCCCAGGCCTCAGGGCGAAACAAGGGCCAGGAGGCAGGTGCTGGCCCACGGGAGCAGGTGAGGGATTTGGTCCCAATTCTGAGACAGGTGAGGACTCTTCTGATCGTGGGCAGGAAGGGGGCTGCTAAAGGTGTCCCTGCCCACAGGCTTCTCAATTTCCCACATCAGTAACAACCTGAAAAACAGAAGGGTCCTCACAGGGTCCCAGAGTTTATTTTGCCATAAACTCCCTCCCCCTCAAAAACAAACAAACAAAAAACCCTCAACCATTTTAACATTAAAAAAAAAAAGGAGAAAGGATGAACTCTCAATCAAGGACACATTATGAGACTATGACCCCAGGGTCCTGACTCATTTTCTTTTCACTGTGGACCAACAGTAACTTCCCTGTTGACCAGCAGTGGTCTGCAGGCTGGCACCTGGGAGTCCTCAGTGTAAGCAACAGATCCTGCTTCCTACCACCTTGAATGGCCTTCGGGACGGTTTGGGCGCACCCACACACCGCCCTGTGGGGAGCTGTGCAGCCAGACCCAGCTCTGCGCCCAAAGCCGAACCTCCCTGAGCCTCTGCGCTCTTACCTGTGAAATGAGGGATCCCCACTTATCTCTAATACAACGCATGCTGAACACCCGACTCCGGGCCCAGCACACCAGCAACAGCTCCTCTCCCCTTGGTTGTACCCAAGCCGGGTGCACTTCGCACTAGCTCCACAGCCGGGAATGCTTGGTGGGGCCCCAGCTGGGGTCAAGCAACAGATGACTACATCTACCGGGCAAAGAGCACCTGAATCTACATCGGCATCAAAGCCGGCTCCGCACCAGCATCCTGCCCCTTCTCACGTGCCCTGCATCCTGAAAGCTCGAGCAGAGAGAAGGCAACGGCCACTTACAACCACCAGGGTCTCCCATCAAAGGGCTCGAGGCATCATTAGAAAACTCTGCTCTTGTGGTGTCTGCGGACTGCAGCAAGGTGTAAAGAGGAGAGGACTCAGAAACGAGAGAAGACAAGCCTTGGACTTGGTCTTGGGCACCTGCTCAAGGTGGCCTCAGCACCTACTGACCCCTATTCCACAGGCGTGGCACTGAGAGGTGTGGGAGAGCCAGGTGTCACTGGGGATCAGCCCTGTAGAGGAAGCCCTGTGGCTATCGGGATGCCCGTGGCCGCGTCTGCCTGCAGCCGGGCCTAGGGCTGGGATTACCCCACAGTCTGTCCCACTAGGTGGGAGCAGCCCAGCCGATGAGGCGGAGGCTCTGATGACAGACTGCCGTCTGAGCCTGTTTCAACCTAAAGCTTCAAGTGTTGTTTAATTCCAGGCAGCTCTTTCCCCCTCCAAAGTGAGTTAAAAAGCACCCAGAGCTCTGTCACTTTCACTCAAGGAGCCCTGGAGGGCAACGTGACGGAGGAGGAAAAGGCGGCTCTTGGAGCTCTCAGGGGACACGGGAGGGTCTGGTCCTGGGGCACAGACTGGCTGCTTCCAGCGTCCGCCACTGGCTGGGGACAGAGCTCAGCAGAGAGGCTACCCATTAGGGTCCCACACAGCCCGCTCTGCTTAGAAACCCAGGTGGCTTTTAAAGGCTTTGCTGCCCCTGGCCGTGGGGTCCTGCCCTGGCACCCAGCACCCAGGGCCCCTAGCTCCTAGCCCTCCTTTCTCTCTCATCCCCAGCTGGGCTGTGGACCCTCCATAATCCCCTTCTCTTATTCCAACCCTACCTATGGCTCCCAAAAGAACCAGCCCACATCCTTTACCCAGGTTTTCAGCGAAACATGCTATTATCTTTTTATCTCCCTGGAGACTGCCCACCCCTTGCTCAGGATTATTCCCAAAGCACGAAGGTAAGGTGCCCCTCCCACCTGTGAACCGGGCAAGCACGCTTGGTGACCCTGCCCATCACCCTCACCAGCCCTGGTGTGGTTTCCCTTACAGCTTCCACAGGGCCCAGGCCCGAGCCTGCCCTGCCACTGCATTCAGGGCAGTGTTTCTGAGCACTGGGAGGGGAAGATGCTCCCTTCCTCTGTTCCCTCCCCCCTCCTCTTCTGCCCCCTTGCCCCTCCCCCTACGCCCTCCCCTCCCGCTCACCCCCCTCCTCTCCCCAAGCACCTCTGCCTGAACTCCTCATTCCCCCCCTCCTTTCTCCTCACTTCTCCCGCCTCCCTGATCTGCCACCCCTGTGGGGCTCTCCATCCTAGGGACCTGCAGACCTGGCTCTGCATGGAGTGTTGCTGTGCCTTCACAGCAGGGGCAGGTTTGGGACACACCCAGGACCACACACTCCCGAAGTCCTCTTGGATTGGTAAGCTTCGCAGGTACTGCAGGAAGCCCCATGGATGCTGAGGTCAGCACACCTGAGGGGCATCACAGGAAGCCCCTGGGTGCACCTGACCCGCCCATGGACCACTGTGAGCCTCCATCCTTTAAACCAGGACAGAGGATTAGTGTAACCACTAATGAGGTACTTAAGTAAACCGATGACTCAAGTTTTAAAATCAGAAGGGTGCCTTGAAACTTCACGCACCTGGGGGCCACAGGGGTTTGGAGTCACACCTCAGGGTCCTTCCTAAGATGACAGCTGAGAGGCACACTGGTGCCACAAAGAGGGAGTTCCATTTTGTTCAGGCCGAAATCTTCAGCTCTCTGCAGCCCAATTCCGGGCGCTGGGAATAGACACGCTACTGAGATCTACAGCTACCCGGCCACCCACACCGGCACGCTCACCTGAAACCTTCAACCTGGCCCCTGCGGTTGAAATCCCCCCGCCACCATCCCAGCTCAGGAAGCTGTAAGGAGGGAGAGGACGCCCAGCTGTCAAGCTGTGGTGGTTTGCCACGTGCTCTGCTACCCTCACAGGCTAACTTGTCCAATTAAAGTTTAGGACACTGTTCCCCTAACTGTGGAATCTAAAGCAAAAACTCGCCAATTGTACTTACATAGAAAACGTTAAGAATTTACAACGTGAAGTTCTACAGCATAACAAAACCAGTAACTTAGAATCAAGTGCTGCTCTTACGCCTTCAAATTAATCCAGGCTTCAAATTCTTAGTTTTTGACCTTGGAGGTGACATTTTTACGAAAGAAGACGAATCTTTAAATGGCAAACTAGCCTAAGCAACAGAGGGTATTAAAGAATATTTACCAAATTCATTCCTAAGAACAACGATATAAAAATAATTTTAATTACCCAGAGATGTCACTGCCATAAAAATAGCTCTAGGATAATATTCTTTGGAAACCTCCCCCAGAACACATGGGTATATGCACATGCAAAGCTCGGTTGAGCTGTGACTCTTCCGTTATATGTTACAGACTAAGTGACAACTAAGACATGTAAAGAAGTTCAGGGTCCTCAAGGAAGAGCGACAGCCTCGTAGCTTCAGAGCTGGATGATATTTTCCTTCCAAGACCTGCCTTCTGCAGAGCTGAGATGTCTCATCTCAACCCTGGGAGGCCAGCCTCCCTGCCTTGCTTTCTCGTCTGCCTTTCACATCTCCTTGCCGATGGTCTAGCCATCTGCTGGACTTAACAAAACAAAGTACCACAGCCTGGGAGCCTTAGATGACAAGAATTTATTGTCTCTCAGTTCTGGAAGCTAGGAGTCCAAGGTCAAGGTGTCTGCAGAGTGGTTTCTCCTGAGGCCTCTCTCCTTGGCTTGTGACAGTAGTCTTCCCCCTGTGTCCCCAAGGGGCCTCCCTCTGTGCGTGTCTGTGTCCTGATCTCTTCCTATAAGCACCAGTGACATTGGATTAGGGCCCAGCCTAATGACCTCACTTTAATGAAATCACCTTTAAAGGCCCTATCTCTGAACAGTCACATTCTGTGGTCCTAGGACTTCAACATACAAATTTAGGGAGGGGACATAATCAGCCCACAACAGAGGGAGGGGGTACCTAGCAGAGTAGGTGCTCAGGACAGAGCTGGAAGCAGAGGTCTCCCCAGCAGAGCAGACCATAAGCTCTCAGAGGGCAGAGCCAGCCCAAGGCCTCTGCGCCGCTGGCACCCGACTCCACTCCCACGGCTTCTAGTCCTGGGTTTCCTGGGGCTGAAGACCTTGAGCCTCGGTCCTCAGCACTGCCTCATCCAGGAGGACTTAAAACCCAGCAGTGGGCCAGCAGGGAGTCCCCCGGCACAACTCACGTGGGAGAAACAGGAGAGGAAGGGCAGGCTGCACAGGGCTCTGATGAGAGCTCGGGATGAGGCCGGATTCTCTGCTCAGACGACGGGGAAAGACAGACGCAAGAACACACAGAATCTTCTCCCCACACAATGAAACGTCTCTTCCAAAGTCAAGTCAGTTACTCGGCAACTCTGACAGGTTACGAAGGTGCACCTCGTCCATTAGCAAGGACACACCAACAGAGGCTAGCCAGGTTTAGCAAATTTAAATACAGGACGCCTACTTCACTTTGAATTTCAGATAAACAACAGTAATGTTTTCATACAAGTATGCCCCATGCCGTATTTGGGGCAAACTTACACTAAAAAAAATTATTCACTGTTTATTTGATATTCAAGTTGACCTGGTATCCTGTGTTCTATCTGGCAACCCTCCTGCAAAAGAATAGCCCTCCCAGCTTTGCCGAGGGCCACTTGGCATCTTCTCAGGAGCCAACTACTCAGAGAGCAGGAGGTCCTGCCCGGGGATGCCCAGGGGAGCAGGTCTTCCCAGGAGGGCTCCACAGCAGAGCTAACCTTGGCCCCTCTTCCAGAGCCCCTCCCACTGGTCAGGTGATGCTGGCACATGCTCACCTTATAGGGGAAAGTGGTTAGGCCCACCTCCTTCACACCTGGGAACTCAGCCGTAACGGCCAATGCACACCAGGCCTTGTGGTCTGGTTCTCAGACAGCTGTTACCAACACCACTACCACCATCACCAGTGGCAAGGATATTAACAAGGGCATGGGGGAGGCCGAGGGTGACTCAACTAAAGGATGTCAGGAGACCCTGCTGACGTCAGCTCCACCCGGCGTCAAGCCAAGCTTTTGGGAAAATGATGCATCCTTCTTCCGTCAACACTGCCGATGATTCCTCCAAAGCTCAGTCCCCAAGGTCAGGTCGTTCAGTCCATCAGGGCACGTGGTTGATTCTAGTTTTAAGACACGTCCAGAATCTGAACGCATCGCGGCCTCCACTCCTCCAGCCCCTCTCTTCAGGTCACTACGTGGCCAGATCCTACACCTGCCCCAGAGCATCTCTTTAAAAGTTGTGTTGGGCCAGGCTTCTCTTTGCTGAAAACACCCCAAAGATTCCCCATCTCAATCCAGTTAAAGCCATGCCCCTACGACGGCCAGCAAGACCCTCCGTGACCCGCCTCCAGCCCGTGCCTCTGGGACTGCCTGTCCTCCACGCCCTCACCCACCCTCAGCAATTCGGCCTCCCTCCCCTCCAGGCACACTTCCACCTGGGGCCTTACGCTGGTCGCTCCCCTGCCTGCATGGGAAGGATATCCACCTCCCTCACCTTTGCTCCAATCTCACCTTCTCCATGGGGCCTATCCCGTCTGCCCTACTGAACCGTGCAGCTGTCCCCTGCTCCAGCACCCCCGAGCCCCCTAATCCTGTCCACTGCTTCTTTCCTAATGCTTCCATTCTAACACACCATCTGTTCACCCTGGTTATCACTAACCGTCTGTTTCCCGCTCAAGATAGAGAATGGACTTGAGGATATGGGGAGGGGGAAGGGTAAGCTGTGACAAAGCGAGAGACTGGCATGGACATATATACACTACCAAACGTAAAATAGATAGCTAGTGGGAAGCAGCCGCATAGCACAGGGAGATCAGCTCCGTGCTTTGTGACCACCTAGAGGGGTGGGATAGGGAGGGTGGGAGGGAGAGAGATGCAAGAGGGAAGAGATATGGGAACATATGCATAACTGATTCACTTTGTTATACAGCAGAAATGAACACACCACTGTAAAGCAATTATACTCCAATAAAGATGTTAAAAAAAAAAAATGTATACCTCACGCAGGCAGGAATCTGTCTTGTTCGCTGACGAATTCCAAGAGCCTAGAACGGCGACTGAAACACAGATGTGCTCAATAAACACTTGTTACTTCACCGTCCACCGCATGGACACGGGAGACCAGGAACAGGAAAAGGGCCAACGCTTCCTAAGTGCCTCGTTACATGCAGGCACCACGGAAGGGGCTTTACAAACGCTGGACAGGTCACACAGGGCGAGGGGCCTCCATTTCCTACATGAGAAACCTGCCTCCGAGGGGGTCACTTGGCTACCAAGGGACACGGTTGGGAATTCTGACGAGATGTGAAAGCCCAAGCGATTCCATCATCCCCTGAGAGGCATGTGCTGCCTGCTGTCACCTGGGAAGCACCGCTGTCCCCGCAGCATTCACTCTGTCCCTCCCGCCTGGCACCTGACATTTATCAGCAGGGGCAGCCCCGTGCAGACTGTCGGCAGGAACGGGCCACGTCCACCTTTCGGGAGGCTGTGGGATGTGAGGAAAGGACGCTGGCTTTGGCCCCCGGGTCACAGGCCACCCCGGCCGTGGCGTGCAGACAACGCCCACGAGACGCGGCCCGTGCCCAGCCCACGGGGCATGTGAACGTGCATGTCCTTGGCATGCGGGGAGAGGTCAGTGACTGCCTGCTGGCACTGAGGTAGCTCTTCTCACAGGGAACTCCTGACCTGGCACGGGGAGGACCTCAGCGCCTGCGGCCTGGGGACAGAAGGGTGAGCAGCAGACCCTTCACAGGCCAAGTTCAAGGGCAGAGAGGGGCCGTGGTGCTGGGAGGGGCTCGTCGGAGCCGAGGGCCTGCCACGGTCAGGCCGGGGAGCTGCCCGGGGTGCCAGGATCCAGCGCGAGGTACCTTCCTTCTGAACGTGGGGATGGCAGTCAGAGCCGGAAGGAAAAGAAGTGTATAGAGTTTCCACTCTCCCCTGACTTCTGGAGGGTTAAAGAAACACTGAAAACACGTCGGCATCAGTAAGTAACCAGGTTTCTCACGCCTCCTCATCTTCTGATCAGGATTTCTGCTGCCCGGGCATCTCCCAAACTAGAGGCCTTGGGCATCGGCACGGCCGGCAGTGCCCAGGCAGCAAACATCTGCCGACCCCAGACGAGGCGGGAGAGGCACCTGGACGGAAGTGTGATGCGGAGGGGCCTGGGGGAGGGGGACCAAGGGCCGGAACTGCCGCACAGTGTACGAGAGCAGGACCCCAGCCACGGAGCCCCTGCCAGCAGTGATGGCTGATGGAGGCAGGGGCGTCTGCCAAACAGGGCGTCCAGCCAAAACCTGTGAATGCTCAGACTTGCCCAGTCTTTCCTGAAAAAAGAAATGCTTGTGCCAAATATTACTCAACATATTCTACATCCACACTTCTCACAAGCAACGCTGTCCAGATGAACTGATTCTAAAGGGAACCGACACCCACGTGCACACCTGACTGGTCGCCCAAAGGGAGTGAGCCGGGGGGGCCCACAGAAGCTGCCCACGTGGCCCAGTGTTTCTCCTCTTCATCCTTAAGAAAGGCCTGTGAAGGGTTCGGGGACAGACAGAGCAGGGGGACTTGCTAAGGGTCAGACACAGACACTTTACAAACATGTTATGCCTTCCGACGAGGCTGTGAGGATCTACTATGTCCCCATTTTACAGATTAGAAAACTGAGGCTCAGGTTAAATTACTTTGCCAAGTGAATTACCGGAGACTGGGAAGTCTGAGAACTCAAAAATTTGGCTGGACTCAAAGCAGTCTTGGGAATTCTGACTCAAAAAGTTCTTTACACTCTCAAACTTCACCCAATATGAAGTCAGAAAGTGCCGAGGCATCTGATAAGCTATTTGGCCGATGCTGACACACGGGCTGGCTGAAGGTCACGGAACCCGGCCGAGACAAGACCAGAAAACTGGGGCCACCTTCTCTTGGCTCTGAGGAACTAGTCTTTTAATCTCCACGTAGAAAGCGTGGAAAATAGGTCAAAATAATTTTAAGCGATGCTAAAAGTCCAAAACTAAAAGTCTTTTATGATAGAAAGAACAACATTTAATAGGCCTCAATTATGTAATATTTGGCCCAGTTGAACACCCGTCCCTCTAGCCAAAGGCCACTTCAAGCCACTGCTCACATGGTCATGACTTTGGTGTTCCAGAATGAGGGTCTTCAGGGAGACTCCTGCCCTTAATGGCTTCTTGTCTTCATCCAAGCAACTACCAGACCAAGTCCTTGTTAGAAAGTTAACGAATGGGAGATTAGGACTGACATAAATACACCACCATGTGTAAAACAGATATCTAGTGGGAACCTGTTGTATAGCACAGGGAGATCAGCTCGGTGCTCTGTGACGACCTAGATGGGTGGGATGGGGGGGTGGGAGGGAGGGAGGTCCAAGAGGGAGGGGATATATGTATACA
The DNA here is from genome assembly GCF_949752795.1 of Hyperoodon ampullatus. Taxonomy (NCBI): domain Eukaryota; kingdom Metazoa; phylum Chordata; class Mammalia; order Artiodactyla; family Ziphiidae; genus Hyperoodon; species Hyperoodon ampullatus. The sequence continues at coordinate 122,429,772 of NC_136914.1, read as the reverse complement.
TACAACAGCTGATTCACTTCACTGTACAGCAGAAACTAACACAGTGTTGTAAAGCAATTATACTCCCCCCACCAAAAAAAGAAAGAAAGTTTGAGGAATGGAAGCCCTGAACATGAATCTGATTGGAAAGCCACCCACCTCTCCGCTAACTCCTCCAAAGCACCCACAGGTTTGTAACCATGAGGATGGCAGAGCAGCACAGGACAGTACGAGCCAACATTCAAGGGAATGCTCACTGTGTGCCAGGCCTCTTCTCGCAGAAAGAGACCAAGCAGCCGAGTTAGACCCCTGCTTCCAGCACTATTGCTTATGGTATACATCCCTTAACCTCGCAAAGCCTGTTTCGTTTGTATAATGGGGATAACAATACTTATCCAAGTGTGCAATAAAATATTTTAAATGCTACCCAATTAACCTTTATTCTTCTCCTTGAGATAGTCTTTGACGTTTCTCTTTGAAAGAACACAGTTGAGGCCACAGCAGTGAGAGGTCCGCGTACCACAAAAAAAAAAAAAGAAAAAAAGAAAGAACACAGCAACTCCATCACAACCCTTCCCCCTCCCCACCAGGCCTCTCCTGTGTGGAGACCCGCAGGCTCCAGGTGGAGGGGAGCCTGCCCCCTCCTTTTCCTGCCTCAAGCTGGAGGGACCGCCCCGGAGTCCCAGTTGCAGGAGGCCTGAGGACACCTGTGGACCGGGGAGGACGGTCAGCCTCACCTGTGCCCTCACCTAGATTCCCAGGCTCCACAGGTAGAGAAACAGCTGGAAAACAGGCGCGGTTTCCTGCCCCTGAGCCTGAGAGAACAAGCAGGAGGTCCTGCAGGTGTCAGCCGTGGACGTGTCAGCTGCCTTCTCTCTACCACCCAGGCCCACAAGCCCACAAAGAAAGACAGTCGCCCTTCCAAGGGTCTCACAGCACAGGGAGTGTGATGACTCAGAAGAAACACAACACTCACTCAGGGGGAGAGCGCTGCTGGAAGATACAGATGCCAACTTGCATTTTAATTAAAATAGTAATAACAGCACTCAAAGAGATGCAACGGCAACACACACAGGGGAAAAAAAGATTTCCTGTAACTATAAAACATCATTTCCCCAAGAAACAACTCTTCAGGCAAAGAGAACGAGAAGGTGGTCGCAGATGATCCTTGAGTCACTGACTCAGAAGATCAAGTCCAAGAAATAAAGGAGAAAAGCCCAAGTATGAAGAAATGAAAAGCATAAGGGACAGGCTATGAGACTTTCAAGCTACATCCTGAGACAGAGAGAGAGAAAAACACAGATGAAGGACAGGCAGTACAGGGCACCCAGCTCTGGACATAAGGGATAAGACAAGAGCCATATGCCAGTTAAGTTTCTGAATTAAGGATAAAGAAAAAAAAAGACTGTTCTTCAGGCAGAATGAACTCGTACCTAAAAAGGAAACAGAACATGGAGATGGACACAGACTGGCTGTGGACGATGTCAGAGCAGCCTGGATGGTGAGATAACGTCTGGGAACCACGGGACTTGAAAATGGCTCCCTAGGCATCAAGATAAAGGCTCCTCAGCTATCACGATAAAAGGAAAGGTCTTTGAAGACAAGAATTCAGAGTATATACTACTAGGCACCAGGCACCACAGCAGAGGAAAAACAAGGAAGGAAAAGCTCTAACAACAAATGGAATAGAACCAAGACTCCATGAAGCAAAGAGGAGAGAAAACTGATGACTAAGGAGCCGAATGGTCTCGGCCTTGGCAAGGCTGAAGGCTGATGCCTGCGTCAATGTCATTTCTGACACCCTTGAAGTAATGGGTGATCAACACCATTTAGTCATGTAGATTCTCATCACGCCTAAGCAGTACAGCCATCTCAGGCAGAAGGCACAGGACATGCAATTCAGATTTGTTATTAATATCTGAGTATTCACTTTCACTACAATTAAGCATTCTAGATATAACTCAGGCTGAAGATATAAACTTATGAGCTTTCTATGGTGGAATTCTATAAGTTAAAGTACAAATGTATATTTACTGGTATGAGTAAAATGTTGCAGTAATTAAAGATTGGAACAGTTGACAATTTTATAAAGAAAAAATGTAGTAAGATTAAGAGCTTTCAAATACTTAAATCAAGGAACAGAATGATAGTTAATACAAACATTACACGTACGTAGTCCAGATAACTTTAGAAAAAATATCTATCCTTTAGAACTGAGGCATAAAATTTAAGTAATGACAGAAGGCAGAAAAATAGTTTAGATTATATCAAAATTATAATCTCTGTAGAATTATTTCATGCACTAGCTTTCATAAGACTAAAGCAAACAGCCCTTGAGAATTTAATGTAATTTTATAATCATTCAATTTCATTCAGGCTATGAGTATTTCAAGAAAAAGTCCTATTTGTGAATTCTTCACCTAGTGAAGATGAATTAAAATCAGAAAGTCAACTCTGCCAGCTTAAAAATTCAGGAACAGAAAAAAATTCCACAATGATTTATGACAACATCCACAATAAATCACTTTCAATCTATTAAAAATAACAGAGTATGAAGAAAGTGTTACAGAATAATTTTGTTTCCATTAGTCAAGTTTTAAAATAACCTTACAAGAGCCCTTTAAGAAGACAATGTCTTGTAGTTTTAAGCCTATGGAAACTAACGTTACACTCAAAGTGTCTGTTGAAACGATTACCATGTGGGTAATAACTACCATTTTCAGTAGTTAGAAGATGAAGAGCTGTTGAATCACCCAAACTATGAATCCTAGTTACGAAGTTCCTCCTGGAAAATGTGATGCTGAGGATTTGTTCCCCTGAATTAATGTGCTCCTTCTGCATCTTGCACAGCACACGTGTGAAGGTTGCAAACACAGCCAGAGGCCTCTGAACGCCGAAAGCCTACAGTGGTGAGGGAGTTACCCCCGGTCCTGCCTTTCTGGCTGGCCTGCAGAATCCTGGGTCACCAGGCTGACGTGTCACAAGAGCATAAGTGTTCTTTACGTGATATGAATCATCTCCTTGGGAAGACACCAAAATCCATGCACGTATCCATGCTCGTATACCAAAATCTGAGGTGCAGACAGAAATTCAGAAATGATTTTGTTATCGTGGAAGAAAAACACACTGTTCCACTGCCATGCTCCCAGTTTTTCCTCAAGGGACTGCAGGACGTAGCAACTGCAGTCGGAAATATTAGAAGTAAAAATTACAAGTGAGGCAACATCTGAAGTTTACTCCTAAAAAATACTCAAAGAATACCTGTAAGCAGTCAACCAAGGTTTAGTTCGTGGGATTTTGCCAATGACATTGCATCACCCCACAGACCGACCAAGTCCTCAAGTCTAGGAGATGAAAAGAAGGTAAGTCTCTACCTTCAAGAGCTACTGTGGGGGAGGAAGGTGCACTGTCACTGGCACAAGTCCCTGTGTTGGCAGACACGACCACCTTGCCCCTTCCTTAGCCCAACAGGAAGTGAACACAAGTGTTCCCAAGTGTGCAGTGGTGCGACTGCAGGTATAGGAAAGCCACCGACAGCATGAGAAATTACTATTCCTGTACTATACTGTCAACCTCTTGAATTTTGACACCCAAAATGTTTAATAAAATATAAATGCTTTTTTAAAAGAACAAAACTTCAGACTGTGTCTTTATCCTAGAAGTTCATTTTACAGTTGGCTTCAGTCCTGCCTTAGGCAAATGTTTAGCCATTTGGACAAGATGGGCAAAAAACGTGAACAAACATTTCTACAATATACAAATATATGAACGGCCAACAAGCACATGAAAAGATGCTCAACATCACTAATCATTAAGGAAATGCAAATCGATACCACCTCCCACTCATTAGCATGGCTACTACCAAAAAACCAAAAAAGGGACTTCCCTGGCAGTCCAGTGGTTGAGACTTCGCCTTCCAATGCAGGGTGTGTGGGTCTGATCCCTGGTCGGGGAGCTAAGATCCCACATGCCGCACGGCCAGAAAACCAAAACATACAACAGAAGCAATACTGTAACAAATTCAATAAAGACTTTAAAAATGGCCCACATTGGGGCTTCCCTGGTGGCGCAGTGGTTGAGAGTCCGCCTGCCAATGCAGGGGACGTGGGTTCGTGCCCCGGTCTGGGAAGATCCCACATGCTGCGGAGCGGCTGGGCCCATGCGCCACGGCCGCTGAGCCTGCGCGTCTGGAGCCTGTGCTCCGAGAGGCCACAACAGTGAGAGGCCCACGTACCGCAAAAAAAAAACCCCAAAAACCCCCCAAAAAAACCAAAACAGAGACCAACTTGGATATATTCCAGGAAAGTAAGGGAATCTCAATACCAGGAAATCAGTGAAATCTACTTCGTCCATAAATTAAATGTGAATAAAAAATAGGACCACAGCGATAAATGCATTTTATAAATGATAAAAATAAAGGCATTTGATAAAGTTTTGGCAGCCATTCCTTATAGAAATAAAGTAAGCTAGGAACAGAAGGAAGTTATTGATGAAGTATTCTTGAATGAGAAGAGCATAATACAAACGTATATAAAGTGAGTCTGTATTTGTTAAACAATGACCCCAAAAACTCCTACACATGATGTATATGCACAAATGTGTTTGCGTATGAGCAACAAGCTGTCAACACAGACTACACGGAGGTAGGCAGTGAGGAGAATTCTAACAAAAAAGGGTAAAACAGGACTGCAGTTAAAAACCATGTATGATATTAATGCATGTAAATAAAATTAGATAGTTCATGTGTATAATTTTTAAAAGACTGCACAGTATGAAAACTACCAAGAAAAGAAGTATTCCTTTTCTTTTTAACTCCACAACTATCAGACTTTTTTTATTCCCAGTAACAAGTTTAGGGTAAGATGATCTGTTGTATCACCTTTAGTTGGATCCCTTAATGGAAACGGGAATTGGCTGCAGGTCAGAACTTAGGCACAGCTGTGATCCTTCTATCTAGAGCGATCCCGCTTGCCCAGCTCCTGATCCCATCCCGGGGGAGACACTCTGGAGCTGGCGAGGAGCAGGTATCTGAGCAAACCATCCTTGGCTTCCCTTGGTGCTGTGTCCCGGTCACGTTTATGGGTCTACAGAAGTGCTGGTCCTGGCAGCTCCCACAGCACCAGGATGCCCTTCTTACGACAGCACCTACCATACAGGTCACAAGTCTTTGAGCACTTCCTGTCTTCAGGGCTGGGTACCATGCTTTCCTCATCCATTTCTCAAGCCCCAGCTGCTGACACAGTGCCTAGCCCGTCACAGGCCACATGAATGAAGTGTATTCAAAAGAAGAGATGAAGTCTGAACTCAAGAGCTTTTCTTTTGGGGGGCCATTTAACTTTAGTTTTCCAGGCAACTGTACTTAAACGTTTTCCAGCCCTGCTGTCAATAACCTTCTGGGGTGAAAGAATATTGGCACACGCCAGGGGGCCCATGGCTTTGGCTGGTCCTTTGGCAGCAGGGACACTGGGAATTGCTCTTTGGAGCCCAGCAAGACAATGGGGAGGGTACTTCACTGAGTGCCTCCTCTGTCAGACCAGATAGGATCTCGTTGGGTGCCTGGAGCTGCCCTGCAGGAGGCGGCGCTTTGGATGCTGAGCTGGGACAGGTCCCCCTCCCTCCCAACAGAGCATCTCACACAGAGTCTGGGCTGTACCCTGGCAGCCAGCCACTCCAACTTCCCTGATGGAATCTGCCGTCTCCCTGAACTTACCGTCATCTTTTCAAAATCTTTCTATTTCTTCTCTGACAAACTTCTTGAAGACAATGAGTCTATAAATGTGTGATACACAGTGTGAATTTACACTTGCTGATATTTACCTAAAATTCACCTCTTTCAATCTTAAAAGCCTTCTCACTGGAGTTATCGCCAATTTCCAATCAGCTAATTTTCCAGATTCCACTGGAATTCTGAATGCATGTCCCCTCAGGTGAAATAACTGTGGTCCAAGTTTCTCAGCTAGCCAAGGAAGCCTGATTGGGAATTTTGCTGAAATACAACGATGTTAAGAGCAAACCAAATGGAACATTTTTATTTACCTCAAACGCTGGGGCCCGAGGAAAGCACGCATCATTACAAGCAGATGAGGACGAAGGGGTAGATTTTTTCCAATGTGAATTCTGAAGTGAAGGTCTACTCACTCACGGAGCCTCGGCATCGTTACTCAGCACACCCCACTGACACAGCGGGGGTCCCAGGGAAGCTTATGTCAGATACTACTGATTCTCCACTTCCCCAAATGTAGAAGGAGCTCACATAAGCAAGCCCTTCGTTAACCACTCTCTAAATGATTCCACTGGTTTCTATTTTTTTCTTCCCAGAAAATTATCCTTTATCCCAATCCCTTATATTCTCTTTGTAACTCTGTTTTCCAAACTTGAGAAAACAGGTCTCCTCCTTCTCTGGTTCTTCTAAAGTAATTAAATTTTTAATCACCTTTGCCATGGAAGCTTTGTGGTGGCTCTGAAACAACAATATTGCGTTCACCTACTGGTCTCCTCTCCACCATGTGAAAGAGGATGGGGCCCAGCAGAGGCAAGGACACTAACTGCTTCTCACCGATGTCTATCATCTGCCCGTGGCGTCTCTCTCCCCATCCAGCCTGGGTTCCACCAGCTGAAGGCCCTCGACAGATGGGAGAGGGATCCTGAAGCACCTCACAGGGTGCCACACGGCTGAGGGCTGCCAGAGAGGGTGGGGAGGCCAGCTGGGTGGGTTCTGGGGCCTCTCACTCCAGCTTCAAAGAGAGGCCCCTGGTTTTGTCCTGAGGTTCCTGGTTGCTAAAAAGTTTTGAAAACCTTCTAAGTAGCACAATATCCATCATGTCCGTTTTGGCCACAGAGGAAAAAAGTAGTTTAAAGGAATGAGAATCAGCTACCTGGAATGAAGCACCAGCTCTGTGCTTTCCCACATGTCTTTACTGATTCTCAGTGCTGAGCTCCACTGGGTCCCCTGCCCAAGACCACAGGGCGAGCACTTGGCAGACCCCTGGCCCTTTACCCTGGGCATGCTCGCTCCCCACCAGAAACCTACCACCAAGCCCCTTGCAAACACTCTACCACTTCAAAACATCAATGTGCAATTAATAACTGCGTCTAGAATACCCCGTGCACATTGCTTACCTGCATCATCTCACCTGTTCCAAAGTTACAATGGGAACTTCACTGAGAGAATGAAAATAATTCATTTTTTTTCTCTAGGCTTTTTTTCCCAGTTTTCTCCCCTCGTAAATCCTTGTACAGATGATCAGCAAGGGCCCTACTGATTTGAATTCGCTTTCCCCCATCTGTCTCTTTTCTTCAACATCCACGCAAATAGGACTCTGCTGGCTGCTGTAAAACCCGCCCTCCACGCCATGCCCCTTTCACATGCATGAGGGAGCAAACAAGAGGGAAGTTCATTTCTTCATAAATTTAGTCCATGACAGATATGACTGATCCACGGGTGGCTGTGCTCCAAATGGTGATTCAGACACAAGGTCCTCTCATCTGGTGGCCCCAGCATCTCTGACGTGTGGCCCAGAGGAGCCTCCCTTCTGGCCAGGCCCGAGCATGGGGTCCACACTTTGCCTCATCTTCCATTGCCCAGAACCCAGGCATTGGCCCTTCTCGCTGCATGGGGGTCGGGTGGGGGGCAGTTTGGGAAATTAAGTGCAGCCAAAGCCTGGGATGAGAGTCAATGGGTGAGACAGATTTGGAGAATGACAATGGTCTTCAACTCAGAGCCCCCTGCAAGGGACTTATTTTTAATTAGTTGATCTGACCAGCGTATACCATGGTCCACATTCATGCTTAAGTATGATGCTTACTTATACCCTAATCAAAGGGACCAGTCCACACTATGTCACTTAACCTCTCTGTGACTCAGTTTCCTCATGTTAAAAATAGGAAAAATAATAGTCCTGACCTCACAGGGTTGTTATGAGGATTACATAGGTTAGAAAGTGCTCAGGACGCTATCTGGCGCACACAGTAAGTGATACACAGGCGTTTGTTAAACAGTTAAGCTGTACAAGGAGCTGGCTTCCCTGCAAATTCCTAACAGTCCTGTCTTGGAGGTCTCCAGCTACTAGGAAGTGGGCAGGTTGTAGAAGCCCGGGGCTGGAGTGTTCCCCAGAGGCCAACGAGTTCTGTCTTCCATCCAGGATGGAAATCCCTGTTAAACACATCCCAGACTTGCTTCAGTGCCCTCCTGGGAAGGAACTCATTCCCCATACATGCTTCCACAATTTAGATGTTAAAAACGCACAGGTCCTTGTAAACATTTATTCACCGACATCAATTCCCACCCCCATTTAAAAAATCTACTTCCACATCCATCTAGTCTTTTGTTCATTCATTTATCCAACAGAACTTGAGGAATTACCACGTTTTAACCATGACCAAGACATCCAAGGTCTCAGCCCTGGGAAGGAGTTAGCTTATATGGGTGCTAAAAGGGACCAGAGGGAAGACGGTGATTTTAGGTTCTTGGAGGCAGTGACATTTGAACCAAGACCAGACCAACAAGAAAGGGCTGCTATTCGAGTACTGGGAAGAACATTCCAGGTGAAGGTCTGGCAGGCACAAAGGCTCTGAGATGGACAGATCATGTGGCGAGAGAGTGCTGTAGGACAGGTACCCAAAGGAACATGGGACAGGAAGGCTAGCAGGCCCTGCGAAGGACTTGGGAATTCCCTCTGGCTTGAAGTTGAAGCCACTGAAAGGTTTTAAGCAGAAAAGTGAGTGGATGAGCTCCAGTTTGTAAAGATCACGCTTCTTCCACAGCCAATGGGAAGAGAGATAGAAGCAGGGGGCGGGGCATCAATAAAAGTGGAATCTGGGAATCCCAGCAGATGAAGGCTCCAATGCCTTGATCAATGAGTGATGTTGCCTTGGTTAAAGTTGGAAGCAATGGCAATGATACAAGAAGAGAAAGAATTTGTGGTTCTAATTGTTTTAATAAACTGATTTATTAAATACACACCTAATATTTAGTACGCATTTAATAAATCAAAGAAAGTATGGCCAGACAGTCATACTTCTGTATTAATTCTTCCTGGAATTCACAAACAAGGGGAAGAACTTTATACCATGTGCCAATCCAGGCAGAGCGTCCCTTTATGTTACAGGATATTTTAGGTATCCTATTGTTCTTGTAGCATGACATTCTCCCCCTCACCCTAAGTTAATATTGATACTATACAGCCTTTGGCCATAAAGGTTTTACCACATTGACTCTGGTTGTCATTCATATCCCCTCTTCTTTCCTTAAAGAAAAACCCCCAGTGCCTCTCCATGGATTCCACCCTCTCTAAGCACTTATTTCTCGCCAAACCTGCCAAATTCCCCTCACTGGGGGATCCAGCATTTGCTGGGTAAATCCGTACCCATGCCTGGACTTCAAGTTCAGATTCCAGCTACAGTTTCTTGCAGTGGTAACAATGACGAACATCAAATTTCAAGCCATTTTCACTAAGGCCTCAAGTAAGGATGCTCAGCTCAAGGGAGAGTGGGGCTGCCCATAGGCAAAGATGGCATACCTTCTTTCCACCTTCCACCCCAGCCTTTGCCTAAGTTGCTCCCTTGTTTGAGATGCCTTTTTCCTTCCTTTTCACCTGATTCATTTTTATTCCTCAAGATGCAGCTTCGGGGCCACCTCTGCCAGAGGATTAGGTGCAACCCAGATGGATTACGTGAGGTACCTCTGGAATCCCATCTAAATACAGGTTTACTTTGATCACAGACTCTTAGCTCTTTTTCTTCACTTTGTCTCTCCTACTGGACCCCAGGAGACATGCCTTACTTATCGTTTTATCCCAGCAGGGTTCAATATGCTTGCTGAATGAATACATGGCACATCTCATACACCACTGGTGCATGTATAAACTGGAAAACCATTTGGCAGTATCTACTACTACAGCAGTGGTTCTCCACTGCAGATGACTTTGCTCCCCAAGGGACACTTGGCAGTGCCTGGAGAGAAGTTGGTTTGTCACGAGTAGAGGAAGGCGTGTTGTTGGCCTTCAGCGGGCAGAGACCAGGACTGCTGCTGAGCATACTTCAACGCACAGGACAGCCTCTGCGACAAAAGATCCCCCAGCCCATGGTGTCTACAGCGCCAAGGCTGAAACGACACACCTATTCCATGACCCAGGGATCCTACTCCTAGGTATATACGCCCCAGGGAAATTATGCATATGTCTATCAAAAACATGCAGAAGAGGGGCTTCCCTGGTGGCACAGTGGTTGAGAGTCCGCCTGCCGATGCAGGGGACATGGGTTGAAGCCCTGGTCTGGGAGGATCCCACATGCCGCGGAGCAACTAGGCCCGTGAGCCACAACTACTGAGCCTGCGCGTCTGGAGCCTGTGCTCCGCAACAAGAGAGGCCGCAATAGTGAGAGGCCCATGCACCGCGATGAAGAGTGGCCCCCGCTTGCCACAACTAGAGAAAGCCCTCGCACAGAAACGAAGACCCAACACAGCAAAAGCAAATTAATTAATAAACTCCTACCCCCAACATCTTCAAAAAAAAAAAAAAAGAAAACCGCAGCTTTAAAAAAAACATGCATAAGAATATTGATAGCAGCTTTATTCATAAAAGCCTGAAAACAGTCCAAAATCCACTTATAGGATAATGGATAACAAACTGTAGTATTTATACAATGGAATGCTACAAGGTGAAATAAAAAAGACTGTAAGAATAAGACTCGGATAACATGATGAACTAAAGAACCAGACCAAAATGACAGGCAAAATTAATTGAGGGTGATGGAAATCAGAACAATGGTTACCCCTGGGGGCAGGGAGGTACTAGGTACTGACTGGGAAGGGGCTGGAGGGACTCTACCTTGACCTGGGGAGCCGCAGGGTTGTGCTGCACACGGTAACTCGTGTGCTGTGTGTGTCACACCTCAGTAAGCTTTATTACAGGGAACACCCTCTCAGGGCCACACTACCAGTAGGAATCACACATTGATTTGCTGCCTTAGAAGCCAGACTTTCTAATGGACTTTCTGGTACACTGCTGGCCAGGGTGTAAGTAGCTGCATTTCCAGAATGCTATTTCACAAGAGAGATCAAAAATGTTAAAATGTACAAAATCCTTATTCAAATCTGTTTTGATCATTTTATGCTAAGGAATATATTAAAGATGAGCACACAAATTTAAACTTCAAGAATATTTATCACAGCATAATAAATATAAATAAATATATGTAAACAGGGAGGGGGGCAATGAACCCAATGCCCACCCAAAGGAAACTGATTCATTAAAACGACACTTTAAAATTTAAATGGAAGGGCTTCCCTGGTGGCGCAGTGGTTGAGAATCTGCCTGCTAATGCAGGGGACACAGGTTGAAGCCCTGGTCTGGGAGGATCCCACATGCCGCGGAGCAACTAGGCCCGTGGGCCACAACTACTGAGCCTGCGCGTCTGGAGCCTGCGCTCCGCAACAAGAGAGGCCGCGATAGTCAGAGGCCCGCGCACCGTGATGAAGAGTGGCCCCTGCTTGCCACAACTAGAGAAAGCCCTCGCACAGAAACGAAGACCCAACGCAGCAAAAATAAATAAATTAATTAATAAACTCCTACCCCCAACATCTTCTAAGAAAAAAAAAATTTTAATGGAAAATGTTTACAATATATTAATTAGAACTAAAAAGCTGGTCACCCGATAATATGTAACCTAAGATTTATGAAGGGTACACTCAATGAGTTAACTGTGATTATCTCTGAGTAACGGGAGATTATGGGATTTTTTAAAATTTTATCATTTTTCTTTTTGTTTTTTTTTCCTAAAATGAACGTATATTACTTGTTAATAAGAAAAAAATATACACTCACAGCTCTTAAAAATAAAGGTGAGTGTTAGACTGTAAAACTGAGTACTAGACCACACTCAACTCCCAGGGGGCTGGTGTATTCAAAGCCCTGCTCCCCGCATTGGAGCTCTGAGCTCCCATTACCATGGCTCAGGGCAGCAGGGATTAAATCAGAAGCTAGATAAAATCCTAGGTCTTCTGTTTCAGTCCCTACTGTGGGACTGAAATCCCACTGAAATACACAAATCCATACCTGCATGAAGCCTCACAGGACTATATATGTTTCCAGAAAAGGGAACGGCAAATCCACGTATAAACATGAAAACCAATATAAATATTTTTGACTTGAAAAAATTCTAGGTGAAAAACAAACGAACAAAAAAACCCAACCCACTACCTTTCCTGAATTATCAAGTCTGAGCAGTTAGACGGTGGTGATCACTTAACCAAGGTAATCTCATTACCCCCAGACTCTGGCAGAAAAGCCCCATCTGTCTTTCTCTGTAAAGCGGAGAAGAGAACTTCTCCCACACAGAGTACCTGTGACGATTCAGTGCGATAATGCATGAAAAAGCAAGTTACAGATGCAAACTGTGGGTTATTATCCTCCTCATGAGCTCAAGTTTCCCCACCACAGGAAAAGACTCCTAGGAAAAGAGCAAAACACCTCTCCCAGGAAGCTCCCTTCTCTGAATTCTGCGTGGCCGCACATGCGCTTGAGTATCAGGTAGCACTGCATGCAATTTATCTCATAGCTCATAACCATGATCTGAGTTCCCCACAGAGCCAGAGCTAAAGGTGGGAGCAGCTGCTTACCTGACCAGAGGGGCCCAGTATCTTAGCTGACAAATCCCATTACAGTAGAAGGTCTCGGTTTAATTCTGGTTTTAAGAGAAAGATGCTTCTCTTCTTCCTTGTTAGTCAAAAAGACTAAAGCAAATAAATCAACAACAAACTCTAAAGATAAAACATTTCAGAGTGTTAATTATCAATGCCATACGTTCCTCCTCAGCTTCTCAAGGTCACACCTCCCCACTGCATGATGACAGAGGGTGGCTGACATGGGACACGGGAAGACAACTCCTGTGAAGTCCAAGCTCTCATGGAAAGAGCAAATAGCTCAGATCCCAGCCTGCCACGACAAAGGACCCACAAAGCCAAACAGAAGAAGCCCCCGAGCATCTGTGTATCTGCCTGTTCCTTTGCCTCCTCAGAAAGAACGAATCACAAGACTGCTCAGAAAGGGCAGGAGCTCCCAGAGCAGCTGAATTTCATGCTATTTCCAAAGAGTGAGCTTGCATGCTGTGCTGATTATTTGCACGGTGGGCAGACGAGGCTGACAGCTTGAGGGGGCTATTTTAGGGGGATACCCTGCGAGTCTAGTTAGAAGACAGTCCTGGGCCCTGAGCTCCCAGTAACCACTTTCTGCTCCCAGGCGGACCCCTCCATCCACCAGGGGTTAAAATGACCCACACAGGGTCTTTGTATTTAAACCATCCCAAGGGGACCCAGCGAGAGGAGAGAGAAGGGAAGGGGGTGTGAGAGAGAGGACCTCCCCACCCATAAGTGCACTTCTGGAGAGCCTCCCTAAGTGCACTTAGGGGGCTAAATACACTGAAAAAAACAGAACGAAAAGGCTGAGAAGACAACCTTAACCACAGAAATGCTTCCTCCTCCCTCCCCTCCTCCGGGGCATCAAATGTCTCCCTACTGTGTACTCTCCCTCCCACGCTGGGCCAAAAGCAGCTCTGAATGCAGATCAAAGGCGGCTCTGAAAGCAGATCAAAGGCACAGTGGTGCCCAGTGTCTCTCTCCTACACAGGGACTCTCTGAAAAGGGTTCCAGGTCATCAAGAGGGCTCCCAGACAGCGATCATAACCTTTCTGATAGAAGAAACCAGTCTCAGCACAAGCGATAACGCATCTTCACTTAAGACAGTCACATGCATACACGCCTATTTCCATACAGACGCCTACGTGGTTTTTCACAGCAGGAGGCAGGCAGGAAGCCTGTTCCATGAGTCTAGAATCCTTTGCTTTCCTCATCTGATTCTAGCAGCAACAGCAATTTCCATTAGGGGTTTTCTTTGATGAGGGCTGATTACAGATCAAAATGCCACCCTCTGGCTTGGTCTCCTTCCCACCGTACCAGCCCAGAGAGATCCATCAACAAACTGGGAATCAAAGATGGAGGGAGGTGCAGGCTGCGTTCCTTAAAAGTGGGGAGCACACTCTGGCTGGAGCGTCTGAGCTACTGGACTCGGTAAACTTTGCAGGCTGACCCTTCTTTGCTCAGGGCATCCAGGATGCAGCTCTCAAGCCTCTTAACACACTTCACTCTCTCCGCACTAGTAAGGCACAAGGATTTTCTCTCACCAGCAGCGTATTTCTGCACCTATTTTCAGCCCCCGTAAACTGTATTCCATTGTTTCAGGGGACCTGAATTCTTACTTAATAAACCATCAATCTCATCCCTCCACCGCTACCCCAAATTCCCTCAGGGAGAAGGCGCTGCAAGGAAGAAGAAAGTTCTTAATTAGGGCTGTGCTCCTACACAAAATAGGAAAGCAAAACTAGGTATAAATATACCATCAAATAACCACTAAGGTCTTTGGTTATAGTGCTTGACTGCGATTCTCAGGTCCAAGTGTGAACTCAGTGGACATGTGAAGGAAGCAGAATTTGAAACTAATGCCAACTGACACATGATGCTGCTCTTCGTGATCGTTTGTGCTGCAGTGGCTAAACTGCTCTGCTGCAGAACTTCTCCCATTTATAGGTTACTAAGAAACATAATATTGCTTTAAAATTTCAGCGTGTTCAGCCTCCTCAAACCAGCATACTCATGAATCTTATTCATAACCAGGCTGGACCCAACACAATTTCCCTGTTTTCCCCTGAGACAGGGGAAACGCCGCATCCTCCCAAGCAGACACGCATCACAAGTGTTCCAAGATCAAAAACTGGATCACAGACACTCACTGCATAAAGCCTGCCAAACCAGGGCTCTGGGTAAGTATAAATTCTTAAGAGCCGACATTAAAAACAGCTGTCTGGGGCTGGAAGACTTTATGACGTTTTGGAAAATATGGGGGTGGTGGTGGTAAAAGGATTACACAGAGTGATGTGACTGAAAACTCCCACACTCTTAATCAAAGCCCAGATAAGAACCTGCTTTTAAATGTACCCACCTCCAACACTGCACAGCTAACCTGGACTCTGGAAGCCCAGCTGTAGCTTAGCATATCCACACTACAGCCTGACTGCTGGAGGCTTGCAGACCACTCCCTGCTGAGAGTCCAGCCGGCCCCGCCAGCAGGCTGCAGCCTGATGTCCTGACCCGAGTCCAGGCACCAGCCAGGGGTCCCTTGGTCCTGTCCTCTTTATGGGCTGTGTTCCCGACCGGTCGAACAGTAATCGGGGAGAGCCACAGGGAAAGCCGCATTTCACCCAGCATCATACCCACTGCGGCCACTCCCTGGTCGTCAGCATCACCGGCTGCCTGCCATTCCACCCATGAAAACAGTGTGCAGAAACCAGGGGCTGCCACGGAAGGCGGCGCAGAGCAAGGAACAAAAGCATCAGAGGACAAGTGCAAATGGCTGGCCTCCACCTCCGGGAGAGAGCAGAGGCTGCCGAGCTTCCGCGGGGAAAGTGGAGATGTTTTAAAACCACCTCCCAAGAAAGGAGGCAGCAAAGAGGACCTCAAGCAGCGAGAGCTGCCAGCCCTTCTCCAGGTATCAGGGGCTGGTCTATGACCGTAACGGTAAGCAGGACACACGTGAAAGTGCCTTCCGGTGCAAAAGCATACGCCTTAAGGCTGCCCAACTGGTCCTTTCACTCTTCCCTGTTTTTCCCAAGAGATCCTCAACGGCACGGACACGGAAAGTTTCTCAGATTAACTGCAGAAAACTAAAGCCCAGTGAAGACGCCATGGGTGGCCTCTCTCAGCCCTCCCAGGGCCTCGCTCCAACCGCTACCTGCCCCACCCCTGGCGCCCGGGTAAGGCTTGCTCTGGGGCCAGCAACGCAAAAGGACTCACCCGCCCCAAGACACGCCAGGTTTTCAGGATCCCCTTAACTAGGAGAGCCTAACTCTGACCCACCCCCCAGGGGCGAGTGGCTTCTGGTGCGGGACGCGGGGCCACTCCTAGCACGTGAGGGTACACTCCCCCGTGCTGCCGTGGCCTCGCCTCATCCTATCCACCCACGAGGAACTCGGAGGAGCCCCGGCACGCTGCCGCAGCCTCGTGTGTTTCCTGAAACGCACAGCTGCCACCCGCAAGCCGACCCGTGGAGCGTCGGGAATTCTCGCGCCCCCGCCCCCGGGCCGCGCCTTACCGCCGGTGCCCTCGAAGCGCGGGGCCGGGCGGTCCCGCAGCGTGGCGCTCCAGCCCGCGCCAGCCTCGTCCTCCTCCGACTCCTGCGCGGCGGCGGCGGGGACGCCGGGGCCCCGCGCGGGGCCGGGGCGCTCGGCTTCGTCGTCCGAGGAGCCGGCCGAGGAGGAGTGCGAGGCGGCCGACGTGCTGTAGAAGGGGTTCCCGCTGCTGTCCGGGCCCGACTCGCCGAACACGTCGTCCGAGATGTGCAGGCTCTCGTAGCGCGCGCGGGCCGCCTCGAGCAGCGCCGGCGCCCTCCTCCGCGCGCCCCCGCCGCCCTCGGCCATGGCCCCAGCCGCCGCCCGCGCGCCGGCCCCCCACAGCGCCTCCCAGCCGCACGCGCCGGGCCCCGGGCCCGCGCCGCGGCCCGCCGTCCCCCACCAGCGCAGCCCGCAGCACAGCGCCCGCCGCCCCGCGCCCGGCCGGCCCGCCGTCTTGGCCGCCTCGGGCCCAGCGCCCGGGGAAGCGCCTCGGAGCTCGGGCGCCGCGGGCTGCGGGCCGCGGCGGGAGGCAGGGGTTGCGGCCCGGACCAGGCGCCGCCGCTCCAGTCGCCGCTGCGTCCCCTCGGCGCCCGCCGCGTCTCCGCGCGCCCTCCCCGCGGCGGCTACCCGCGCTCCCCGGCCAACCTTCCCGGGCGCGAGACGCCAGAAGCGGGCCCCGCCTCCTCGCGCCTCCAGCCTGCCGGCCAATGGGGAGCCAGACCCGGGCCGGGCGGGAGGGGCTGGGCGGGCCCTGCGCCGGGCACGCCCCCCGTCCGCCCCACTGGGGCGGGGCGAGGCGAGCGGGCGAGGCGAGGGGCCGGGGAGGCGGGCAGGAGGCGGGCAGGAGGCGGGCGGCGGCTCCGGCCAGTCCCCTCGCCTGTCGGGACGCGCCTCTCGGGACGGCCACCGCAGGCCCCTCGCTGCCCCTAGGGGAAAAGGGAGGAACCAAGTGAGACCCCCTGAGGAGGACGCAGTGTGCTCTTCCGCGCCCGAGCCCGCTGACGGTGCGCGGACCCTCCGCGCTCACGTTCCCTTCCGCAGTAGGCGCCCTGCGCCGAGCGCCGGGGAGCTGTCCGCCCCGGTGGTTCTGAATCAGGCGCTGCGGAAACGCTCCAGGTAGGCGGAGGGTCACAATTCCCCGGCTGCTTCTGCGCTGCTGCTGCCCGTGGGTCACGGCGGGCTGCGCCGCTTGATCCTATAAATACAAGGGCTGTCCGGCTTCCGGGAACCTTGCTGCGATTAGGAGCCGGCCTCACCGGTCCATTTCTAGGGTCAGTCTCCCTTCGTACCCCTGTAATTTGAGGGTGGCGGCATCTGCAATTAGGTAGATAGTCATTCGTCATCGTCTTTGACGTTTGACATCTTTTAAATTCAACATATTCACTACCACCAAAATATTGATTACTCTAACACCGCTATTTCAGTATCTCCTTCCCTCAGACATCTGACACACTCGTCTGTTAAAATATAGCACAATCACCCGGGCTTCAGGGCTCTGATACATAGAACAGAAAGGTTCCAGCTGCTCCTCTTCCATGGACAGGAGTGTGTGGCGGTCATCCTGTTGATGGTGGTACATAGGATCTGTCTGTCTTGTCTTCTTGCGCCCCCTCTCCCTCCCACAAATAGTGCAATAAGTCACATTGATGTTAATTGGGTCATAAAGTCGCTACCTCTCTGAAATAAAAGAAATCCACAGCAATGTGAGGGCTTACAAATCCTACCGGGTATTAGCTAAATAATTACACAAAATGGAAAGGCATGTTGCTATTTCTAAGCAGGCATAAAGGATAAAGGTGTGGGGACCATTCTGCCATCAACTGAGGTCAGTTCTGTCAGGCAGGCAATTTCTGTTCCTGACCTCTCTTCCCAGCCCCCATGTTTCCTCCTCCCAAACCAGAGCCACTGTACAGGCAGAACTTCATGAAAATCACCGAAAGACAACATATAAGAAGGAAGGGATTCGCATAACATGGCTTGCTTTATGGATTGACTGACAAATGAGAAGTGTTTGCAAAGCATTTCAACTCCCTTGGAAGAATTATGCCACAGAAAAGAACTGATTTCCAACATGTCTATATACTGTGCCAACCAGCCAAAGAGTTTGAAGAGGGTATGTACAGGTCCTCAGGCTTACCACAAAGGGTCATGTGAAGCATAGACCGAAGATGCAAGGAGCAAAATAAGACTCCATACCTCGAGTACAAATCCTGCAATTAGAAATTGTGTAAGACTCCTGTAAGATTTCATGTTATCTATTAAAAATAATTGAATAGGATCCAGAGGGGTGGATTCTATAGGAAAGAATTCCTCCTTCTCTTCTTCAGGTAGCCAATGAAAGAGTCAGCAGCTAAGGCAAGTGTGTGTTTTTAAAACAATGGATTGCTTTGCTACCCCTAGGAAGCACAGAACAGAGCAGTGAGAGTCACATGGATGGACACAGCCTTCCACTGTCCTTAATTTGCATTTGTATGGTACTAATCCCAAGGAAATGCCTGGCCTTTGTGCATTCCTGAGCTCAAAGTGCTTGTAGCTCACACAGCATGTAACAGTGGGAAGAGGATTATTTGGTCACAAAAGACTGGAAAATCAAATTGTTACCCCAAAGCTTGTCAAATAAAAATTAGATGACTATTCCTGTTTAGAATCAATGTTTAGCAGGTTACTTTGTTTAACCCAGTAAAGTAAAAACCTAGAAAAGTAAAAATATTCCAACCTTTAAAGACAGTGGCTGCTTCTCATTGTGGAGGCAAGAGAGGAAAGGAAGAAAACAATTGGAAAACAAAAGGCAAAAAAACTTTCGCGTCTGCCTGGCAACTTCCTACTTGATGCTACCATGATGATTCTACATCATTACCTTTTTTTTTTTTTTTTTTTTTTTTTGCGGTACGCGGGCCTCTCACTGTTGTGGCCTCTCCCGTTGCGGAGCACAGTCTCCGGACGCGCAGGCTCAGCGGCCATGGCTCACGGGCCCAGCCGCTCCGCGGCATGTGGGATCTTCCCGGACCGGGGCACGAACCTGTGTCCCCTGCATCAGCAGGCGGACTCTCAACCACTGTGCCACCAGGGAAGCCCCATCATTAACTTTTATAAGTAACATATTTGTAAGGATAATTACAGAACCAATGTGACACTAAGATCTTTTAATTTTGAGTCATTTGAAAACATCTTCCAAATAATATAACTTTGTAATATAATTAAGTAATTTTAGGTTAATATTGAGCTTCTGGTTTATAGTCTTCTCAAAGAGCTCCAGGTAGCAAAAGCAATTCATTTGTGTAGGAGATTCCTTAGGTTTTGTTAAACCAGGGGTTCATACTTTTATGTACCTGGGGCTAGTAGCCGTATTTCATTGAGTCTAGGCCTCTTTTCATGGTATAGTACACTTTTGTTGTATGTATCGCCACAAAAGAAAAAATGCTACCATTTAAACTATGATACAGTGTTTTCTTTTCCCTAATAATTTAAATTTAAACATATCAAAAACACCTCTTTGATAATTATTTATAGTATCAAATCTAAATACAGATACAGATTTTTATCATGTAGCACTCTAATGAGCACATAAAAATATGTTAAAATAATTGGTTAGCATTTTCCTAAAACGTCATCTCACTAGTCTTATTTACTTTCTCACTGAGAGTTTTCAATGCCCAGGTTTTCCCCATGGGTATGTTCCTCTGAGCCACCCAGAGCCTCTGTCACACCACACTTCTTATAGAAGTGCCCTGAGGTCATCCAAGTTGCTGCCCTCTGGCTTAATGCTGGTATTTGTTTGTTTGTCTTATCCAAGGTTTTCATACAATAACCAGCTTTATTTTCCTTCTTTAATTGGTCATCAAAAGGTCCTCAGCCTAAAGTACCGAGGGGAAT
The DNA here is from genome assembly GCF_949752795.1 of Hyperoodon ampullatus. Lineage (NCBI taxonomy): Eukaryota > Metazoa > Chordata > Mammalia > Artiodactyla > Ziphiidae > Hyperoodon > Hyperoodon ampullatus. Next base: position 122,409,762 of record NC_136914.1, on the reverse strand, counting down.
AGACAGCCAGGCGTGCCCTGGAATCGTAACCTTCCTGACACAGGCTCAGGCTACGTAGGAATTCCCACTTGCCCACCACCAACTACAAGACGATTCCTGATGTTTGAGATGTGAAATGTGAGAGAGAGAGAGAGAGAGATAAAAAAGTGGGTATCTTAGAATAATAAAATATGGTGTATATTTCTTCCTGTCGGTACTTTTACAATTTTTATTTTGCAAATGGCCAAGCTGCTGCAGGGAATGGAAACGCACCAGAGACTGGCCTGGCCAGCCCCAGACTTCACAGGCCAAGTCAGGCTTGGGAAGTCTGTGTGTTGCTGGGTCACCGTGGGCAGAGAAGGCAGAGATGGAGTCGGGGCAGCTGCTGCCTCTCCCCACATTGCCTTCATCACCCAAAAGGAGGGGGCTAGAGCTGAAAAGGAACTCCTGGAACCGAGAGGAAGGAAGAGCCACAGCTGCTGAACCATGGCCAGTACGTGGGGGGAGGAGGTTGAAGGCAAGTGTACGTGGCAAGATGTGACTTTGGGGGTCATATCTGACATAAGGACCTAAGGATTAACCTTGCTCAAAATGATTTTATATGAAGAATTATCTAGGAGTCAACCCAAAGAGGCAGAGAAAGAATGATACAGGGTAACACGATAGGAAACTATGGGGAAAAAATCCCTTTCTGGGATTGAGATGCCCTGACATTTCCATTGCTTACTTGCCTGATTGACTGATTGATTGATTCATTCACTAATTCATCAAAAATGTACTGAGTACCTACTATGGGCCAAGCCCTCTTCTAAGCACTGAGAATAAATCAGAAAAAAAATCTGTTTTTATAGCATTTACATTCAAGTAGAGGGAGAGAAGAGAAACAAATAAACGAATAAGTATGTAATACGTCAGTTGTTGATAAGGGGTAAAAAGTAGAGGGAGAGAGATCATGGTGACTGTGGTGGTGGTGATAATGGTGTGTGTGTGTGTGTGTGTGTGTGTGTGTGTGGTGGCAGACGTTGCTCTGGTAGAAGACACTGGGGCATATCCTTGAGAGAGCATTCAGGAAGAGGACACAAGTGCAAAGTCCCCGAGGTGGGTGCACACTAGCTCTACTCAGTGAGCACTAAGGAGGCTGGTGCAGCTGAGGCAGAGAGCACTGAGGGAAGTGTAGGAGATGAAACTGCAGAGGAAATTGGCTGTTAAATCTTGTAAGACTGGATTTTGAGTGAAATGGGGAGCCACTGGCGAGCTGAAAGCAGAGAAGTAACAAGATCTGACTTGTATTTTAAATGGATCGCTCTAGCTGCTGAGTGGAAAATAAACAGGAGCAAAAATGGAATCCGGAAGACCAGTTATGATACCACTGCAATAGTCCAAGACGTATAAAAAGGGTGTTATGGAACAGAGTGGTAGCGATGGAGGTGATGAGAACTGCTCAGACTGAGAATATATTTTGGAGGTAGAACTCACAGCTTTTACAGAAGAGTTAAAAGCGGACAGTGGAAGAGATGAGTTGAGAATGATTCCATAGTTTTTTACTTGAGCTACTGCAAGCGCAGCAGGATTGGAGGGAAAGAATAAGAACTTGGTTTTGAACGTGTTGGATTTAACACATCTAAGTGGATCTGGAAAGTAGGCAGTTGAAGAGAGGAATCTGGAATTCAAGGCTCAGGCCTGGACTGGAGCTAGAAATGTGGGCGTCATCAGTAGGTTGATGGTAGACAGTGGACAAGATCACCCAAGGATTAGGAAGTCTGAGGGGCACACTCATATTTATTGATTTATTTAAGCTTTGCATTTTTTGTATTTTATTATTTTTTTAAATTAATTTTTATTGGAGTATAGTTGCTTTACAATGTTGTGTTAGTTTCTACTGCACAGCAAAATGAATCAGCCATACAGATATATTTATCCCCTCCCTTTTGGACTTCCTTCCCATTCAGGTCACCACAAGTGCATCAAGTAGAGTTCCCTGTGGTATACAGTATGTTCTCATTAGTTATCTATTTTATACATAGTATCAATAGTGTATATGTGTCAATCCCAATCTCCCACACACTCATATTTAGACATGAGGGAGATGAGAAGAAACCACCAAAGGAGACTGAGAATTCAGAAACCTGAGACAAAGCAAAGTTTTAGAGGCTAAGCATGTATTCTGAGGAAGGTGTAACTGTCAAATGCTGCTGAGAGATGTAGTAAGATGAGGGCTGAGAATTAATCACTGGGTTTGACAATGAGGGAATGAAACTGATTGGAGTGGATTTCAGAAAATGAGAGAAGAAATTTGGGTACTGAGTAAAGACAAAGTTTGAGGAATTTTGCTGCAAAGAGAGGAGAGAAAAGGGAGGTGGCAAAGGTGGGTTTGGGATTGGAGAAGAGATTTCTTAAAATCAAGAGAAGTTTGAACAGTTGTGGATATGATTCAGTAGAAAGGATACAAGGGAGATGCTGGAGAGAGAGGGAGCAGTGACTAAACGAAGCCCTTGGTTGCTCGAACGGTGATGGGCTGGAATGCAGAAGCAGAGGGGTTGGTCTTCTCTCAGAAGGGAGTGAAGACCCCATGCAGGTAGATTTGGTGAGAGTCTGTGGGTGTTTTTTCCTTACTGCTTGGATTTTCTCAGTGCAGTCATCAGAAAGGTGATCAGCTGTGTCTGAGGAAGGGGTTGGTCCTCAATCTTGGCTGTACACGAGAGCCACCTGGAGAATTTTAAAAGCACATTCATAGCAAGGCCCCCTGTTCTATCTACACAATTAAATCAGATTTTCTGGAGGTGGGGCCTGGGCACTGGTGCTTTTTACGGGCTTCCGGGTGATTCAAAGGTGCGGCCAGGGCTTCCCTGGTGGCGCGGTGGTTGGGAGTCCGCCTGCCGATGCAGGGGACACGGGTTCGTGCCCCGGTCCGGGAAGATCCCACATGCCACAGAGCGGCTGGGCCCGTGAGCCATGGCCGCTGAGCCTGCGCGTCTGGAGCCTGTGCTCCGCAACGGGAGAGGCCACAGCAGTAAGAGGCCAGTGTACCACAAAAAAAAAAAAAGGTGTGGCCAGAGTTGAGGATCCCACGGTTAAGGGTTTGAGGAAAGAAGGTGTGAAATAGTTCTCTAGGGGCGCGGGGACTCAGTCGACTAGAGGTATACAGTTGGATTTGTGGTCGAGAATTTACTGTGAAACCTGCCAGCATGGTTGTATTTTTCTCCAACTACGTTCAGCTGCCAGGAAGAGACACGGGGTTGACAGACTGTTGGATTTTACCCAGGTGGGATTTTGCCAGGTGTATGTGATGGAGGGTGACAGCACACGAGAGTGATTTTAATGACAGACCTGGAATCCATCAAGTGAGAATTTGGGGAAAGATTAAGGGACATTAAAAAGGAGTTGGGTAAATGGCTTTTTAATCACAGGAATTTTTTTCTCTTCTGAGTGGTTTAGATCATTAATATTTCCACAAAATAATTTAAGGCAGCTAGACCCCTGCAAAGCATCACAAACAACTCTGATCAGTGTTTCCACCTACCTTTTATTCCCAGGGTTTGACATAAGTTTTTTTCCACAAGTGAACATATGAGACATTTAGAGAAAAGAAAAATAAAATACAAATTGGAAGTTAGCTTTTCACATTCTTAGAAAATGGTATAGTTTATGGAGTCAGGGCCGAGTCCAAAGCCCTTCCCACAATTTTGTACTTTTGTCTGGTTCCTTTCCCTTCTCCTCTGGAGACATTTTTCCATTTTTTAGCACACCCAACCCCCCCCACCACCAACAACTTGTTCTCCGACCAAAGAAAGAGATCTGATATGAACACCATCCCTAAAACTCATTTGCTTTAAAAGGAGAAACTGCAGTGAGCGGTTGGTGTTTAACACAAGATAGTGAAGCACTTAGTAGTAGAAACTCAGATATGCTAAGAAACAGGGAGAGATGTTCCCTGGAAGAGAGGGGACCTTCTCCACGTTCCTAAATTCACAAACCTATAGCGGACGCTGACACAACTCAAAGTGTAAACTGGCGTTGCAGGGTCAGATGCTGTCTGGATTACTGAACTGATATGTCGTTGTAAATTCAATGTTAAAGCACCTCTGTCCCTCAGGCTTCTTACAGTGAGAGGGACCAGAGGATGGTTCTTACAAGGGTGTCTGTGAAAGGCCAAGCGCCTACAAAAGCACGTAGCAGACCTGAACCGTCACCTAAGTAGGATGTAAGCTGCATTCTAATTGCAGGAGGAAGAGAAGAAACACTCATGTCAGGGCTTCCATCAAATTTACTGCAATCTCCCATTGCTTCTCTATCTTCATTTGCAGTAATCTTTTGTAAGCATTAATGTCGGGATTAATAATGCCCTTGGTCACAATAAGCAATTCAATTATCAGAAAAACTTTAACGTTTCTTCTAATTGCTAAAGCAGAAGAGCTAACAGAATTTAGAAGATTTTCAACAAGGTTTAAACAAAAAGGATTTTCCACTTCGTTCTAATTAGGTCAACACAGATATCACTTTCCCATAACATCTGAAGCAGTTGATATTTTTCCGAGATACCTTTTGGCTCTTTTCGAAGGCTAAAAAACGGAGGTCCATAAAAATGATAATCAACTGTCATGTATGCCTTCTGTATGCCAGGAGCTGTGCTAAGTGGTTTACCTCAAGGATCTAATTTAATCCTCAGGACAAACCCTGTGAGGTCAGTATTCTCATTGCTCTCATTTTTTGTTAACAAAATAATGGTTAACCCTTTAATTATTACTTATAGGTACAATTCCAGTTTATGAGCGCAAAATAAGTCATTCTTTAGACGTTCAGCTATATTTAAAGTAGCACATTTTATAACTTTTGCAGCACTTAAAAATGCAAACAACATCCTAAAATGACAATAAGCTTCCATTAATATTTGCATAAAAACGAGAACATAAATTATTGGCAGAGTTGCGAGAAACAGATGTGCTCTTGTAATTTGACTCAGATTTTTAGGAGAGCAGTAAGACAGAGCAATAGAAAATGAGGTGTATCAACTGTTCCTATTCTTCAACCAGGTCACTTGACTTTGGAGCAAGTGGCTCAAAGAATTGACTCAGAAGAAAGAAAAAGGAATCTACATCGAGAGGTTCATAGTGCATTATTCATAATGGTCGCAAGCTGGAAACACCCAATAATGGCTTTCAATAAAGACGATAGACCAGGAGACTTCCCTAGTGGTCCAGTGGTTAAGACTCCGCACTCCCACTGCAGGGGGCACGTCCCACGTGCCTTCAGTGCAGCCAAAAAAAAAACAAAGAAAAACAAAAAAAGACAATAGACCAGACTCTAGTGTTAGTACAGAGAAGTGCATGTATGTAATGGGTTTCACATACTGATTGTAAATGTGAATTCGGTACGTCAAAACGGGAAAAAAAAATAAAGTAGCATATTGTTTCTCTTTTCCTTATCAAATATCAACATAGAAAGTGTTTCTTTGAGTCCCAAACAAAATGATTTTTGTTGTATCAGAAAAGACATATTGAATACATACAATGGACTATTATTCAACCATAAAAAGAGGGAAATCTTGCCATTTTCAACAACATGGATGGATCCTGAAGGCACCATGCTAACTGAAATAAGTCAGACAAAGACAAATACCCTGTGATCTCACTTATATGTGGAATCCTAAAAAAACCCACCACCAACAACAAAAAAACAAACAAAAAACCCCCCAAACAGCAACAACTGAATTCACAGATACAGAGGCGGGGGGTGGCGGTGGATGAAACAGGTGAAGGACGAAGGTGGTCAAAAGGTACAAACTTCCAGTTATAAAATAAAAAGTTCTAGGGATGTGATGTGCAGCCTGGTGACTATAATTAATAACACTATATTGTATATTTGAAAGTTGCCAAGAGGGTAGATCTTAAAATTTCTTGTGAAGATATTGTAACTATGGATGACAAAACTGATGCTTAGAGAGGTGATTTTCCACGGCCATAAGAGTAACCTATGAGGGAGTCAGAATTAGAACTCAGACCGTCCAATTCCAGCCTGAATATTCTGTTTGACTGTAACCTGCTCCAGGCCCACTTCCGTCTGGGGATAAGCAGCAGCACCTAAACCACAGTGGCTGTGCATGAGGGGTGACTGCTGGCTTCGATTATTTATATGCAGGGTGGAAGGGCGGCCTCGTATGTTCTGCTCCTTCCTCTGCCCAGGAAAGTATCCATCCTTCAAACCATCCGTATTAATTGTTGTTCAGAGATGAATTACGCTTCAGGGGTCACACACAGTGTACTATGTCGTCCATATTTCTTTCAGAAAACCTAAATAGCATTCGCTTGGCGACAAGGAGGAACGACGGGGGGCATGGGGCAGGGGAGAACGTTCAGAAGGGCTCCCAGAGGTATTTCTGGACCAGTAACGATCACTAGCCCTTATGTTACTCTTGGCGTCATTTTGCTGATTCTTGAAATATATCAGTTAGCCCTAAGATCACATGGCCCCTCATAATCATCAAAAGCTGCCAGGGTGGATCAACATGTTAGCCCATATGCTGTGATTCTGCAGTTTGAATGTATTTCTCTGGCCCTTTCCTGAACATGCTGTTATAAGGGGAACAGTGACAGGTGGGCAGACATATGACAAGTGACATTATCAGGTGGGAGGGCGCCTAGGACACTGGCAGGAAGGAGAAGCCAGTGCTCCCTGCTGACCTGAGCATTTCCCAGGAATGCGGGCACCCTCTGCAGCTGAGACCTCTGCTCTCAGGCTCCTGCCCAGCCAGGGCCAACAGGGCTCTTGCTAAGGGCCCTTTGTTTGACCCAAGAAGAAACACCAATCAAGACTTCTCCTCCCTTCATCTTCTGGTTTTGTCTCCCTGGCCAGAGACTTGGCCAAAGCACCCATTTGGGCTTCTAGGCTGAGGCAAGAGGCCACATACAGAGCGAATAACGTTAGGCAAGTGTTGGACTGCACTGAACCTTGATTGTAACACCTGAAAGGTGGGGAATGTGTGAGGACAAATTAAGACAATGTTGAATTGTTATCATGGAATTGAGGAAAATCTCTTGAATGCAGTGCATTCCATCTTACCCAAATAGTGGGCAAATCATATTTCAAATCATATCTGAATTTTATATATGTAGATATAGAAATGTGTATATATGTAAATTAACACATAAATACATTTACTATGTATATTTATATTTAGCTTGAGATGCAGCACTACCCTCCTGAGCAATGGAAGAAGGGCAGGTTTTTGGTGATTCACCAAATGGTCCGACCCAATAGAAAGGCCAGCCTTGCGCCACGTTATAGGGGAAAGCCTGGGGATTGGGAGGGGACCGAAAATACTGAGTAAAGAGAGTCAATTAGTATTGAAAAAACACCAACCCACCACAGCAGTAAAGCATTGGACATATTTCTTTAGTTTCAACTCCAGTGTCCAAAGCCTGAAGGTCCTTGGTGAGGGGCAATGGAGAGAGAGGCAGGGTGGACTTCACGGTGGGCAACACTTGCAGTTGCACAGGTCCCCGCCTCCAAAAGGCCCTGCTCCCAGAACCCCCCACCCCCAGAAGGGCCCACCTCCAAAAGGCTCCACCCCCAGAAGGGCCCACTCCCAGATAGGCCCCACCCTCGGAAGGGCACCATGCTAGATTCAATGCTCTGCTGTCCCTTGAAGTTCTTAGTAATTTTATTTTATTTATTTATTTATTTATTTATTTTTGCGGTACGCGGACCTCTCACTGTCGTGGCCTCTCCCGTTGCGGAGCATAGGCTCTGGACACGCAGGCTCAGCGGCCGTGGCTCACGGGCCCAGCCGCTCCGCGGCATGTGGGATCCTCCCGGACCGGGGCACAAACCCGTGTCCCCTGCATCGGCAGGCGGACTCTCAACGACTCCGCCACCAGGGAAGCCCAGTAATTTTATTTTTGAACTTGTGTTTTGTGAGTGAAGTGGATGGGACAATGGAGCACGTACGTGAGCAGAGGAGACGGCCCATGTGCATGTCCATGGTTTCTTACCCTCTCATTAGCATAGAGCGGTCGCCCTGCCTGTGAGCACAGCATTGAAGTGGACTTGCTATGCTCATTGACGCTCAAAGTGATTACAAGGTAAGCACTCACGTTGATGACCACGCACCCTTTCCCTGCAAACCAGAGCTTTCTTTAAACACAGAAAGAAGGCAATGGCCTTTTGCGAACAACCAAGCACCTTTCTCACTCACGTTATTTCTCTGTTAACCGACCACTAAAGCTGAAAATAGTGACATAGAAGGAAAGGGACAGAAAAGCAGCCTCTCGTTTCTGAACTGTTCAGCTGTTCCTTATTCAACAGTAAGATGATGGGTAGGAGGGTTGGTAACAGATGTGTGTGTCAAGTGGAATGAGCTAAGCTTGTGCAGGATTTCCACTGTTCTGGTGAGAACAAGACACTTGTGCACCTACCAGCTGTGAAATAGGAACTGTGAGTCCACATACAAATTATTTAAAGTTGGCATTGTCCAATATAAAGATGAATGGTAAAAGTCGTGTGAATAATTAAATTATTTACGTATATTGACATTAAATAGCAAATAAAAACTACCATCCACAACAAGGAGAGACCATGGAGGACAGGAGCTTTCTGTTTTAGTACCTTTAACAATGCTTTGTTCAAGCTTTTGAGCAAAGACCCCAAAATTTTCATGTTGCACTGGGCCTGCAAATTATGTAGCGAGCCCTGGGAACACCTGTGCAGTGTCTGGCAGGCCCAGTGGGGTAAATGTCATGAACGTCCTGCCCTGACACAGTAGCATAACACAAGCTCCCCCAAACTGAAGCAAAACTTTAGGGTAGGGCTTCCCTGGTGGCTCAGTGGTTGAGAGTCCGCCTACAGATGCAGGGGACACGGGTTCGTGGCCCGGTCCGGGAAGATCCCACATGCCGCGGAGTGGCTGGGCCTGTGAGCCATGGCCGCTGAGCCTGCGCGTTCGGAGGCTGTGCTCCGCAACGGGAGAGGCCACAACAGTGAGAGGCCCGCGTACTGCAAAAAAAAAAAAAAAACTTTAGGGTTAAAAGGGGGACTCCTCAAATTGAAAGAGACCATTTCTGAAACACAGCTGTATTCGTTTGCTCTGGCTGCCGTAACAAAGTACCACAGACTAGATGGCTTAGACATTTACTTTCTCACAGCTCTGGATGCTGGAAGTCCAAGATCAAGGTGTCAGTAGGATTGATTTCTTCTGAGGTGCTCTCCTCGGCTGGTCCATGGCCATCCTCTCCCTGTGTCATCAAATGGCTGTCCTTTGGACTGTATCGTCTGTGTCCGAATCTCCTTATCATATTGGATCAGGGCCCCCCGTAATGACTCCATTTTACATGAATCACCTCTTTAAAGGCCCTCTCTCCAACTACGGTCACATTTTGAGGTCCTGGGGGTTAAGGCTTCAACATATGAAATTGGGGGGACACAACTGAGCCCATCACAACCAGCAAAACTGGATTCTAAAAAAAAATTTGCACATTTAAAAAGAAGTAAAATCATATTTTTTGTGCCCCTTAGTTGATAGACTGAGATGTATTTGCAGCCTTGCAGTGAAACATTCTTTGGAATGAACAATAGAGCTTCCATGTAATTCCACACATCTGCAGCCAAAACAGACCCCGAGGCTTCCTAATTTGGGATTTGGCCACTCTGTTCAGTGGCAACAGAGACCTGGGGCTTTTCTTTTGTTCTAGCAGAAGATCAGCAGGAAGAGGAATTAAGCACTTAGACATCTCGGTGGTGTCTGTTTTTAACCATACTCTCTTCAGCCATCCAAACCTAATTAAGCTCTTGGCTTCATAGAGGAGGGATGATGTTAGTTATATGTCATTGGCCACAATGTGCCTTTTTAAAATTATTGTTACTATTTGTGTTATTTTTAGGAATAAGAGACAAGCTTTATCTTAGCTCAGGTTGCTATAACAAAAATTACTGTAGATTGAGTAAGTTAAACAACAGACATCTATTTCTCACAATTCTGGCTGGGAAGTCCAAGATCAAGGCACCAGCCAATTTCATGTCTGCCTGAGGGCCCGCTTCCTGGTTCACAGTGCCCGTCTTCTCACTGTACCCTCACGCGGTGGAAGGGGTGAGGGATCTCTCTGGGGTCTCCTTTATGAAGGCACTAATCCTTTTCAGACAGGCTCCACCCTCGTGACACAAGCGCCTCCCAAAGGCCCCACCTCCCAACACCGTCACCTTGGGCATTAGGTTTCAACATAGGAATTCTGGCGGGGACACAAGCATTCAATCTATAGCAGGATTCATTGAGCATCTTCTATGTCTAAGGCACTAGTAATTGGCAAATTTAACCATTCCCCCACAGCCTTTGAAGAGAGAGCCCTTCTCCACTTTGTCTTCCTTGAGAGCTTTTTCCAGGGGGAATCCTGAAAAATTCAAAAAGGATTCAGAAGAAGCCCACTGACAGCTGGCTGAATCATTCTTCCTAGTAGAGCAGAATTTATCCTAAAACAGGTTCATCTTGGATATCCAGGCAAAGAGACTTTGCTTTAAAGTCATCTCAAATTATGCTTTGTTATTATGAATAATAATAACTGTAATTGCAATACGACGCACCAGGTACTGCTGTGCACCTGAGCTACCCTCCCAGCATCCTCACCATAGGCCGCTGACAGTGACACCGTTCTCAGCTCCAGATTAAGGATGAGTCCTAAGTCCTGGGAGAAGTCCCACGACTCTCCCCAAATCACGTCCCTACCAAGGAGACGACTGGATCTGCACCCACTTTGATTCCAGAGCCTGTGTTGGCACACATGGGCTACACTAGCTGTTCAGTACATGGGGCTGCTGATAGGGGCAGAGGGGAGACAGCAAACTCCTGGGGCCACCCTTGTCCCTACACCCTGGCCATGACTGCCTGAGTTGGGGGTGAGGTCTGGATGCAGAAAGGGGTGTATTTCAGGGAGCAGATGTGGCAGCAAAGGGGCTCATAGAATGGACACAGGGAGCCAGGACTGGGGAAAACGTCTGTAGACTGGGTCTATAGAGCAGAGGTCTCCAAATGTTCGTGACTGTGCGCCTTTCGTTCTCAAAAAAAGATTTTTCTTTTTGAGAACATACCAGCAATGGAAGCATATTTATTTGTGTATGCATACTTATTTACAAGTTATAAACTTATACTGCTGCACTAAATTACTATGTGCATTATAAATGGTATATAAAAGGTAAACATTTAAAAGCATGACATGAAAATTAAATACAAATAAAACTTCTAATATTTTCTTCCTGCTCCATACTAGACTATCTTTCAAGCCCCACTTGGGAGAACAGTTTTCAAAAGAGAGGTAGGGCACTTCGATTTTTACCATTAAATCCCAGGATTAATATGGAAAGTGGGAAAAGAGCTTGCTTTTTAAAGAAACACACTGACAGTGAATAAAGAGGGAAGCCAGTCAGTTCCTGGCCTGTCTGTCCGTGATGCAGAATTCATCCGAGTCTCGAAGCTGCAGCTCTAGGACAAGCCCTCTCCTCCCTGACTCGCCAACTCAAAGCTTTAAAAACATATTTCACTTAAAATCAATATCATCACAAAATTCCTTTAGCCGTTAGTGCTCCCAATATCAGAGTCAAGGTTTGTTGCCTCCTTCCAACAAAACGAAACTGACAAACCACCCTTTAGGGAGAACACATTACTTTCTTGGGAGGAGGAAGCAGAAACGTAGCACATGACAACGAGGTTAGCAGAGAGCTGATCACCCCCAGAGGGCTGACGGTACAGAGGAAAACAGAGAGATGTAGCATCAGAACTGACCAGGTTGTAGAATCTGACCCAGCAACTTCCTGTAGAGAGGAGAGCCCTGTGAGGGCCCTGGAGCCCCTGGGACTGGGCAGCCGTTCCCCCCTCCCCTGGGGGGAGAAGAAGACAAAAGGGATTTACTCTCCAGTAACCATGGCAATGAGTGGATGCAGTAGGTTAGGTAGATGTCTGGATACCTGAAAAAGTCAGGGAGGTCCCTGTCCTGCCATCTTGTCAGCATTATGCGCAAGGCTCCCTTTTAATGGGATGCCGAGTGAGTCGATGGACGAATCTGACCACTGGCTGGGTGTAAAATGGTTCAGGTTGTGCGTGCCAGCGGCTCCCACCACCGAGGGGATGCCCTTAACATTACAGATATCTTTAATATTTTGAAAATTTAAAAATATTATTAAGTTTTGACTCCAAAGATGGGCAATTCATTGCTTATTATGACAATTTTTTGGTAGAGGGCATAAAACCTTCTTCATTTCTTATTAAAATCAGTATGTTACAACAATTTTCTGAAAGATGGAAGCAAAGTGCCCCCTTCCAGCTGGGTCCGTACACAGGCATATCATACCTACTGGCCTTGCAATAGAGCCTAGCGTTTGCAAAACGTGGGCACTTCTCAAAGACCTTTGCTGATGTTCATATAGAAAACATTCCCAAACCTGGTCCAGGTTGCAGATGAAACCTTCACTATCATTGACAAGGCACAGAAAAAAGGTTTCCTACAGGCAGTCCATGGTTATGGAAGAAATTAACCCTGCAATTTGTGACTGATTTCAAAGGCTCTAAAGAGGTGGTGGGTGCCCAGGCAGAGCTGTAACTCCTCCAGAGGCAGCAGGCATGGGAGAGATAGTGAAAGAGATGTCAGGAAGCTCCTAAAAATCTCCTGCTGCGTGATTACTGACCATTGAGCTTGAGGAAGACCACGGCAAAGACCTGGAAAAGCATCAGACAAAGCCCCTGGATGCTGCTGGTTTAAAATTCCATGAGTGGTGCTATCCCTGTTCTTAACATGAGGCCAGAGGATGGAAAGCCTTGCTTGAAAAATGGCCTCATGCCTCTTTAACACCCTACAAAGAAATTTATACACATAAGTGCTGACAGTATAAGCAGAGCTCCACGGGCAATTTTTTCTCTATATAGTGTCACCCACCTCCTCTGAAGACTTATCAGCATCTAGGAGCATCTACAGCAGCAGCTTCTCGAGTTTTGTCAGCTCCAAGTGTCTACCTCACTTGGTGAGCTGCATTGCAGGAAATTGCCCTAATATATTGTAAGCATTTTCTCTAGTAGATCCATTTATCGCTGTTTGTAATTTTCTGTGCTATATTGCAAATGTAAAATTGCATGCAAACCTACGGGAATACAGAGCAAGTGTTGGTTAACACCATGTTCATTGTGGGGTGATCAGGAAGCAGTATTCAAAGCATTTATATCCCTTTGTGTGTTTACTACTTACATGAAAGCATTTCACTGTGTTTCAGTTGTCTTAGTAAGTTGGTTATGGATTTTCTGTTGACGTATAATGTATAGTAAATTTTCCTGTTGAAAATAATGGGGAACAGATTACTTTTCATTGTTGTTGTTCAGAACATTTGAGTGTCAAGAATGGATTAACTATTGTCAAGTGGGAGATGGTTCTGCTTTCATTATGAAATAAAAACAAGTTATAGAGGAAAGGTCTTTTTGCCCAAACAATTTCTCAAAGAAACTGCTCTAGGCAAAGAGCTGCTTTTCTGATTCATTTACTGACTGTGGCTATCTTCAAGTGAAAAATAATACAGCATTAATATTAGATACTGGCTAAATTGAATCTTTGAATTTGAATTGTTGTTCATATCTTCTGGAATTGTTTGCTAAAAACAGAATGGTATTTTGAGTTCCCAGTTTAAATCTGTAAGTATTTTTATTGTGACACAAATCATTTTTAATAGCTAATATTCATTTATCATTAATAAGCCACAAAGTATTACATAGAAATAAGTTAGAAGTTACTACAAAATGGTCCACTAATTGTACTATAGCATGTTGGTATATAAATTGCCTACCTGTTACATATATTATTTTTTTTATTTTTATTTTTATTATTTTTATTTTATTTTTTTTGTGGTTCGCGGGCCTCTCACTGTTGTGGCTTCTCCTGTTGCGGAGCACAGGCTCTGGACGCGCAGGCCCAGCGGCCATGGCTCACGGGCCCAGCCGCTCCGCGGCATGTGGGATCCTCCCGGACCAGGGCACGAACCCGTGTCCCCTGTATCGGCAGGCGGACTCTCAACCACTGCACCACCAGGGAAGCCCCATATATTACTTTAAAATTTTATAAATTCTAAGTTAAAATACTACCAAACACTTGCAAAGACTGAATCTAGTAAAAAATAATTTGAGCCAGGCCTACAACTTTGCTGCAAATGTGTATGGAAAACACAGTGGATTAAAGGAAGATACTTAAAGCATATTCTGGGACATTCCCTTCTGTACGTTATTAATTTTTATTTTGAAACGATACAAAAACTCAGATAATGAGGAACATTTTCCCTAAACCATTTGAGAGTTCATTGATAATCTTGATGTATCATCACTCCTGAATACTTTAGCGTGTATTTCCTACAAATGAGAATATTCTCCTCAACAGCTACCACACAAGCATCAAAATGAGGAGATTCGCCTGGGTACAGCACTACCATTTCATGCACAGGGCCCATGTGCATTCTGTCACCTGTCCTGATAACCACGACGGGATGCAGGGAGCTGTCAGTCTCCATCTCCTTCAGGCCACAGCAGCCCTCGGTCATTCCTTCACTTTCAGGACCTTGACACTTCTGAAGATTACAGGCCAGTTATGTTCTAGAATGTTCCTCAGTTTGGGTTTGTCTGATGTTTCCTCAGGATTGGATCCAGGTTATGTGTCTTTGGCAGGAATAACACAGTAGTGATACTGTGCTTTTCCCCCTGCATCCTAGGAGGTGGCATAGGATTTTGATTTGCCCCGTTACTGGCGATATTACCTGTGATCATTTGATTAAGGTAGAGTGTGCCAGTCTTCACTGCAAAGTTACATTTTTCCCTTTTGGAATTCAGAATTATCTTGTAGAGTGGTATTTTAACATGATGTAAATATCCCATTCCTCTTTAAGCATTTAATTTATTTTTTATTTTTTGTATTTGTATGGATGCACGTTTTCCAATTTGTTAAATGGAGTACAATCTGTTACCACCATTATTTATCTTGATGTTCATGTTGTCCCCAATCTGACCAGTAGAGGGGGCCCTTCAAGCTGACTTTGGGGTTCTTTTGACATGTCCCATCATTCTTTGAGCACTTCAGCGTAGCAAGATGTTCCAGGTTTGTACTTTCCCTGCCCAGCCCTAGAATCAGTTAACTTCTCCTGGCACCTTTAAGTGGAGAAAGCAATTTAGAAGCCAAGATCTGTACCCTAGGTGTGCTCATTGCTACTGAGATGTCATTGTTTCCAAGCAATTTATTGAACAGTGCTACATATATGTATGCATATAAATATGTCTGTGTACACATGTATGCATACATGTGTGTTTTGGAGCAAACATAAACACATTTCCATTTGTGTTTACTTCTATATATCTATATATTTTGGACTTGAGTTCCTACAGTTCTTTCAATCCCAATTCAATACACAGGTTTAATTCTAGTTCTTTTCCCCTTTCCATATTTGTAACCACCTTCTCCAAATTTAAGAAACCTGGGTACCTACCGCAAAAAAAAAAAAAGAAACCTGGGTCCCATTATCCTTAATATACTAACATGGTTTGATCAGTTCCCCTGTTCATAGCTAGTCTTGCATCTTCCCTGCCCAATGTCCTCATCACCTCATGCTGGCTCAGGTTCTCAGGGCTGCACTGCCCCCCGCTCACATGGACACTCTCCTCGGCCTGCTCAGACTCTGATGGCCAGCCTGGCTTCCCTCCACGGGGACTCCTTCTTTTCCCTGTGCACTGGGCTGCTACCCCAAACCACCCCGTGTGGGTCAGAGGCCCCATGCCAGGCTGCCCCACAGAGGGAAGCTCTTTTCACTCTGTTTGGGCTGTGACACCTCACCTGCACATTCTTTAAACTTAGCAGGAAATGCACATTTACCAAACATAAATTTGAAATATTGTTGGACACAAGGTGGGAAAGTTGAGCTGATGTCTTCATGCCATGAAAAGTCAACTAGAAGCTGTACATAATTTTGTGTTAGAAATTCTCAATGTCCAATAAAGACATAAATTCTGGATTTCAGCCAAAGGTGTACTTTTAAAAAATCTACTTTTAAATGTATTTGTTCAGGACTAATTTGGCATGGTGTTTGAAGAAAAATTAGTATAATTAGCAAAGAGTTATAGGAACTAAAATTCCATGTACATAATAATCCCAAAAGTATTGCAGGGATTCAGAAATATTTTGAAGAAAAACAAAGAGGCAGTTTTATATATATATATTTTTTACTGAAGTATAGTTGATTTACAATGTTGTGTTAGTTTCTGGTGTACAGCAAAGTGATTCATGTATATATATATATACACACACACACATATACACACATATATCTTTTCCATTACATATGTATAGATATATATCATATATGTATCATTTCCATTCCATATTCTTTTCCATTATGCTTTATTACAAGATATTGTATATAGTCCCCTGTGCTATATGGTATAGTGGTGTGTATCTAATAATCCCAAACTCCTAATTTATCCCTCAACCCCCTTTCCGCTTTGGTAACCATAGTTTGTTTTTTATGTCTGTGAGTCTGTTTCTATTCCATAAATAAATTCATTTGTGTCATATTTTAGATTCCACATATAAGTGATATCATATGGTATTGGTCTTTGACTTACCTTACTTAATATGATAATCTCTAGGTCCATCCATGTTGCTATAAATGGCATTATGTCATTCTTTTTGATGGCTGAGTAATATTCCATTGTATTGATGTACCACATCTTCTTTATCCATTCATCTGTCCATGGACATTTAGGTTGCCTCCACGTCTTAGCTATAGTAAATAGTGCTGCTATAAAAACGTATATTTTGAATTATAGTTTTATAGTTTTGTCTGGATACATGCCCAGGAGTGGGATTGCTGGATCATATGGCAACTCTACTTTTAGTTTTTTGAGGAAACTCATACTGTTTTCCATAGGAGCTGCACCAATTTACATTCCCACCAACAGTGTAGGAGGGTTCCCTTTACTCCACACCCTCTCCAGCATTTATTGTTTGTAGACTTTTTGATGATGGCCGTTCTGACTGGTGTGAGGTGGTACCTCATTGTAGTTTTGATTTGCATTTCTCTAATAATTAGCGATGTTGAGCATTTATTTCATGTGCCTGTTGGCCACCTGTGTATCTTCTTTGGAGAAATGTCTGTTTAGGTTTTCCGTCCATTTTTTTATTTTTGTTTTGTTGTTGTTATTGAGATGTATGAGCTGTTTGTATATTTTGGAAATTAAGCCCTTGTCAGTTGCATCATTTGCAAATATTTTCTCCCAGTCTGTAAGTTGTCTTTTAGTTTTGTTTATGGTTTCCTTTGCTGTGCAAAAGCTTATACGTTTGATTAGGTACCATTTGTTTATTTTTGCTTTAAGTCTCTAAGCCATTTTGAGTCTATTTTTGTGCATAGTGTGAGGGTATATTCTAACTTCATTGATTTACATGTGGCTGTCCAGCTTTCCCAGCACCACGTGCTGAAGAGACTGTCTTTTCTCCACTGTATATTCTTGCCTCCTTTGTTGAAGATTAATTGTCCATAAGTGTGTGGGTTTATTTCTGAGCTCTCTATCCTGTTCCATTGATCCATATGTCTGTTTTTGTGCCAATACCACACTGTTTTGATTACTGTAGCTTTGTAGTATTGCCTGAAGTCTGGGAGGGTTATGCCTCCAGCTTTGTTCTTTTCCCTCATGATTGCTTTGGCATTTCTGGGTCTTTTATGGTTCCATATAAATTTCATGATTATTTGTTCTAGTTCTGTGAAAAATGTCATGGGTAATTTGAAAGGGATAGCATTAAATCTGTAGAATTGCTTTGGATAGTATGCTCATTTTAACAATATTAATTCTTCCAGTCCAAGAGCATGAGATGATTCTTTGAATCATCTTCAGTTTCCTTTATCAATGTTTTATGGTTCTCAGCATGAGGAGGTTTTCACCTCCCTGATCAGGTTTATTCCTAAGTATTTTTTTTGGATGTGATTTTAAGAGAGATTGTCTTTTTACTTTCCCTTTCTGATATTTCATTGTCAGTGTAAAGAAATGCAACTGATTTCTGAATGTTAATCTTGTATCCTGCTACCTTGCTGAATTCATTTATCAGTTCTAGTAGTTTTTATATGGAGTCTTTAGAGTTTTCTATATATATTATTATGTCATCTGCATATAATACAATTTTACCTCAGAGAGGTAGCATTTATAAAATATATATTATTGATACTAAACAACTTACAGATCTCCTACACTGATGCAAGAAATATTAGAAAAGGTAGAGTGAAAACCCATTTAATCTCCAAATCCTATGATCATCCCAACTATAATCCAAAATTAATTTGAAAGTAAAATTGTTTTTTCTATATTTGTTACAACAGTACCATCTTTCAAAGATAGGTTTATGATACTGAGTATCGTGACCTTCTCAGCAATTTAGATGCCATGTATTTGAGAATGATAAGGACCATGGAGTACTCTACTATGGAATTTATGAAAGAAATAGATTGGATATATGTAAACAATGTGATATTGATGAATATCAACAAAAGAAGAGCTAAAACCTCAGGTTACTTTCTAAAATCTAGTATGGCATCATCTGTTAGTGTAGTTAATATTTTTGCAGCAACAGCTTATCAGATGCCTTTCTGCATACTTATGTAGCTTTCAGGGTATATTTAACTCTGCGAATATGGTTTCTCAGAATTAAAGCTTATTTTAAAAGACTCAAAGCCTAAAATGTCACAAGATAGGCAGGCAAATCTTGCAACTATTTCTCCAGGACACAAGGTATTGGGACAAGTAAATGTCACCATGAAAGCAAGATATTGGGCTTCCCTGGTGGCGCAGTGGTTGAGAGTCCGCCTGCCGATGCAGGGGACACGGGTTCGTGCCCTGGTCTGGGAGGATCCCACATGCCGCAGAGTGGCTGGGCCCGTGAGCCATGGCCGCTGAGCCTGCGCGTCCGGAGCCTGTGCTCCACAACGGGAGAGGCCACAGCAGTTAGAGCCCAGCGTATTGCAAAAAAAAAAAAAAAAAAAGCAAGATATTGAGTGTAATCATTTTATGGTCTGGTGACCTTGAATTTCTAATCAATTGTGATTAAGTTTTCCATTTTCAATAATTTTATATGCAATAATTGAATTTACAAAATCTATATAGGTTGACATTATTTTGATAATTATTATTACTGAGAAACAACTAATTTAGGAATTATAGGTCTTTACCTATGAAAGAAGCTCTCTTCTAATTTACTGAGAGGTGTCACGGGAGCCCACACCAGCCTTGTGTCCTGGGTGACCCCCAGCTCTGGTTATTGTGATCTCTGCAGGAGAGAGGGAGCCTCCACTTCACCTCTTACTACTTCTAGGTCAGGAGGGGGCTGTATTTTTGACCCCCTAGTTTCAGTGTTCCTCAGTTTAAAGAGGTTTCCCTTACCCACCTTAGCCTAGAAAATCACTGCTTAACCTGCGGGTCATGGATTTTATGTGCTTCACTTAGGGTCCTCCAAGACTTGTAGGCCAGTTTGCGGGCCTGGTCTCTGCTCCCAGACCACCCTATTCTTAGTTAGCAACTACAGGAGAACGTTCTCTAAATGTGCTACAGGTCAGGGCTTTGGCCTCTTTGGCTTTGGTATTTCCACAGAGGGTTACCCAGTTATATGTGGATTTCAGAAATGGGACGTAGTTTTACTAACACATTACTCATTGTTTATGTGAAATTCCAACTTAGTTAGGCTTCCTCTTGTTTTGTTGCTAGTGTGTTTGTTGTTGATGTTTGCTAAATCTGGTGACTGTATTCCCCACGGCCGAGAATAGCATATGGATGGCAGGGAGGTTCTGGAGATTCTTGGTAAACTTGCTAGATTCTGAGAGACCCAGCCTGAAAGATGGACAAAAATATACGGAAATAATAAGGCAGTTGTTCCCCAACTCCTTGCAACAGTCGACCTTCTTTAGACAAAACCCCTTTTAAATTAGTTTGGAAAGATCCCACTCGTTTTCTTCAGGCCTGAGCTTCTTCATGTGAAAAATCAGGGCGTTTGGATGCTGAATCCTTGAGGATTTATGAAAGCTATGGACCTCTCTCCAAAAACATGCACATAACAAAGGTACAGTTTCAGAGGGCCACGCCCCCTGCTTGAAGGCCTTCCTTGGCCCCCAGTCAGGGCTCCAGAGACCATCTGGACCATCTGACCTCTATGGACCTTCCAGCCATGAGGTCGTCATTCTGTGGCTCTCATCGTACTTAAGGAATAAGAAACCAATGTGCAAAAGCAGAAAACCATGAAGCTCCTTGCAGATACCATCTTGGAATATTTTTGTCAGACGATGTCAAAGGTTTTACTAATGTTGACCTATTAGTTCCTGCATCTCTGCCCACCTGATAGGTCAAAAGTGGTTCTGTGTGTGCTGTTTATATGAGGAAACAGAGTCAGCGGAGGAAAGGAGGACTTTTCAGGACTTCAGAAGAATTCTCTAAGCATCATATCCTATTGGACCCCTGTTTCCATCTCTTTTGAATGGAGATGAGACCTAAGAAAAGGCGAGATTCCCTGATATAGTGGACTCAGAAGTGTCTGGGCAAAACTTCCTGGGAGACAACCTGGCTGAGACATCCAACATGATAGTGAAGCTGGAAGAAAATACTGCCTGAGGACTCTCAGTGGGAGAGAGCAAGGTTGTATGAAGTTAGCTGCTGCTTGTTGAGCACTTGCTCTAAAGGCAGTGTGCCAGGAGCTAGCTTCATTTCTTCATTCAACCCTCAGGACAACCTATCATCACCCCCATTTGATGGAAGAGGAAACTAAGGCTTAGAAAGAAAAACTTTTTCAAGGCCGTGGAGGCTTCATGATATTCACCTTAATCCATACAATACCCCATGTGGCATTGATGGGGTGGAGAGAAAGTAGGGTCCCACATCTCTGTTCTTTAATTCCAGTAAGATCCCGTGATGCCAGACCACCAGGAAAACCTGAAGGCAGAAGGCAGATCTGGGGATCCAGACTAGTGGTTCCTGCAGGAGAGGGGGCTCGATCTCACGGCCTGAGGTAGAGCTGCCATTCCGCTAACGTGGCTGTGTCACAGTGCCCCTCGGGGAAATGATTAAGGGAGCCACATCAAAGACGTGACAACCACACAGGATCCCTGGAGCAAACTCAGCTCCCACTTGAGAGTGACAGAAATCATTACACAGGTCAATAATGCAAAATCAACCAAAAATTACTTTCGTTTTCTATGGTAGTAAAATGATAGCACCAACCAAATTCAAATTCAAGACATTTACCTTGAGAATAAAAATGACAGTTTTTAAAGGCTTTTGTCAATGAGCAGCTTCTATCATTCACTGCTTAAAAAAAAGGAAAAAGATCTGAAGTTTAGGGAACAGACTCCAGAAATGACTTTTAACCTTGCCATTATCTAAATCGATTCCATTTGACCCAGTTTTCCTTTGTGTCAAGGTCAAAAGCACTTGAGGTCTTATGGACTGAATTTTTCCATCTCTAAAGAACAGCGAGATGTTCAGAAAATTGCCAGTGGGAATAAAAAAAGATAACCAAAACCTTGCATTAGTTGGACCAAAGCAATCGGGATGAAGAATTGTTTTTTATTTTTCACAGCAAGACAGAGAATTAACATTTTTGGAACACTTATTTTGTGCCAGATACTAAGATGCTGAGCATATTATGTACCTTATCTTATTTACTCCTGACAGAAATTTTGTCAGGCAAGCATTATACCCTTTGTATTACATATGAGTAAACAGAGGCTAAGAGACTTTCCAGCCAGTAAATGGGATTCAATTTCACTAGGTCCAACTGCTTCCTGAGAGAAAAGAACAATTCTTCAACTCTTTTTGGCTAATATTTTAAAAATAAGTTTAAAAAAATTGAGGTGTATTCTATATACCGTAAGATGCGCATATGCATC
Source organism: Hyperoodon ampullatus (assembly GCF_949752795.1). NCBI lineage: Eukaryota > Metazoa > Chordata > Mammalia > Artiodactyla > Ziphiidae > Hyperoodon > Hyperoodon ampullatus. The sequence continues at coordinate 122,387,874 of NC_136914.1, read as the reverse complement.
TAAGTGATCCATTTGATAAGTTTTCACAGTTGTTTCCATTCCTGTGATCACTACCCAAAGCCAGGTTGAGAATAAATACCGCCAGTCAGTGCCGGTGCACCCCAGGTGAGCACTGCTCTGATATTTGTCACCAGAGACTAGCTTTGCCTGTTCTTTAAAGTCATATAAAGTGAAATAATATATTCCATTATTTTCTTGTGTCTGGCTTCTTTCACATGACATAAGCTTTTGAGATTCATACATACTGCTTTTTGTATCAGTAGTTTGTTCATTTTCGTTGCTGAGTACTATTCCATTTAAGGGAAATACCATAATTACTTATCTATTCTCCTGTTGATGGACATTTGGGTTGTCTCCAGTTTTTAAATGTTAGGAATATGGTTGTTATGAACACTTGTACAGGACATTTTTTTGGGCGGGGGAGGCATATATTTTCATTTCTTTTAAGTAAATTCCTAAGAGTGGAATTGCTGAGTCATAGGGTAGAGGCTTATTTAACTTTTTAAAAAACTACCAACACATCTCCAAAGTGTTACATTCTTGGATAAATCTTAAGGCTTATTCAACAAATATTTGTCAAGGACTAATAAATAGAACAAAAACCTCTGCTGTGAGGGACAGCTAGTTGGGGAAGACAATAAACCAATAAACAAGTTAAATACAAAATGTCAAAAAGGGTGATAAGAGCTGTAGAGAAAAATGAAGTTCCAAGGAAGGTGAAGAAGCATCTGGCTGGTGCACAATTAATATTAACTATTGCCATTTTTAAAAAGAGAAACTAGGTTCTGCTTCTTTTGTGACTCAGAAGTCAGCTCTGTGGATTTTGCAACAGGGAGATGGTTTAGTGACCTCAACAAGAAGAGTTTCAGTGAATCACAGGACCTTTTAGTTAGCTATGAGTCATTCTTGCCCGTGGACACAGAAAAAGAGTTATCAGCCATCCTAGCAGGCAGTCTGGGCTCAAATCCTGGCTTTGCCCTTACTGAATGCCCTTGGGCAATTTATTACTTTCTTTAAGTCTCAATTTTCTTATTTGCAAGTAAAGATAAAAGTGCTATCCTCATAGGATTATAAGGTCAAAGGAGATAATGCTTGTCAATTGCTTGACACAAAGACTGAGGTACGATAAACACTCAATTAACGTTGGTTGTCATCATTTTTTAAATGGAGCCTTTTTTGTTTCTTATGTGACCTAGTTGAGCATTTGATCGTCATATCCTATATTTTCTCCAAAATGTCCGCATGTTCCCTGAAACTTGTATTCCCGTGGTCATGGCTAGCTTTGAATCACTGCCTCTGTAAGGACGCTTTGAGATCACTTCCATTTTACCTCCTATGGTGTCTTTCTCTTCTCTGTGCTGAGCCAGATGTGGAATTCAGCCTCCATTTCTGGATTTCCCCTCCCAAATCTTGATTTCACACAAAACAGTTAGGTATAGCATACATAACTGATGGGATGGGAAGATGAAAAAGGGGGTCAATTCATGTGCCAGCACCCAAAAGCCTTGAAATGGCCCAAAACCCATGGAATCACATATTCCGTTCCAGAGCCTGGTCCCTCTGATGCCATGCCATCTGCTCGGTCTTCCGCTGTTGTTTTCTCTCTGTTTCTCTCCTTCCCTCTGCTCTTAGCATCCCTCCACCCCAAATCTCTCTTCATCTCTCCCCAGAGCAGTTTGTCTCTTGTTCTCTGAAACCCAGTCTTTACCACCCAGTGGCTTTTCAACACAAACTTTTCCTTCCAAGAGAAAGTTTTTATGGCATTTGTACTTGATAAACAACATTTGGCTAATGTTATCTCTCTTTTTTAAAAAAATAAATTTATTTATTTATTTTTGGCTGTGTTGGGTTTTCGCTGCTGCGCGCGGGCTTTCTCTAGGTGCAGCGAGTGGGGGCTACTCTTCGTTGCGGTGCACGGGCTTCTCATTGTGGAGCACGGGCTCTAGGCACGCGGGCGTCAGTAGTTGCGGCTCGCGGGCTCAGTATTTGTGGCTCACAGGCTCTAGAGCACAGGCTCAGTTGTTGTGACACATGGGCTTAGTTGCTCCGCGGCATGTGGGATTTTCCCCGACCAGGGATCAAACCCGTGTCCCCTGCATTGGCAGGCGGATTCTCAACCACTGCGCCACCAGGGAAGCCCCTTATGTTATCTCTTTCGTCCTAGTTACCCTTATGTGTGAGATGAGATGTCTAATTTTGGACAGGGATTGACATTTCCCCATTGTCTGTCTGAAAGCCTGTGCTTTCTCAGAAGAGGTGATGTCGAAGATCCTTGACTTGGCTTTCTGACCAGTGGAAGAGAGATTTGGGGTTTGTTGGGCCCAGCTTGTGCCTTTTCTTCCCTCCATCTCCTGCTTGCCTGGCCTGGGGCCAGCCTTAGGGTATGGTGTAGGGCAAGTGGTAAGGTCCCTGCTGGCTGTGTACTCTGCTCTGTAGAAAGCTCTCCAGCCCTGAACTGTGCTCCTGGGCTTCCCTTGTAAAATATCACCTCGTTTCCTGTGTGTTTGTTTCAAAGGAAAACTTTGTTTTTTATACCTTTTAGCAAACTGTATTCTGTTCTTTTGGTATTTTGTCATTGCAATTATGCCTTGGATTGCAGCTTAATTGTTTTTCTTTTACTTTACTTCTCTGTAATTGCCAAGCTTACTAATTTTATTTTCTTTTAAAAATACTTTTAAATAATTCTCTTTCCTTAGCACCAAAAAAAAAAAAACTTACGCACAAATCTAACAAAATATGTACAAGATCTATATGAGGGAAACTACAAAGCTCTGATAAAATAAATCAAAGAATAACTAAATAAATGGAGAGATACTACATGTACATGATAGGAAAACTCAATAGTATAAAGGTATCAGTTCTTCCCAAGTTGATCTATAGACTCAGTGCAATCCCAGTCAAAATCCCAGCAAGTTATTTTGTGGAAATCAACAAACAAATTCTAAAGTTTAAAGTTTATATGGAAAGGCAAAGACCCAGAATAGCCAACACAGTATTGAAGGGGAAGAACAAAGTTGGAGGATTGACACTATTTGAGTTCAAAACCTACTGTGAGCTACAGTAGTCAAGACAGTGTAGTATTGGCAAAAGAATAGACAAATAGATCAATGGAACAGAGTAAAGAGCACAGAAATAGATCCACACAAGGATAGTCAATTGATCTTTGACAGAAGAACAAAGACAATTCAACGGGGAAAGGATCATCTTTTCAACTAAGGGTGCTGGAACAACGGGACATGTACATGCAAATAAATGAATTTAGACACAGATCTTAAACCTTTCATAAAAATTAACTCAAAATGGATCATAGATTGAAATTTAAAATGCAAAACTATGAAACTCACAGGAGATAACATAGGAGAAAATGTAGTTGACCTTCCTTGGGCTTGGCAATGGCTTTTTAGATAAAAAAGCACAGTAAAAGAAAAAGTTGTTCTTCATTAAAATTATAATAAAAACTCCTGCTCTGTGAAAGACACTGTTAAGCAAATGACAGGCAAGCTACTGACTGGGAGAAAATATTTGCAAAACACATATCTGAAAAGGCATAGTGTCCAAAATACACAAACTCAACAATAAGAAAACAAACCACCCAACTTAAAAATAAGCAAAAGATCTGAACAGACATCTCACCAGAGAAGACATACTGACGGCGAATATGCATATGAAAAGATGCTCCACGTCTTTTGTCATATCTCAACAACAATGAGATACCGCTACATACCCACTATACCAAATACTGGCAAGGATGTGGATCAAACATGATCTTTCATTCACTGCTGGTAGGAATTCAAAGTGGTACAGCCACTTTCAAAGATAGTTGGGCACTTTCTTACAAAACTACACATACTCTTACCATATGATCCAGCAATCGTGCTCCTTGGTATTTACTCAATTAAATTGAAAACTTATGTCCACACAAAAACTATAGAATGCACTACACAAGGAGTATACCCAAACATAATCTTTGGACTTTAGTTAATAATAATATGTCAATATAGGTTCCTCAGGGCTTCCCTGGTGGGGCAGTGGTTGAGAGTCCGCCTGCCGATGCAGGGGACACGGGTTCGTGCCCCGGTCTGGGAAGATCCCACATGCTGCGGAGCAACTAGGCCCGTGAGCCATGGCCGCTGAGCCTGCGCGTCCGGAGCCTGTGCTCCGCAATGGGAGAGGCCACAACAGTGAAAGGCCCGCATACCGCAAAAAAAAAAAAAAAAAATAGGTTCCTCAGTTGTAACAAATGTACCACACACTCATACAAGATGTTGATAACGGGGGAAACTGTGTGTGGGGTGGGACATGTGTGTGAGGGAATATACGGGAACCCTCTGCTTTCTGATCAAATTTTCTGTAAACCTAAAATTTCTCTGTATTAGTTTGCTAGGGCTCTTGTAACCAAGTATCACACACTGGGTGGTTTAAGAACTGTAGAAATGGATTGTCTCATGGTTCTGGAGGCTAGAAGTCTGAAATGGAGGTGTTGGCAGGGTCATGCTCCCTCTGACTCTGGATGGGACCCTTCCTGGCCTCTTCCAGCTTCTGGGATGGCTGGTGGTCCTTGGTGCTCTTGGCTTACAGCTGCGTCACTCCAGTCTCTGCATCCATGGTCACATGGCGATTTTCCCATCATCTTCACTCTCTGAATGTCTGTATCCGGGTCCAAATTTCCCCCTTTTATAATGACACTCGTCATATTGAACTAGGGCCCATCCTAATGCCCTCATCTTAACTTGACTATCAACAATGACTCTATTTCCAAATAAGGTCACATCCACAGGTAGTGGGGACTTCCACATATCTTTTTAGGGGATACAGTTCAAACCATAACATGCTCTGAAAATAAAGTGTGTTAATTAAAAAAAAGATCCTCTTTCCTCCTATGGATAGAAGGAAGATAGGGAAGGTGGAATCTTAAAAATAATACAAATGAACTTATTTACAAAACAGAAACAGACTCACAGACATAGAGAACAAACTTATGGTTGCCAAAAGGGAAAGGGGGAGAGATAAATTAGGAGTTTGGGATTAACAGATACACACTATTATATGTAAAATAGATAAACAACAAGGACCTACTGTGTAGCACAGGGAACTATACTCAATATCTTGTAATAACCTATAATGGGAAAAGAATCTGAAAAAAATCTATGTATAACTGAATCACTCTGCTATACACCTAAAACTAACACAACATTGTAAATTAAAAAAAAGAAGGGAGGGCTTCCCTGGTGGCGCAGTGGTTGAGAGCCCGCCTGCCGATACAGGGGACACGGGTTCGTGCCCCGGTCCGGGAAGATCCCACATGCCACGGAGCGGCTGGGCCCGTGAGCCATGGCCGCTGATCCTGCGCGTCCGGAGACTGTGCTCCACAACGGGAGAGGCCCGCGTACCACAAAAAAAAAAAAAAAAGGAAGATAGGGAGACGTGAAAAAATAACTTTCCCAACTTTGGCTTAACTCCCTGGCATAGATATTTGACAAGTAAGAGGTATAAATTCTAAGGCTTGGTGGCATTAATAATATGATTTTACAGCAACCTCAGTATTCTGTGAAAGTAAAGGGAAAATATTTAAGTCAAAAGAAAAATGATCCCCTCCTTTTTTTATATAACATACATAAAAATTTTTAAAATGCCTCCAAATAAAGGCTATAATGGATATCAATGTCTAAAAAGCAGCAAGTTAAACTTGAATAGCTTTAGAGATGATGTCATATTCAATGGCATTGGGGCAACGAAGTCAGGATTGAGCGAAGAGAGAAATACAGTTTGTGATTGTGTATATGATTACCTAGTAAACTGGCTGGTTAGCCACCTTGGTTGGAATACGGTGCTAATGAGGACACGGCCTCAGATTTCCTTACGAGCCAGAACTGTCCTCTGTTCCAAGCCGTGGGCTGTGATCTGGACCCCAGCCATCTGTCTCATCAGATCAAGCAGTGTCTCTGGGACAATGCGTACAAATCCACCTGTGCCAGAGACAAGTGGCTGCCTGCTGTTCAGTATCCACTCCCCCCTCCCCCTAACACACGTAACCCTGATTTTGTCCAAGGTAATGTGCCCAGTTAAGAACAGCCACCTCCCTAGGTTCCAGGAGACCTAATTCTGCTTGAATCACGGTTGGACGTCGGACGTCCCAAAGAAGGGCTCTCAAGAGCTTGGCCCTTTCCTCCTCTTCCTTCCTGGTTGTGGATACAGTATCTGGAGGTTTTGCCGTCAAGTCTTGACCATGACTAGGCAGGCCTCCCTCTCAGGAAGGGGAACCGATAGAAGAAATCTGGGACACCGAGCAAACCCATGGGGCTGCTTCTCCCTCTCTCTCTCTTTTTCTCGTCCCCCACCATTTCTTGCAGTTTTATTTGTCAAAGAAACTAGGTCGTTTGGCCTTTATGATTTGCCACAGTTTGGATGTTGCTAATTGCATCTGTGCGCTCTCAGTATGTGCTTCCACCCCGTTTCCTGTAAACTGATAGCTCTCACGTCCTGCTCTGATTCAAGCTGGAGTCTTCGGGAGGATGGGAGGAAATAACCTCACAGATGCTTCCATCATGAGACACACAATGTACTTATCTTTCTTTCTGTGATGTTAGCAACCACTGATGATCATGAGGGGCTCCAAATATATGATAATCTATAATTTTCATATTCTTTCATTTATAGGCAGTTGATAAAGGGAGACTTTTCCTCACCAACTGTTTGGCTGCTTTGAGGAACAGTTCATATGGAAAAGATAATATAAACTCTTGATTCTTTTCCTTTATTCACAACTTTCCAAAATAATGGGTTAGTTTCCTAGTATCCTCAAAGACCACTAATGAAGAGGTTTTTAATACGCTCATTTATGTGTTTGTTTGATCATGAATTACTCCTGGACTAAAATATATGTGAGTGTTTAAACCCGTAGCTGTTATTATTTTTAGTAATGCTCAAACCGTCCTACCTTTGGCCCCAGTGAATCTCTTCAGGTGGCTTCTGGGTCCATGTTATGCAACCCCAGCCGTTCTGACAGCTTCCTTGATGCCTGGTCTCACAAGATGCTACAGTCCCATCTTGTGTATCTCCTGGAATCAGACATTTCTCCAAGGAGCCCTGGTTCCTGTTAGTAGGAAAAGGTACTGAAGAACCTTAATCTGGTACTTGTGGTACTTATTACTAGTGGGCTGGTCATTGTTCAAGACTTTTTCAGTGGACAGAGCTAAGACACATGCATTTTTAAAAGATTGAATATTAAGTACATTATGAGTTTGTGAACTCCCTTGATTTTATATTTGACACTGAAACCTTACTTCCTAACCACGTTGACATAATTATTTACTTGCTTTTGCTCTCATCCACGTATCTTGGTTTCAGAATACCAATAGCAGTATTATTACTAACAGTGTGGTTACACATTTTAGAGTTCTTAGGGTATATTTCCTTAGAAATGCAAAATCAAATTACTCTGTTTTAAAGTCAATTAGAATAATTTTCTCTATGTGGTTATGCCAGACAACTCAATATACAGTTAGATTTGTTTCATTTTGCTTTAGATTTTTAGGGATTAATATGTAACTTTGTTTCATAAAACATTTACATAGTTTCAAAATTAACTCTATAGAACAAGTTGTATTCAGAGAGGTCCAGCTTTTATCTCTTTCTTTTCCATCCTGTTTCTTTCTATCCCTTAGAAATAACCATTCTATTTTGTCTTTTAATTCATCCTTTCATGTTTTATTTTAATATACAGGGACATATTTATATACTCATATTCACCCAGTGGTAGCATAATATACACACTTTTTCACCTTGCATTTAGCAGGGCGTGGGGACATATTTCACAGCAGGGTATAAAGGCATACCTCATTCCTTTTTTTTTTTTTTTTTTTCCTTTTGCGGTACGTGGGCCTCTCACTCTTGAGGCCTCTCCCATTGCGGAGCACAGGCTCCAGACGCGCAGGCTCAGCGGCCATGGCTCGCGGGCCCAGCTGCTCCGCGGCACGTGGGATCTTCCCAGACTGGGGCACGAACCCGTGTCCCCTGCATTGGCAAGCGGACTCTCAACCACTGTGCCACCAGGGAAGCCCACCTCATTCCTTTTTTTAACTCAACTTTGTGGATACATAATACACAACCACTGTATTCAACCAGTTTCCTGCTTTTGGACAACTGGGTTATTTCCATTCTTTTGGTATCACAAATAGTGCTACAATGGATACTTCTGTGTGTACTTCTATTCATTTTACTGTCTTTGAGATATATTAATAGAAACAGGATTGCTTTATCAAAGAGAAAGTGTGTATGTAGTTTTGCTTCCCTCCATTGGGGAATTTTGTACATTGATTTTTACCTAGTAGGCTTGTTAAATTCTCTCGTGAATTAAAATGACTTATTGATGGCTTATTTAAATTTTTCTATTTATACAATAATATCATCAGCAAATAATGACAGTTTTATTTCTCCTTTTACATATTTATATCTTTTTCTTGCCTCGTTGCTCATCTAGCACATCCAGTAAAATGTTGAATGGAAGTGTTGAAAGCCAATTACTTTTGTTCTTAATCTTAAAAGAAATGCTTTCAACATTTTACCATTAGTTATGATGTTTGTTACAAAATTTTTAAATGCTCATCATTAGGTTATGGAACTTCCCTTCTCATTATGGTTTGCTAAGAGATTTTATCATGATTAGAAATGAAATTTTACCAACCGTTTTTCTGTACTATTGAGATAATCATATGGTTTTGTATTCTTATTATTGCGGTGAATTTAATATATCACTTTCCTATATTAAACTAACCTCTTACACCCAGGATTAGACCTTCTTGGCCATTCGTCTTCTTATATATTGTTGAATTTCATTTGTTCTGCTGAGGTTTTCTGCATTTACACTCACAAGTGAGATTGACCTACAGTTTTACTATCTCATATTGTTCTTATCAGGTTTTTGGTCCTAAAGTCATAGCTCACAAGCGAATTGGGGATTTTTTCCTCTTTATATTATCTGGCAGTTAAGTAATTATTTCTTCCTGAGTGTTTGGTAAAACTGGTGGTGAAGCCATCTGGGACTTGTGTTTTCTTTGAGAAAATATTTTTAAACTACTGATCCAATCATCTTAATCATTTTAAGACAGTTCATCTTTTCTATTTCTTCTTGATAAACTGCATTTCAAAGGAATTTGTCCAATCCATTAATTTTTAAAATGTATTGGCATAAAGGTGTTAATCATATTTTCTTATCTATTTTATTTCAGCAGCATGTGTCTCCTTTTCTTTTCCAGTATAAATCCCTCGGGACTTTGTTCTCTCTCTCTCTCTCTCTCTCTCTCTCTCTCTCTCTCTCTCTCTCTTTTTTCTCTCAGCTTTCTTTGTTTTTGTTTTTTTGGCTGCGCCGTGCAGCATGCGGGATCTTAGTTTCCCTACTAGGGATCGAATCCGTGCACCCTGCAGTTGAAGCACAGAGTCTTAACCACTGGACTGCCAGGGAAGTCCCTCTCTTTTTCTTAATAAATCTCAACAAATGTTTTCTATGCATTTAATCTTTTCAAAGAACTAACCTTTGTTTTGGTTGATCCTTTCTAAGGCAAGTTTGTTTACTTTATCATTACTATCTACTTTATCATTCCTTCCTTCTACTTTCTCTGGATTAATTTTCCTGTGTTCTTGAAGTTAAGTTGGATGCTTACCTTATAGAGTACTATTTTGGTTGTCCCACAAATTTGGTATGGAGTATTCTCATTATTTTTTATGTCTAACTATTTTCTCATTTCCATTACAATTCTTCTTGGACCAATGGGTCATCAGAAGTCTATTTTTAATGTCTAAGCGTATGATTTTCTATAGGTTTTTGTTGTCGCTATTGTTGTTAATGTTCTCTAGCATAATGTCTGATGCCAATCCTTCTAAATTTGACGGCACTAGCTTTATAACCTAGAAAAATGGCCAGTTTTTGCAGGCATTCCATATATGCTTGAAAAGGATGTATATTCTATAATATTTAGGTATAATGTTATATATTATCTACATACTCATTACTATTTGGTTTGCTTGATTTATCAATTATAGTTTGTCAACTACAATTATCTGCAGAGAGAAATATTAAAATCTCCCATCATTAAGATGAATCTTTATATGTGTTCTTTCAGGTAAGTCAATTTTCGATTTAGGTATTTTGAAGTTAAATATGAATTTCCTACAAATTCATTCTTATGCATTGAAACTTTTATCATCTTTAACACTAGTAAATCTGTAGCAAAACTTGTTTTTTTTAAAAAATAAGTTTATTTGTCAGCTTTTGGGGGGTTAATATTTACCTGGTACATGTTTTTCCAGTCCCTGACTTTCAATCATTTAAGATTCTTGTGTTTTAGGTATACCTCTTGTAATCAGCATATGCATAGAATTCTTTTACCTCAGTCTCATATGCTCTGCTTCTCACGGCAGAGTTTAGTCATTTTACATTTATTATAGTTACTGATATACTGTATTTGGAGTCATTACTATAATCTTTTATGTGCTTTTATTAGTCTGCTTTTTCCTATTTATATTTTCCTTCTTTTTTGCCTTCTTTTGGAATGATGGAGGGTTTTTACCCCCTCATTCCATTTTTTTTCAGTCTACTTAGTTTGGAAATTATATTTTCTTTATAGAACTCCACTGCATGGATGTATCATATTTTATTCAACCAGTCACCTACTGATGAACATATGGGTTGTTTTCAGTCTTGCTTTTATACATAGCACTGCAATAAATAGTCTTTTACCATTTCTATTTTTAAAGGGTGGTTTCTAGTCTTATGATAGCTACCCTAGATCTTCAAATACATGTGCATAGCTTATAAAGACTATAATTAAATAACATCTTTAACCTCCTCTTGAATAATACAAGAACTTTCAAAAACTTTGAGAATGACCAACACTCTTCCAACTTACATTTCATGTTGTTCAGAATTTTAATACTCCACTGTTTTTTTACTATAAATCAAATCTTATTGAATTATTTTATATTGTAAATGTACATTAGATTTACCTACATATTCATCATTTTCTTTGTTTACCATTTTTCCTTGTATAACAGGTCTTCCATCTGCTTCCATTCCATTTTAGAATTCACGAGGTTCCTTGGATCGGAAAATTGGTGTCCTTCCACAATACTGGAAACATTTTCATCCACAGTCTTTTAAAATATGGATTCTCTGTCTCTCATGCTGATTCTCTGTTATGACATGTCACACCCTATCATTTTAGCCTCTCTGTTTCCATCTCCTCTTTCACATTTTGTTTCCTTTGCCTCTCTATGCTGCATTCTGGAAAGTGTCTTTGACCTGTCTTCAAGTTCACTAAATTTCTCTTTAGCCATATCTAATCTTCTGGTTAATCCATCCATTGAGTTTTCATTTCATTTATTGCTTTTTAATTTTGATTGTTCTTCTTTTCAAAAAAATCTTCATAGTCATTTTGTGTGATCTGTTGTTCCTAGCTCATATTTTCAAGTTGTCTTTGAGGATTTGTTTCTTCTTTGTCTTTATTCTGCTGGTTCTCACACATACTACCTTATTTCTTGTAGATTTTTATGATTTGTGCTATGAGCAGCTTATTTCCTTGGACCACTATCTCTGGAAATTCTTTGAGTTCTGGGTTGATGTAAAGCTCCTCAAAGAGGATTTACATTTAGTTTTCACAGTAGCCTGAAGGTGCTACCAACCTGGGATCACCTTAAACAAAATCATCCACTTGTGATTTTTGGCAGCTACAGAGCTTATTTGAATTTAGTCTGAAAACTTGTGTAATATCTTATTTAGAGTTATATATTGCAGGGGAGTGTCTCTCTTTCCCCAGCTCTGAGTCTGGACAAGTAAGTTTCCTTGCTTTACCTTCTGCACATTAGGGTTTATTTCTGGTTCATCCTAAAGCTTACAATCACAGGCCTTTGGGGGCCCAGTCTTATGCAAGTCTTTTGCGTCAGATTCCTTACTAGGGGTGGTTGCCAGGATTTTCATCTGGCCTCACAGCTATGTACTCATCAAAACAGAAGCCCAATCCAGTTTTCAACAGAAACCCTCAAAATGAAAGCTAGCTTTGTACTTGCTTCACTCCTAAAGTTTGTGATTTTGCTTTGTCTTGAGTCTCTGTGGATTTCTTACTTTGATTCCATCCATCAACGCATTTAAAAGGAAAAATGTAATTTTTATTTAACAATGTAGTCATTTCAACCAGAAGGGTTGGACAAGGTGCCCAAACTGCCTGAACTGCCAGAAACACAAGTTTACTTTTGGTTTTGACGGAAACTCTTTGGTGACTCTGGGACTAAACACAAATGGCCCATAGAAAACTATTCACACTCCACCTCTCCTCCATGATGGGTCCCTTTGATGAAAGTCAGAACAATGAATCACCAATTTATAATAAATGACTAATGGTGGCGTTCCTGGCATGTTATCTGTCACAGATGAAGGATACATTTTTCTAAGCGATTCTCTTGAGGAAAGAGTGGATTGCTCTTGTGTGAAGGTTAAAGAAATCTGATAAAACTCCTTCAGCTCTAAGATGAACTTTTCAGGACCATTTCAAAATGTTCCAAAGAGAATGATATCCAGGTTTATAATGAGTCCTTAAAGCAACACTTTAGCTGCCAAGGATAGCTCAGGGCATTTTGAATCCTACAGTTACCGTCTCTCCTGAGACTCAGTGTTGTAGCCGTTCACAACTTGAAGACCATGATTTATTTATCCCCCAATACTATGAGAACCAAAATGGATTGAGCTCATTTAAAATGAAGATGTCACTGCACTTTAATTACAATTGCCCCTGTGATCTTTATTGTGAAGCACAAGCCCACAAATAGAGATTAGACAGATCTGGGTTACAGCAGCAATGAAATATTGTGGCCTAAGATTGAAGTGAGTTTTGAAACACACACAAAGAAAAGGGGGAAACATGCCCAGAACAAACTTGGCTGACATCAATTTTTTTTCTCCCCTTTGATAAGTATCTTGCTTCAGACCCCATAGAGGGATGTTCTCATGACCTCAGGTGGAAGAAGGAAGGGGGTGTGTTAATTATTCCATGGACAGTGTCTCCTTCAAGAAACTAGAAGAAGCTGGTGAATATTTCTAAAGACTTCTTAGAGGCACAAAGCTAGCTCCAATTCATGGAAAATGTCATTTCCTTTAGAGACAAGGCCGCATCTCCTTTTTGGGAAACATGACTTATCTAAATGAGATACCAAAGAGGCGATTGCGTCCAGCTCACCCTTGATACTCACACTCAGACTGCGGCTCACATTGCATGCTTGTCAGAGATCATTCCTGAGCCACACACACCCAAGAAAACCAACAAAAAACCCAAAATAAAATCCGCACCAACTGTTAGAAATAACTCAAGGAGGCCACGACAGCACCACTTAACCCTGAGGCCTTCCGGCTCATAGTGGTTCCAATTTTGTGACATCTTGGACTAATTTTTTTCTTGTCAGTTTGCTCCTCTTCATAATGATGCCCACATCACAAGAGGTCATGAGGCTAAATGCATGTGAAGATAAAGCATGTGCAAATGTTGGTTGAGATAAAGCATGTATATATACAAAATCATGGCTAAGTGAATTTTAGAAATGGAATGTAGAATGCAGAATAGCAGGAATCCCATGCCCAGAATGAATAGACCCAAAGTATACTCCTCTTTTGATCCTGCTGACGGCTTCTTTTCAAGTTACAATGTCCACACGCCATCATGACAGAGAGTGGGAGGACAACAGCTTAAATGTCTTTGCTCTGTTGGAGTAATGGATCCTGGGATGGGCAGGGACAGGCCCTCAAACCAGAAACTCACACAGATTCAGATGGCCCTCTCCTGTAGGGGTTCCTCTATTCAAATGTTAGTGTTTTGGGGGCAGTATTTTTTTCTGGCTGCACTGGGTCTTCGTTGTAGCATGCGGGCTCTTCACTGAAGGCTTCTTTCTAGTTGTGGCATGCAGGCTTCTCTAGTTGTGGCACACGGGCTTAGTTGCCCCACGGCATGTGGGATCTTAGTTCTCCGACCAGGGATCAAACCTGCATCCCCTGCATTGAAAGGTGGATTCTTAACCACTGGATTACCAGGGAAGTCCCGGGGGGAGTATTTGTTCACAGGGATGGTGATGGGGAGAGGTTGCCACTGGGGAAACCTTATGACCAGCTTTGCCCCCCAAATCCTGAACTAGCCTGTTTAAGCAATGTGCCCCCTTCTCAGAGTCAGGGAACCTATCCTGTTGGTCCGTGTCTGATACATGTGGCTCCAGCACCTGGTCACAGGTAAGTGGATCGTGGCGGTTGCCTTTCCCAAAGCCAGCTATGGGCTGGCCTGTAACCTATGAGATCAGGTATCACAGACAACTCGGTGCATCTTGGATGATGAGAACTAACTGAACCAATCATAGCTTTTTTTCAGAGCTTCTGAACATGAGCTAGACCCCAGAAGGGCCCACTTACAGGCAGCAGCAGGAGCAGTGGAAACAGTGTTGCAGAGGAAGTGATCCACAACTTCCTCTATGGGAGGAAAGGAATAGTGAGGTTTGGGGTGTCCCCAGGGCCACTGGCAGTCTGTGAAAGCCACCGTGATCTGGAATGGTGCCTCAGTCTTGAACATTTGAAATTACTTCTACTCCACTGTTTTTTTAGTAGAGTTGTTTCTTCAAGAAAACTGCTCCCTGATCTTGGCTCTCCCTTGCCTCTCAGACCATGTGCGTGTCTTAACACATCTGGTCGTGGTAGTCCAGTTTTCCTAATCACGTTGTTACTGTGCTGTGAAAAATGGAAAATGTGAGTATGTAGGATGTATGGTCTTACAATGTGAATTACTGAGACTTGCAATGTAACAGCTTATCAATCCCTAGGAGATATTGTTATTTGATATCTTCTTAGGGAAAACTTGTCTCTGAATCTTAAGCTGGAAATTCACTAGAAAACTGTTTAGAAATTAATTAAAATCACATGGTTTCTTATTTTTTTTTTGGTATGTGCATTAAGAATAGCTGTCAGGGCTTCCCTGGTGGCGCAGTGGTTGAGAGTCTGCCTGCCGATGCAGGGGACACAGGTTCGTGCCCCGGTCTGGGAGGATCCCACATGCCGTGGAGTGGCTGGGCCTGTGAGCCATGGCTGCTGAGCCTGCGCGTCCAGAGCCTGTGCTCCACAACGGGAGAGGCCACAACAGTGAGAGGTCCGTGTACCGCAAAAAAAAAAAAGAATTGCTGTCAAATTGTCCATAAAGTCTGTGTACTGATCCTCAAAACAACTGCTAAAATCTTGATTATGAAAGGGAAAAGATCTGAACAGACACTTCACCAAAGAATACATACAGATGGCAAATAAGCATGTGGAATGATTCTCAACACTATTTGTTATTAGGGTACTGCAAATTAAAAAAAAAAGAGAGAGATTCTACTTCACACCTATTAGAAGGACTGAAAGTCCAGATAATTGACAAGACTGACAAGAAAGTGGAGTGACTCTCATCCATTGCTGGTGGGAACGCAAAATGGTACAGCCTTTGGAAAACAGTTTGGTAGTTTCCTATAAAGCTTAACCTAGTTTTATCATACAATTCAGCCATGTCACTCCCAATTTACCCAAGTGAGTTGAAAATTTATGTCATACAAAAACCTGTACATGAATGTTTATAACATCTTTATCCATAATCATTAAAAACTGGAAGCAACCAAGATGCCTTTCAAGACAAATGTATGAACAAACTGTGTTACACCCTAAAATGGAATATTATTCAAAGATAAAAAGAAATGAGCTATTGAGTCATGAAAAGACACGGAGGGGACAAATTTACTGAGTGAAAGAAGCCAATCTGAAAAGGCTACATACTGCATGATTCCAACTAGTGGACATTCTGGAAAAGGCAAAGCTGTGGAGATAGTAAAAAGAGCAGTGGTTGTCAGGGGTTTAGGGTATTAATTGTAGCAAATGTACCACATTAATGTCAGATGTTAATATTAGGGGAAACTGTGGGGTGCTGTTTCATACACTGTAAGCAATTTAGTGGATATTGATGCAAATGACTGTTGACCACAGACATTAAAACATTTTTTTCCCATTGGAAGTATAATTGGTTTCCTTTCTACCACGAGAGAAGCCAGTGTTGCATCTATTAAGCCAATTCATGTTAACATTCTTATTGCCTCTCTATGTATCTGCTCTTGGGATTTTCCTTTTAATCAGTTGAAACCAATTATTGTTTCTCGGGAGTGAGTAAAATTAACTCTTAGACATGTGTTCACTTTATATTAGTATGAAGTCACGATATTATACTTAAAAAACGGGCCCTTTAACAATCCTATAATATACAGGTATAATATACAAACAATTGGTTTAATATAACTAAAACAAAAAGTTTGTTCATGAAAGCCTTTATAACGTTAAGCTGCAGAGCTTGGCTGTCATTACGTATGCGATAAAATGTTATTAAAAAGAAGTTTGGGGCTTCCCTGGTGGCGCAGTGGTTGAGAGTCCGCCTGCCGATGCAGGGGACACGGGTTCGTGCCCCTGTCCGGGAGGATCCCACATGCCGCGGAGTGGCTGGGCCCGTGAGCCATGGCCACTGAGCCTGCGCGTCCGGAGCCTGTGCTCCACAACGGGAGAGGCCACAACAGTGAGAGGTCTGCATACCGCAAAAAAAAAAGAAGTTTGAATCCAGGCAGTGACAGGGGCATATTCAGTGTCAGCTTCACGGAGATGAACCCGATGGGACCAGACTGGAGGCAGGACAACCGGGTAAAAAACCACTATCAATGTCCAGGTGAGAGACGACAGGGCTTGAATATGAGCAGCTGTGCATACGAGGTGAGAACTGTTTAGCGGGAACTGATAACTGATGGGTCGGAAAAAGGTCCAATGAGCACCAGGTCTTTGAGTTCTGTGAGCAGGTGGAATTAACATTGGAAATGCAGAAGGCAGAGGTAGAGAACCAACGTATGGATACCAAGGGGGGAAGGGTGGGATGAAATGGGAGATGGGGATTGACATATATAAATTATTGATGCTAAGTATCAAATAGATAACTAATGAGAACCTACTGTATAGCACAGGGAACTCTACTCAGTACTCTGCGGTGACCTAAATGGGAAGGAAATCCAAAAAAGAGGGGATATATGGAACATCCCCTCTCCCGTGAACACCCCCTCTCTTATGAGCATCCTGCCACAGAGCAGTGCATTGTTCACCATCAAGGAATCTACATGGACACGTCATGATCGTCCATAGTCCAGAGCTTACGGTCAGTTTCACTCCTGGCATTGTACCTTCTCTGGGTTTTGACAAGTGTATCTCATACATACTCGTGAGAGTATTGTTGGGGAGGAAGAGATTATATTCAGCCTTTCTAGGTTCTTCTGGTTGCTCTAAGAATTAAATTGATGGGAGACAACAGACGAACCGGAGAAAATCAAACAAAGTTGAATAACACATATACATGGGAGAGACCCAGGAAAACTGACTGACTCACCAAAATGGCTGAAGCCTTCCTCTTCAATACCATCCTCACCTAAAGGCAAAAGAGGATGTCCAGCCAGGGTGGAGAGAGTCCATTTGGGGAGGTGACCAGGAAAAACACAGTAGACAAGGGTGATTGTGATGCAGATTCAAGTCCCTGCCTTCTCCTCTCCATCTGGTCAATGTCCATCGTCTTTCTTGATAAGATTTTCTAGAGAACAGGGACTGGTGGGTCACCCTCCTCTTCCAGGTCCTGGCAGGGAGTCACCTTTACCAATGGAAAAGCAGAGGTTCAGCAAACCAGTGTGTGCTGTGCCACCTAGGGATGATGGATGGAACCCAGCGGTGTGGCCTCAGATCTCCAGGAGTTTCCCCCACCACACCCAGCCCTGTGTTCTTTGCCCACATCTCTGGCCATCGCTCTATTTCTGTCATCAAACACCACACCACACCCCATCCTACCCCACCCTCATCTAAATTCTAATTCAGGCAGCTAAGGTCCTTGCGGAGTTCTTGCTGGGCCTTGATTGTTTTCAGCTCAAAAGAGTCCGCATGCTCAAGAGACACTTTGGGAGGAAAATTGGGTTCCCCTGCAGTCCTGCCTGTAAAAATTCTAGTATGAAGTTTCACGGTCCAGAAGCTGAATCAGTAGATGGTTCCATCTCAGGAAACCAGTCTCTCAGTAAAGGAAAACAAAGGTTCATGGGTGGAGCACATGATAAACCTGGGTTCTGAGTACTGAGTGCTGCCCGTCAGGGAGATTTCTAGAGGTCAGGGTCGAAGCATCTTGGGCAGTTTGAAATGTCTCTGATGCTGCATATTCAGGTCAACTTTCCGAGTGGCTTCCACAGCAACAGGCATGAGGAATACATATTTTGCTGTACAGTAGAAACTAACACAACCTTGTAAAGCAAATATACTCCAATAAAAATTTTAAAAAAACACACAAGAAATGTAGAAGGAACAGTGTCTTGGGGTGGGGCCGGTGATGAGTGCCATTTTGGACAGGCTTCATGGGAGGTGGTTTGGGACTCTCAGTTGGAGAGGTCTAGAAGGCAGCTGTGTACGCTGGTCTAAAGCTCGAGGGAGAGGTCAGAGCTGGAGTCACACTTAGGAGATGAGGGGTCAAGACCAAGTGAATGGGTACAACAGCCCAGGGAGAATGAAGATGGTGGGCCAAGCCACCTCTCTTTAAACACCAGTGTTTACAAGGCAGGTGGAGAAAAAGCTAGCTCTGAAGGAAACCAAGAAGGGACACTCAGGAAAGTAAGTAGGAGGAAGCAAGAAGGAAAGGATTTCCATAAGAATGGAGAGGTCAGGAGAGTATAATTCTGCAGAAAAATGAAACAATTCAAAAAATAAACACACCCATGCACTTCCACTGCACTGGGGAATATGCAGGCCACAGAGGGAATAGAGCTGTGAATGGGAGGTGAGGGTTTGGAGGATCAAGCTGGCAGGTCTCTGGAGGTAGCTTTAATCGAGAACAAGAACCCAGTGAAGATGTGACTGAAGGTGCAGTCGGGGGAGAATTTATGGCTGGAGAACCCACTGGAAGTAGGCAAAAGGGAATCCAGAACTTGGGGGAAAGAAGGGTCTTGGTCAGGAGGAAGAACACTTGTGCTCTGACCTGCAGGGGAGGGTGGGTAGAGAAGAACACATCCTGTCCATCAGGAAGTGGGGCAAAGAGGAAAGTTAGACCCAATGGTCTCAACTTCCTGTATGAAGTCAGGGGCGAGTTGGTGGCAGAGTTTGAACGTGTAAGTAGAGCTTCTCAGGGAGCTTAAGGTGGGGGGGACAGTTGGAGCTGTCACCGAAGGGAGCTGAGTGGGGATGGACTGAGCACAAATAAAGGGGCCCACTGAGCATGCGCTCTTCAGTGGCCCTGGTCTGCGTCTCCCTGACGTCTTCCCGCAGAGCCCAACCACTCAGCAGAGGGACACAGATGACACACAAGGAGTTCACTGTCCAGGGTTGAGCTATACTTGGGCAGGGGCAGCTGGAAACCTTCATGGCCAGAAAGAACTGGAATTAGAGGCAGGCTGGAAAGGAAAGGTAAACTGTGGGGGCTCTGGGGTGAAGATTGGAGGCGTGCATCCACCATGAGAAGGATTTCAGAGTGGACAAGCCCCCCTCAGAGTGTGGGTTTATTTCATGAAAGAGTAGAAAGAGCACTAGACAGAGTCAGGAGGTCAGGGGGGCCCCTGTGTAGCTTTGAGAAAATTCCTTAACCTGTATCTCAGCTGCGTCATCTGTCTAATCAGAACGCTGGGCTAAAAGGCTCCCAAGGTTTCCCTAGCAAGTAGCCTGGTATTTGTGTCCTGTCGGGTATTTAGTGATGAGTGGTCAGTATCTCAGGTCCTTTCTACCCTCTTTCTTACTGGAAAACTACCAAGCTTCTACCACAGTCCTTGATCTTTCGGACAAGTCTTATCTCCAGGTGTCCTTCCATCCAGTGCTATCTCTGACCTGGCTTCAATAACCAAGCAGTTGTTCATCCTATAGTTTCCACTTATGCTTCCAATACCAGATCATCTGCATCACCGGTGGGACAGTGCTTCCCGCCACACACGCCGCGTCTTGCAGAGGCTGACTTGGGTCAGCCAGTTAGATGCTCTCCCACAGTGCGACTAACTTTGCTTTGATCAGTAAACATAATAACTCCTATTGATCTCATCTAAATTTTTCTTCCCCTTGTGGGCTACCCTGGTGGCTCAGTGGTTGAGAGTCTGCCTACCGATGCAGGGGACACGGGTTCGTGCCCCGATCCGGGAAGATCCCACATGCCGCGGAGTGGCTGGGCCCGTGAGCCATGGCCGCTGAGCCTGTGCATCCGGAGCCTGTGCTCTGCAACAGGAGAGGCCACAACAGTGAGAGGCCCGCGTACCACAAAAAAAAAAAAAAAATGTGGTTAAATAGACATAGCATTTAACCATTTGTAAGTGTACAGTTCTGTGACGTGAAGTATATTCACACTGTTGTACCTCTGTCACCACCATCCATCCACAGCACCTTTTCATCTCCCGAAACTGAAACTCTGTCTCCTTTACACACTAACTCCTCTGTTCACCTCCCTTAGCCCCTGGCAACCACCATTCTACTTTCTGTCTTTGTGAATTTGATTCCACTGTGTACCTCATATATGTGGAATCATACAGCATTTATTCTTTTGTGACTGGCTTATTTCACTTACCTTCACCCCTTCAAGGTTCATCCATGTTATTGCATGAGTCACAGTCTTCTTCCTTCTTAAGACTGAATAATATTCCATTGTTATTTTTGTTTATCTATTCATCTGTTGATGGACCTTTGGATCGTTTCTGTCTTTTGGCTATTGTGAATAGTGCTACCATGACCTTTAAACATTTTAAAATTGACAAATGTAGGATAAAGGGGAGAGAAATACAGGAGTATATGTGGATGTCAGTGGGACAGGAGCTGGTTACATCTCTGTGTAGAGAGAGGGCTTCTCAGGTCAGAACACATCAATGATTGGCTTGGAGGAGACAGTGCTTCCTGACTGCTTGGCTGAGGGAGCATTTGTTGCATCCCCTCAGCCTTCCGGGAGAGTGGGCGGAAGGGCACCCTGACTGGCACTCATCCTGCACGTGTAGGAATGTGTTTCTCTCTGCATTTGTAGAGGTGGTGCAGAAAGAGCATAAAGTACAAATAATCCTTCTGCTTTCTGGCATATCCGTTCCTGCCCACAGAAACTTTGTGTCCACGGAGGGGCTTTGTATACGTTAGGTGCTTAGGAAATCTGTGACGTGATTGAACAGCTGATGTATTCACTGACCAGGGAAAATGACCCACCTGGAGGGGTCAATGCATGGACGTGCAAGGTGGATTCCATACTGGACCCCTTAGCTGACAGCCAGGAGAAGAAAAGGAAATATCTGATGGACAATTCAGCACTCAGGTGACCCTTCCCCCAATTATTGATACTTTTTATTTGCTACCAGCATTCACTGGGGTGTCGTTTTAAGAATGAGATGTGATATGTATTTTGATTTCAAGTGTCTGAAGGGATCATAAGTTGGCTTCCATGAGAAGTGGTACTGAGGCGTCATGTGATGAGGGTGTCCCGGCAGGAAAAGAAGAAGGAACTAGCACTTACGGGGGTTCTGCTAGGTGAGAGGCACTGGCTTGGTTCACAGTGATAGCTTTCGTCACTGGGTACAATTTTGGGAGGTGAGGGTGAGCTACCCTTTAAGGAGAACTGAGAACACAGGCTGATGCACCAAAACTGATCTTTGAGAGAGCGTGGAGCTGGGCTTTGCTCCCGAGGTCAGCTTAGAGCAGGTGTGGAAGGGCCGGCTGGGATGTCTGTGGGAGCGTGGAGCTCAATGGACTCGGAGTGTTCCTTGGCCTGGCTCTGCGGTGGCTGACAGATGGATTGTAGAGCATGTGCCCTCCCTCCTCCTGGCAGGCAGACGTGGAGCCTGCGGTTGGACTGCTACGGTCAAGAAAGCCCTGGTGGTGAGCAGGCAGAGGCTGTGGTGCCACAGGGCCTGCGGGCAGCACCAGACCCCAAAGTTGGTTGATGAATGTCATGAATTTGCATATGAACAGAGCCAGGGCCATCACCTTCTAGGTCAAAGGGATAGATGTGGACGAAGACATCTCTAAAGCTTCAGTCCTTCCTGCTGTCAAGTGGTGGGGTAGTATCAGGAGAGATGGGAAGAGTGGCTTTTCCCCCAGTTTGTTCAGAAATTTTATTTCATCGTGAGGCTTGGGCATCTTATGACCCATAAGTCCCTCCCATGAGTAAGAAAATGATTCCATACAGATTCAGATTTTTCTTGACATCTAGGAATCAATCATAGTGAATAGATTTGCCCCTCGTCCCATATCAATGGCTAAGAAATAGTAATAATTTCAGCCAATATTTACTATCCACCCACTTCTGTCCGTCTCACCACTACCAGCCCAGCACCGGCTACAGTGATCTCTGAACTGTACTATGGCAGCATCCTCTAACCTTCCACTATCCACTCTGGGAAGCTCGAATTGGCTCCAAACTGATGCCTGAAGGATCTTCTAAAAATGAATATCTGATTGTGTGTCTCTCCTCTGAAAGCCCTTCATTGACTTTCCATTGCTCAGAAGATAAAGACAGGTTCCTTGATGTGGTTGATGAAGACTTGCATGGTCTGGCCCCACCACCCGCTCCAGCCTCACTGCCTAGCTGGGTGCCCTCATTCTCTGAGGCCCAGCAAACTGGCCTTCTTTTAGTCTCTTGTATTTGCCAAGCTATCGTCTGCCCCAGGGACTTTGCACATGCTATATTTCCTGTCTGGAACCATTTTCCTCTTTTTATCTAGTTAATTCCTACTCATCTTGCTTCAGCGATCACTTGCTCAAGGAAGCTTTTTCTGATGTCTATAACCAGTTCAAATCTCCGTTATAGACTCTCATAGAACCATGAGCATTTGTACTTAGAAATAATTGCAATTTTATATTTATTTGTATTTTTAAAATTGATGTTTGTCTCCCTTCCAAAGTCAGCTCCATGAGGGCAGAAACAATATTGCTTTTGCTCATCACTGTATCTCAATGTCTGCCATTCACTCAACAAATATTTATTGTTCACCTGTAATGTGCCAGGCACAGTTCTTGTGCTAGAGATGCTGGGATAAACAAAATAGACAAGATCCCTCTCCCCATGGAGCATGCTTTTTAGCACATATTGGTCTACTAATACTAGTGTAATGAAATTATTCAATGCTTATAATGGGTATGGATACCAAAAATTATGTAAATCTTATATATTAATTGAGAAATGTAAAGATAAAACATTCTAAAACATTCAACATATTTACTAAATAAGGAAGTAGAGTGTTTTAATTGTGCCTAAAACTAAAGAACAAAGGGAGGAAATATTAGCCAAGAGGGTTTGACTCTAGGCCTTTACTGCTCAAGTAAGGAACCAGAATGTTCTGATGGCAGCCCCTTCAAAGCTCTAGTGATAATGGACACAGACAGCAGCGTCCAGAGCATCACATCTGGTCATGGCCCAAACCAGTCAGGTTCATTGCACACTGGACATGCAGTAATGTAGTAGAGTTTCATGCAGGGAATTGAACATGAGGACATCTGACATTCCTCACAATTTTATGATGCCCTTGTTTGGCTTGTGAGTCTATAGAAATAGAAAAGCTAATTCTAAAATTTTAATGAAAATTTAGAGAACCTAGAAGTGTCAAAACTATCCTGACCAAGAAGAGCATTGAAGAAATTACACTACTTGCTGTAAAGTGTAATAATCAAGACACTGTGGTGTTGTGTACAGATACGAGGAATAGACACACAGGTAAATGGAAGAGAAGGGAGAATCCAGAAACAGAGCCACACTTTTACAATCAACTTATTTTTGACAACAGCACCAAAATAATTCAATGGTGCAAGGAAAACCTTTTCAACAAATAGTGCTGGAAATACTGGATATCCTTATGGAGAAAAAAATAGCCTCAATTTCTGTCTCACTACACACATAAAAATAAAATTTGAGATGACTCAAAGGTCTTCATTTAAAAAAAAGAGAACCAAAAAGGTTTTAGAAGAAAATATGAGAAATTCTTTGCAGCCTTCAATTAGAAATAGATTTTTTTTTTTTTTTTTTGCAGTACGTGGGCCTCTCACTGTTGTGTCCTCTCCCGTTGCGGAACACAGGCTCCGGACACACAGGCTCAGCGGCCATGGCTCACAGGCCTAGCCGCTCCACGGCATGTGGGATCTTCCCAGACCGGGGCATGAACCTGTGTCCCCTGCATCGGCAGGCGGACTCTCAACCACTGCGCCACCAGGGAAGCCCAGAAATAGATTTTTGAGATAAGACACAAAAGAGCACTAACCTTAAACAAAAAATAAGTGATAAATTGGACTTCATCACAATTAAAAATATCTGCCCATCAAAAGATGCCATTAAGAAAATGAATAGGGACTTCCCTGGTGGCGCAGTGGTTAAGAATCCACCTGCCAATGCAGGAGATACGGGTTCAAGCCCTGGTCTGGGAAGATCCCACATGCCGCGGAGCAACTAAACCCACGAGCTACAACTACTGAGCCCGCGTGCCACAACTACTGAAGCCCACACGCCTACAGCCCATGCTCCACAACAAGAGAAGCCACCCCAATGAGAAGCCTGTGCACTGCAACGAAGAGTGGCCCCTGCTCGCCACAACTGGAGAAAGCCTGCGTGCAGCAACAGAGACCCAACACAGCCAAAAATAAAATAAATAAATTTATTTAAAAAAAAGATGACAGACCTTTAAGATGGTGGAGGAGTAGGAAGTGGAGATCACCTTCCTCCCCATAAATACTTCAAAAACACATCTACATGTGGGACAGCTCCTATAGAACACCTACTGAACGCTGGAAGAAGACCTCAGACTTCCCAAAAGGCAAGAAACTCCCCACGTACCTGGATAGGGCAAAAGAAAAAAGAAAAAACAGAGACAAAAGAATAGGGATGGGACTTGCACCTCTGAGAGGGAGCTGTGAAGGAGGAAAGGTTTCCACACACAAGGAAGCTCCTTCGCAGGCGGAGACTGAGGGTGGCGGAGGGGGGAACCTTCGGAGCCACAGAGGAGAGTGCAGCAGCAGGGGTGCGGAGGGCAAAGCAGAGAGATTCCGACCCAGAGCATCAGTGCCAACCAGCACTCACCAGCCTGAGAGGCTTGTCTGCTCACCTGCCGGTGTGGGCGGGGCTGGGAGCTGAGGCTCGGGCTTTGGTCAGATCCCAGGGAGAGGACTGGGGTTGGCGGCATGAACACAGCCTGCAGGGGCTAGTGCGCCACAGCTAGTTGGGAGGGAGTCCGGGAAAAAGTCTGGACCTGCCAGAGAGGCAAGAGACCTTTGTTGCAGGATGTGCGAGGAGAGGGGATTCCTTCCCAGTGTGCCCGCAGAAGGCAGAGCATCACCTAAATGAGCTCCAGAGACAGGTGCGAGCCACGGCTATCAGCTCAGATCCCAGAGACGGGCATGAACCGCTAACACTGCTGCCGCTGCTGCCAAGAAGCCTGTGTGCAAGTGCAGGTCACTATCCACAGCCCCCCAGGGAGCCTGTACAGCCCACCACTGCCAGGGTCCCATGATCCAGGGACAACTGCCCCGGGAGAACACAAGGCGCACCTCAGGCTGTTGCAATGTCACGCCTGCTGATGCCGCCTCTGGCTCACCCTGCATTCCAATTATGACTACCGTACCCCTCCCTCCCCCCAGCCTGAGTGAGCAAGAGAGCCCTAATCAGCTGCTGCTTTAACCCCCTCTGTCTGGTAGGGGAACAGAATCCTGAGGGTGGCCTACATGCAGAGGCAGAGCCAGAACCAAAGTTGAACCCCAGGAGCTGTGCAAACAAAGAAGAGAAAGGGAAGCTTCTCTGTGCAGCCTCAGGAGTAGTGGATTAAATCCTCACAATCAAATTGATAAATCCTGCATCTGAAGAATACCTGAAGAGACAACAAAAGTTCCTAAAATTGAAGCGGTGGACTTTGGGAGCAACTGTAGACTTGGGGTTTGCTTTCTGCGTTTACTTCGTTTCTGGTTTTATGTTTATCTTAGTTTAGTATTTAGTACTATTATCATTGGTGGATTTGTTTATTGGTTTGGTTGCTCTCTTCCTTTTATATACATATATACTTTTTTTCTTTTTTCTCTTTTTATGAGTGTGTACATGTATGCTTCTTTGTGTGATTTTGTCTGTATAGGTTTGCTTTTACCATTTGTCCAAGTGTTCTGTGTGTTCGTTTTTTGTTTTTGTTTTTTCTTCCTTTACTACCATGTGGCTGGAAGGGCCTTGGTGCTCCAGCGGGGTGCTGGGCCTGAACTTCCAAGGTGGGAGGGCTGAGTCCAGGACATTGGACCACCAGAAACCTCCTGGCTCCATGTAATATCCATCAGCAAGAGCTCTCCCAGAGATCTTTGTCTCAACACCAAGACCCAGCTCCACCCAACAGCCAGCAAGCTCCCGTGCTGGACACCCCATGCCAAACAACTAGCAAGACAGGAACACAACCCCACCCATTAGCAGAGAGGCTGCCTAATGTCATACTAAGTTCACAGACACCCCAAAACACACCACCAGACGTGGTCCTGCCCACCAGAAGGACAAGATGCAGCCCCACCCACCAGAACACAGGCACCAGTCCCCTCCACCAGGAAGCCTACACAAGCCACTGAACTAACCTCACCCACTGGGGACAGACACCAAAAATGACAGGTACTACAAACAGCCTGCAGCCTGCAAAAGGGAGACCCCAAACACAGTAAGTAAACACAATGAGAAGACAGAGAAATATGCAGCAGATGAAGGAGCAAGGTAAAACTCCACGAGACCAAACAAATGAAGAGGAAATAGGCAGTCTACCTGAGAAAGAATTCAGAGTAATGATAATAAAGGTGGTCCCAAATCTTGGAAATAGAATGGAGAAAATACAAGAAACTTTTAACAAAGAACTAGAAGAACTAAAGAGCAAACAAACAATGATGAACAACACAATAAATGAAATTAAAAATACTCTGGAAGGAATCAATAGCAGAATAAATGAGGCAGAAGAACGGATAAGTGGAATGGAAGATAAAAGAGTGGAAATAACTGCCACAGAGCAGAATAAAGAAAAAGAACGAAAAGAAGGGCTTCCCTGATGGCGCAGTGGTTAAGAAACCGCCTGCCAATGCAGGGGACATGGGTTCAAGCCCTGGTCTGGGAAGATCCCACATGCCGCAGAGCAGCTAAGCCCGTGTACCACAACTACTGAGCCTGCACGCCACAACTACTGAAACCCGTGCACCTAGAGCCCATGCTCCGCAACAAGAGAAGCCACCACAATGAGAAGCCCGTGCACCACAACAAGGAGTAGCTCCCGCTCGCTGCAACTAGAGAAAGCCCATGCGCAGCAGTGAAGACCCAATGCAGCCAAAAATAAAAATAAAAAATAATTTAAAAAAAAAAGAATGAAAAGAATTGAAGACAGTCTCAAAGACCTCTGGGACAACATTAAATGCACCAACGTTCAAATTATAGGGGTCACAGAAGAAGAGGAGAAAAAGAAAGGGTCTGAGAAAATATTTGAAGACATTATAGTTGAAAACTACCCTAACATGGGAAGGGAAATAGTCAATCAACTCCAGGAAACGCAGACTCCCATACAGGATAAATCCAAGGAGAACACACCAAGATACATATTAATCAAACTATCAAAAATTAAATTCAAAGAAAAACTATTAAAAGCAGCAAGGGAAAAGCAACAAATAACATACAAGGAAAACCCCATAAGGTTAACAACTGATCTTTCAGCAGAAACTCTGCAAACCAGAAGGGAGTGGCAGGACATATTTAAAGTGATGAAAGGGCAAAACATAAAACCAAGATTACTCTACCTAGCAGGGATCTCATTCAGATTTGACGGAGAAATTAAAACCTTTACAGACAAGCAAAAGCTAAGAAAATTCAGCACCACCAAACCAGCTTTACAACAAATGCTACAGGAACTTCCATAAGCAGGAAACACAAGAGAAGGAAAAGACCTACAAAAACAACCCAAAACAATTAAGAAAATGGTAATAGGAACATACATATCGATAATTACCTTAAATGTAAATGGATTAAATGCTCCAACCAAAAGACACAGACTGGCTGAATGGGTACAAAAACAAGACCCATATACATGCTGTCTACAAGAGACCCACTTCAGACCTACGGACACATACAGACTGAAAGTGAGGGGATGGAAAAAGATATTCCATGCAAATGGAAATCAAAAGAAAGCTGGAGTAGCAATTCTCATAGCAGAGCAAATAGACTTTAAAACAAAGACTATTACAAGAGACAAAGAAGGACACTACATAATGATCAAGGGGTCAACCCAAGAAGAAGATATAACAATTATAAATATTTGTGCACCCAACATAGGAGCACCTCAATACATAAGGCAAGTGCTAACAACCATAAAAGGGGAAATCAACAGTAACACAGTAGTAGTAGGGGACTTTAACACCCCACTTTCAGCAATGGACAGATCATCCAAAATGAAAATAAATAAGGAAACACAAGCTTTAAAAGACACATTAGACCAGATAGACTTAATTGATATTTATAGGACATTCCATCCAAAAACAACAGAATACACTTTCTTCTCAAGTGCTCATGGAACATTCTCCAGGATAGATCATATCTTGGGTCACAAATCAAGCCTCAGTAAATTTAAGAAAATTGAAATCATATCAAGTATCTTTAGCGACCACAACGCTGTGAGACTAGATATCAATTACAGGAAGAAAACTGTAAAAACTACAAACACATGGAGGCTAAACAGTATGCTGTTAAACCACCAATGGATCACTGAAGAAATCAAAGAGGAAATCAAAAAATACCTAGAGACAAATGACAATGAAAACATGATGACCCAAAACCTATGGGATGCACCAAAAGCAGTTCTAAGAAGGAAGTTTACAGCAATAAAATCCTACCTCAGGAAACAAGAAAAATCTCAAATAAACAATGTAACCTTACACCTAAAGCAATTAGAGAAAGGAGAATAACAACAACAACAAAAATCAACAACAAGAAAACGCCCAAAGTTAGCAGAAGGAAAGAAATCATAAAGATCAGATCAGAAATGAATGAAAAAGAAATGAAGGAAACAATAGCAAAGATAAATAAAACTAAAACCTTGTTCTTTGAGAAGATAAACAAAATTGATAAACCATTAGCCAGACTCATCAAGAAAAACAAGGGAGAAGACTCAAATCAACAGAATTAGAAATGAAAATGGAGAAGTAACAACTGATATTGCAGAAATACAAAGGATCATGAGAGATTACTACAAGCAGCTATATGCCAATAAAATGGACAACCCGGAAGAAATGGACAGATTCTTAGAAAAGTACAACCTTCCAAGACTGAACCAGGAAGATATAGAAAATATGAACAGACCAATTACAAGCACTGAAATTGAAACTGTGATTTAAAATCTTCCAACAAACAGAAGCCCAGGACCAGATGGCTTCACAGGCGAATTCTATCAAACATTTAGAGAAGAGCTAACACTTACCCTTCTCAAACTCTTCCAAAATATAACAGAGGGAGGAACACACCCAAATTTATTCTACAAGGCCACCATCACTCTGATACCAAAACCAGACAAACATGTCACAAAGAAAGAAAACTACAGGCTAATATCACTGATGAACATAGATGCAAAAATCCTCAACAAAATACTAGCAAACAGAATCCAACAGCACATTAAAAGGATCATACACTATAATCAAGTGGGGTTTATTCCAGGAATGCAAGGCTTCTTCAATATACGCAAATCAATCAACGTGATATACCATATTAACAAATAGAAGGAGAAAAACCATATGATCATCTCAATAGATGCAGAGAAAGCTTTTGACAAAATTCAACACCCATTTATGATAAAAACCCTCCAGAAAGTAGGCATAGAGGGAACTTTCCTCAACATAATAAAGTCCATATATGACAAACCCACAGACAACATCATCCTCAATGGTGAAAAACTGAAACCGTTTCCACTAAGATCAGGAGCAAGACAAGGTTGCCCACTCTCACCACTCTTATTCAACATAGTTTTGGAAGTTTTAGCCACAGCAATCAGAGAAGAAAAAGAAATAAAATGAATCCAAATTGGAAAAGAAGAAGTAAAGCTGTCACTGTTTGCAGATGATATGTTACTATACATAGAGAATCCTAAAGATGCTACCAGAAAACTACTAGAGCTAATCAATGAATTTGGTAAAGTAGCAGGATACAAAATTAATGCACAGAAATCTCTTGCATTCCTATACACTAATGATGAAAAATCTGAAAGTGAAATTAAGAAAACACTCCCATTTACCACTGCAACAAAAAGAATAAAATATCTAGGAATAAACCTACCTAAGGAGACAAAAGACCCGTATGCAGAAAACTATAAGACACGGGTGAAAGAAATTAAAGATAATACAAACAGATGGAGAGATATACCATGTTTTTGGATTGGAAGAATCAACATTGTGAAAATGACTATACTACACAAAGCAATCTACAGATTCAATGCAATCCCTATCAAGCTACCAATGGCATTTTTCACAGAACTAGAACAAAAAATCTTAAAATTTTTATGGAGTCCCAAAAGACCCTGAATAGCCAAAGCTACATTGAGAGAGAAAAACGGAGCTGGAGGAATCAGGCTCCCTGACTTCAGACTATACTACAAAGCTACAGTAATCAAAACAATATGGTACTGGCACAAAAGCAGAAATATAGATCAATGGAACAGGATAGAAAGCCCAGAGATAAACCCATGCACCTATGGTTAACTAATCTATGACAAAGGAGGCGAGGATATACAATGGAGAAAAGACAGTCTCTTCTATAAGTGGTGCTGAGAAAACTGGACAGCTACATGTAAAAGAATGAAATTAGAACACTCCCTAACACCATACACAAAAAATAAACTCAAAATGGATTAAAGACCTAAATGTAAGGGCAGACTATAAAACTTTTAGAGGAAAACATAGGCAGAACACTCTATGACATAAATCACAGCAAGATCCTTTTTGACCCACCTCCTAGAGAAATGGAAATAAAAACAAAAATAAACAAAGGGACCTAATGAAACTTAAAAGCTTTTGCACAGCAAAGGAAACCATAAACAAGACGGAAAGACAGCACTCAGGATGGGAGAAAATATTTGCAGATGAAGCAACTGACAAAGGATGAATCTCCAAAATATACAAGCAGCTCATGCAGCTCAATATCAAAAAAACAAACAACCCAATCCAAAAATGGGCCGAAGACGTAAATAGACATTTCTCCAAAGAAGATATGCAGATTGCCAGCAAACACATGAAAGGATGCTCAACATCACTAATCATTAGAGAAATGCAAATCAAAACTACAATGAGGTATCACCTCACACTGGTCAGAATGGCCATCATCAAAAAATCTACAAACAATAAATGCTGGAGAGGGTGTGGAGAAAAGGGAACCCTCTTGCACTGTTGGTGGGAATGTAAATTGATACAGCCACTATGGAAAACAGTATGGAGCTTCCTTAAAAAACTAAAAATAGAACTACCATATTACCCAGCAGTCCCAATATTGGGCATATACCCTGAGAAAACCATAATTCAGAAAGAGACACATGGAACTTTCCTGGTGGTGCAGATGTTAAGAATCTGCCTGCCAATGCAGGGGACATGGGTTCAAACCCTGGTCTGGGAAGATCCAACATGCCCTGGAGCAACTGTGCCCATGTACCACAACTACTGAGCCTGCGCTCTAGAGCCTGCGAGCCACAGCTACTGAAGCCCACGCACCTAGAGCCCGTGCTCTGCAACGAAGAATAGCCCCCGCTTGCTGCAACTAGAGAAAGCCTGCATGTAGCAACAAAGACCCAACGCAGCCAAAAATAAATAAATTCTTTTAAAAAGAGACATGTACCACAATGTTCATTGCAGCACTATTTACAATAACCAGGACATGGAAGCAACCTGAGTATCCATTGACAGATGAATGGATAAAGAAGATGTGGCACATATATACAATGGAATATTACACGGCCATAAAAAGAAATGAAATTAAGTTATTTGAAGTGAGGTGGTTGGACCTAGAGTCTGTCATACAGACCGAAGTAAGTCAGAAAGAGAAAAACAAATACTGTATGCTAACACATATATATGGAATCTAAAAAAAAATAAAAATTGTTCTGATGAACCTGGGGCAGGACAGAAATAAAGAATAGACTTGTGGACATGGGGAGGGGGAAGGGTAAGCTGGGACGAAGTGAGAATAACATTGACATATATACACGACCAAATGTAAAACAGATAGATAGTGGGAAGCAGCTGCATTGCACAGGGAGACCAGCTTGGTGCTTTGTGACCACCTAGAAGGATGGGATAGGGAGGGTGGGAGGGAGAGGATATGGGTATATATGTATACATATAACTGATTCATTTTGTTATACAGCAGAAACTAACACACCATTGTAAAACAATTATACTCCAATAGAGATGTTAAAAATAAATAAATAATTAAATAAAATGAATAGACAAACCATAGATAGGGAAAAACTATATGCTTTATTTGTAGAACATATATCTGACAAAATACTTGTATTCAGAATAAATTATTAATTAATACATTAATAGGAAAATAAACCATCCAATTTCTTAAATGAACAAAAAACTTGTACAGGTACTTCACAAAAGAAGATATGCAAGTGGCCAAAAGCACATGAAAAGATGCTCACATCATTAGTTGTCAGAAAAATGCAAGTTAAAACCACAATGAGATGCTGATATCCACAAGAATGGTAAAATAAAAAATATTGACACTAGCGAATGTTAGTGAGGAACTCTCAGATATGATGATGGAAGAGTCCAATCAGTTTGGAGAACTGTCCAGCAGTTCCTAGTAAAGTTAGACATATAACTACTCCGTCACCCGGCAATTCCACTCCTAGGTATTAGCCCAAAAGAAATTTTTAAAAAATCTCTTCACAAAAAGACTAGCACAAAAATATTCTTAAGAGGCCTATTCATCATAATCTCAAACTGAAAACAGCTCAAATGTCCATCAACAGAAAAATAGACTTTTAAATTGTGGCATGTTCACACAATGGAATGCACAAAAGAATACATCCTGTATGATCTCACTTATGAAATTCCAGAACAGACAAAATTCATTTGTGGTAACATCAGAAAATGTTTGCCTTGGGTTGGGGAATAGTAGATTGACTGGAAAGATGCACAAGAGAGCTTTCCAGAGTAATGGAAATGTTCTATATCTTGCCTTGCATATATAATTGCTAAAAGTCATTGAACTGATCACTTAAGACTTTTAAATTTTATTGTATGCTAATATATCAAAAGGAAGAAAGGGAGGGTGGGAGGGAAACAGGCAGACTGGCAGGCGGTCTGGTCAGAAAATCTTGAGTAGCTGCATAGGCCTGGAACAATGGTCCTGTGAAGGAAAGGGATAGGAGAGGAGTCCCGGTCCTGCTCGTGAGGACCGAGCTGACTGCGAATTTTTTTTCATGTAGTCAAAGAGGAAGCCTGAGTGATCCTACACAGGTGAATTCCCTTTGTGCCTTAGAAAGGTTCCTTTCTAAGGAACCTGATGATAGAGGAGATTTAGGGAGTCTGGCATGTGCAACGACCAGAGGGATGTTACAGAAGGTAATTTGGAGATCCTAGTTGGTTACAGTGGTACATGCAATGTTATTTTTAACCCCTCAACAGGTGGGAGTAGCATTTCTCTGGTTGCTAGGAAAATTGTGTTCCTAGCAGTTACATATTGGTTCCTAATTTTAAAAGTCCTGTGGGAAAGAAAAGTCTTAGGGAAAGTAGAAAGCTTTATAAGCCAGCACTGGTATGTCATGCTAGGACTGTATCCCTGCTAAAATGGAGCTATTTTTCTCTTAATGTACTCATGGGTGACTGTCACCATAGCAACAACGATGCTGGACAACGCTGGGTCATTAATGGAGGACTCTTGCTGGCTGTGTGATGGAGCACTCCAGGAAGTCCGGTTCAGGGCTGCAGGCAGGTGTTGGAACAGATGGGGTGCACTATAGCTGGTGGAAGTGCCAGGGCACAGGGTGAAGCTGTGGGCTGAGGGTCATCTGACAGGAACATAGGATTTCTGCCAGCCTGTAATGACTACCAGGCAAAATCCTGCAACCCCCTCAGCATTAGACCAAAGCTTAGTGTGGTTTCTTGGGCAGAGTCAACTGAAAGCGCATGTTTGTCAGATGAAAAGCACATCGTGGTGGCAGTAAGAGAAGAATCCCAAATTGCCCCAGGCTCCGGAGCCGGCAGCTGGGGCTCTAACTTCCCCATAATCTTCACCCCGTAGCACGGGCAGTTGGCCCAAATCTTTTATAAAGTGCTAATAAGACACAGTTTAGTGTGCCCTCCTCCCACGCCCCGGCCTCTGAAAATACACAGGACCAGCTCTGGCAGAGCCCAGGGCTGTGTCTCAGCACCCCTGACCCATTTCAATCCCAAATGCTGTGTTCTTTCCACTTCGCCACAGGAAGCCATTTTAGGCAGCTTGTCAGTGTTTTCCAGAGGCCATTCTGTGATGAGATGAAGGGGCTTCCTTTTCTTCTGGCCTTCCACGTGTTTGCGCAAGTGCGAGTGGGTGGCACACCACCATCTCTGTCTCCACCCTGCTCCCAGGCCGGCCCTCCCCTCCCCACTGCAGGTCAGCAGAGAGCCTTCAGAAATTATCCAGACCAACAAGTTTCACCATTTTCCCCCCCTGCCAACGTCACACGTGATGGATGAAGTCCACATGCTTGACAGGAGTCAATGGATGCACTTCGATTTTGATGGAACAGCAAGCAAATGGACGAAAAAGGCCCTGCAATGATGCACAGTAAAGAGCGCCGTCCTGGGTACCGCTGGAAAGGACGGTCGCCTTGACTCTGGGCTGGGACTGCAGGGTGCCCTCCGCCCCTCCAGCCCGTCCCTCCCACTCTCGATGTATTTTGAATGCGGGAAGTCAGTGTGCGTTTCTCTTGTGGTAATCTGAAATCAACTCTAATTCCTTTTGCAACGTTAAAGCATCCACAGTCCTACAGGTGACTGAGAATCACTGAACTGTCAGCTGCTGCCACCCCCTGAGACCCATTTGTCGCTCCCGCCATCCTTCTGGGCCACTTCACTTTGCGGCTCTGTCCCCCTTTCCCTCCACGTAAGCTTCTCACTGTTCAAAGACGTGGAGGAGAGGCACCCCGTCTACCTAGATTTGCAGGGCATTGACTTGCAGGGCACTGACTTGCAGGGAGAGGGAGGTTTAGTCTTCTGCCCCACCCCTTCCCATAGAAGGCGGACTTTTGGTGCCCATCTCAACATCTGCATCAGAAGAATCGAGAGGTGTGGACTTCGATTGCCTACACATTTTCCCCAACGCGTCCTAGAGTAAGAGGCTGAGGGCAAAGGCAAGTCCCCACCGCATGCATCCCTGACCACCTGCAGAGTCCTCCCGTGTCCCACCATGCCGAAGGACATGCGGGTCCTCCCTGGAACAGTGGCCAGAAGCAGTCATATTCTAAGGAGATTGGGGGGGGGGGAGGTGCCCCAGGGGAGGAGAACCAGAACCTTCTAGAAGGAAGGTGGGCCAGGGCTTCATATTTAATTGGAGACAACACTCTGCTCTCTCCACCTCATAATTTTGAGAGTCATAGCTCTCTCAAACCAGCAGAGGGGCAGTGCGAGAGTGACTTTATTTTTAAATTTTTTACTGTGTTTGTATCTGGAAAACTGGGAAACCCTGGATTATGTGGGAAACATCATGCAGGGTAGTGCCCAGTGCAGGGCTGTTCTCCAAAGAGGTTCAAGACCACCTGACATCCAGGGGGAGGTGGGAAGAACTCTGTACTCGGCCCAGGATGACCCGTGTCAGCCGTGACCTTGCAGAGATGATTTCAACAGTGTGGATCCGGCTAGAGTATGAGAATCAGCATCAGCATCTGTCTCTGGGAAGATTGTCCCAACAGTCCCATGAGTGTCCGTGAAGTTCCCTGGAAGAGGGCTGGGCCCAGAGAAGAATTAAACTTGAGTTTGATGCATCTTGGACAATTTCCCTCAAGATCCATGTAGAAAACAAGATTTTATTTGTTCTTTTGTATTGTTTTCCTCCTCTCTCCAGGGTTAAAATATCCTGGGTGCCCTCCTCCCAGGAGAGAAGTGGAGAAAGTTCAAAGGATGGAAAGAATGAGATTTGGAGGAGCCTCCGGGCTTGGTGCTCCTCCAGGCTGTACGGGTCCAACGAGACAGACACATTTTGTTTGGATGCTAAATTAAGTGGAGAGGAAACCTTATAATGGGAGCTGGGCAGAGGAATAAATCAAATAAAAGAATAAGGCAAGCAGTTATCTAAGTGAAATGGGCTTCCAACCCTGGATATTAATGAGGCTTTTACTTTAAATGTCTGTGTTTAATCAAGCAGTGTTGTTTCATATTTGGAGCTGGGGGAATTGCGGTGATTTTGTTGGGATCGTGCCCAAACGATGTTTGACTGTGTTATCTTGTGCAAACAGAAGTGGCCAGCGGAGTGAAGGAAGCCTTGAGACAGGCTGAGGGATGCTGAGGGTGGTGGAGGAAGAAATAAACACACGTCCTGGCTGCCTCACACTGTTGGTGAGACTCCAGGTCCTGGAACTGGATTGCCTGCCTTTGCATCCAGGGGCCCAGGAAAGCAGACCGAGGTGGGGCTGGAAAAGCCTCAAGGGAGAAGGAGAGGAAGAGCAGAGTGACAGGGACACAGGCCACCAAAAGCAGCAAGATGCTGCAGCATCGTCCGGCATGTATTTGTCTGTCTCCTTCTGTGAGTGAGATCTAATGGTGAGGTGGGGAGGGAGAGGAGGGTCCCCGAGAGGGAAGAAAGCTGGAGTGAGAAGCTATACAAGTCACAGTGCTTGACGCACCCCCACCCCGCCTACTATGGGAGGAACTGCTCTGTATATGACAGTACTTATAACGCTCAGCAGATTTGTGTACTTGTCACGTTAGTGACGTGGACAGTAAGTGCTTGCAGGCAGCGCTATTTCAGAGGGAAAACATGCCTGAACCACTTTCTGGAATTTCTTTCTCAGAAAAAGTAAGCCAGAATGGCATTTCAGAATCTTGTGTTTGACAGTATGATGCCAATGGATAAAATACAATGTTCAAATCTAATAACGAAATGAGCTATTATTATGCATTTTATGTCACCTACAGAATAGGTGTATTTTTCCAGGTGCTTTTAAAACATCAAAGGCTTCCACTCTCCTGGGTATGCCCCCTTGGCGTCAGCAGTACCAGGGAAACTCAGAAAAAACAGACGGGGCGGGGCAGGGTCCAGTGGACCATAGTTTCTGACACCAGGTAGCGCACCTGCCCTGGGGGACGGGGAGGTGCTTCAGCATCCCTCCCCCCTGTGCTTCCAGGAGGGCTGGCCCCAGAAGACCAGAGAATGGAGAGCCTTTTAGCAGAGCTGGGTAGTTGCATGGAGAACCTCAGAAAGGGACCCCGGAGGTCTAAGTCTGATTGACTTGGTGAGGGGGTGGTGAGGAGAGGGGTTGTAGAAGGAGATCTCTGTGGCACCGAAAAGAATTTCAGAGCTGTGAGTGGCGGTCTCCATGCTGCTACACCAGTTCAGCTAGAACAATCCGGAAGAGATTTTCACTGGGCAAATCACAGGGGTGGGGCTTGACAGAATCTTAGGTTTTTAAAGTCAAAGAGGATTTTAAAGATCATCCATTTCAACCCCTTCATTTTACAGATGGTGAAACTGAGACCCTAAATAGTGGAGGATCCTGCATATATTTGGAAGGAATAAAATAATGCATTTAGTTCCCAGTAAAGGGGGTCAGAACTCATTAACATCTGAGTGTCCTCCCTTCGGTCCCCAAGGCAAAGATGGCGGCAGCCCTTCTTTCTCTGTGTCCTGGTCCACGTCTCCCTCCATCTGCCCAAGGGCTCTGTGGTGGTTTATGAAAACTGGCTGCAAATTCTTGGGCTCTCCTCCCATGTGAGTTGGGGTCTCTGTCCCCTCCCCATGAATTTGAGCGAGACTGTGACTTTCCATCTACAGAATGGCAGGAGTGGCCGGATCATGAAAGGCCATGCTGTTTCCACTTCACTGTTTTGACTTGCTTTTGGAGCCCAGGGGCTGCTCTGCCCTGGGAAACCTGGGCCCCTTGGGGACTCCCTGTCCGGGTGCCCCTGTCAACAGCACTCACTGAGCTGAGAGCTTCCCTGGCTACCCAGCCGAGGTAGGTTCCCAGCAGGGAAACCTTCAGGAAGAGAAGACACTTATGCACATTCCAGTCTCAGCTACTGAAGCCTCCCCACACCCTGTCGCTGAGGCTGGTCCTAGGGGAGCAGAGACAAGCCATCCAGAGGGCTCTGTTGGTGTCCCCGACCTGCAGCATCAGCTGTGCTGGGAGCAGTGTGTTGGGATGATCTAGAGTGTCCTTAGGCGGGGCAGTTAGCAGAGTAGTCTGGCTCAGCAGTTCTGGAGGGAATTTTGGCAACAAGTTGAAGAATCACAGATGAATTCTACATACGAAGGTGTTAGTAGGCAAGACAGAGGGAAGGTACTTTCAGCCCTTGCCCTGAGCTCTTTAATTGCTTTACAAACATCTCATCTGGTCTTCCTAATGGCCTCAGGAAAGGATGATTTTACAGAAGGGGAAACCAACTCTGAGATCAAGTCCTAGTTGCCCAGGGTGGCACGGTGACAGCTGGCAGAGTCCAGTCTTGCCCCGGGCCGGGCAGTGTGGTGCTCAACGTTCCTGCTGCCACACTGCCCGTCTTTGGTGGGCTCTGTGTTGGCTGTGTCTCATATTTATGTTTTAGAAATTGGAAACAACCCCAAAGTGCAAGAGTGTGTTATGGTATACCACTTCCTTAAAAAAATATACAGGGCTTCCCTGGTGGCGCGGTGGTTGAGAGTCCTCCTGCCGATGCAGAGGACACGGGTTCGTGCCCCGGTCCGGGAAAATCCCACATGCCGCGGAGCGGCTGGGCCCGTGAGCCATGGCCGCTGAGCCTGCGCGTCTGGAGCCTGTGCTCCGCAACGGGAGAGGCTACAACAGTGAGAGGCTCGTGTATCGCAAAAAAAAAAAAAAAAAAAAAATACCCCTGGGACTTCCCTGGGGGTCCAGGGGTTAAGACTTTGCCTTCCAATGCAGGGGGTGCAGGTTTGATCCCTGGTTGGGGAGCTAAGATCTCACATGCCTTATGGCCAAAAAGCTAAAACAAAAGTAACAAATTCAATAAAGACTTTAAAAATGGTCCACACCAAAAAAAAAAAAAAAAAAAAAATCCCCCAAAATACAACCATTCCTCTTTGGTACTCCAGCAGGTTTGAGCTGAAGTTCTGATAGCTGCAGTTAACTATTAGGTCCTTTCTGATACAAAAGGCTAGCTTAAGTTTTCCTGTCTTTATGAAGCCATGAATGACGATTTATTCCCCTCCCTGGTTGCTCAGGGCAGTGAGCTCACACCCCTTGGCACAAGGTTCTGCCTTGCATTGTTCTTTCACAGTTTCATGTTTTGTCTTGCCTGGCCTCTCTAGCTGGTTAGCTCTCTGAGGGTGAGGCCTAGCCAGATGGCCCACTTTTCTCAGGGCCCCGGGGCCTGGAGTTGCCTCCTTCCTTTTCCTGCAGTTAAGAGTGTCCCCTTCCACCTCCCCGAAGGCCCCAGATTAGCCAGCTGGGGACGGGCTTTATTCACAACAGGAGAGATGTGAGAACCTGAGCTGACCCAAAATGCTGCCCGAGTCACCAAGGCCCTCCACGGTTCTTGCTCTTTCATGTATCTTCTTATCGTCAGTTCCTGAGTGCTCACAGATGCCTGGGACTTTGGGCCACCTGCCTTGCTTAGCCCTCTTACCAGCCTGGTACCACAATCAATCAATTGTAAACAATAAAGCCTGGATTGGGAATCGGGGGTCCTGGTTCTGGTCCTGGGGCTGTGTGGCCTTGGACAAGTCTCTTGGGTCCTCAATACCTTGGTTTCCCCATCTGCAGCACTACTAGTAACCACGAACACATGATCCACGCTTCCCATGTGTCGGGCCCGGGGCCCGGACTGTCTCGTGTAACACAGCAACGGGATATGAAGTCGTGAGGACCCTTGGGCTTACGAGACGTATGCAACTTGCCTGAAATCACATGCCAGTAACTCCGAAGTCTGGGCCGAGGTCTTGGATGGCCTGCCCCTCGAGCCCACACTGTCTACTGACAGCTCAACTGTCCTACGTTCTCCAGCTGGACTCACTCAGCTGCCCTGTCTCCAAACTCTGCACACGGTTTCTGCCACCCAGCTCCCAAGTGCCCTGATTGCCCGAGAACCTGTCTGGAGTCACGGCATTCTCATTAAGCATCAGACAAATTTGTGAGATTTCAGGCAAATCACTGTGTCTGGACTTCCTCACAGGAGACTTAAAACATTAAAGAGGCGATATTTAAAATGGGTTTGGGGACTTCCTGGTGGTCTAGTGGCTAAGACTCTGCGTTCCCAGTGCAGGGGGTCCGGGTTCCATCCTTGGTCGGGAAACTAGATCTCACGTGCCGCAACAAAAGATCCCGCATGCCACAACTGAGACACAGTGTAGCCAAATAAATAAATAGTTTTAAAAATAAATAAATAAAATAAAACGGGTTTGGCTACTTGCTTGCTCCGTTGAGGAGAGTGTTATTTCAGGGAATGGATCTCATAGCCACTTTGTGCTGCCTGAGGAGACTGTTTAAAAACACATGTGATAAAGATGGTTGAAAAAAAAATAATGAGCAAAATAAAATGGTTTTTGGAGATGCTGTGGAGAACAGAGCTACAGAGTGTCCAGAATCACTGTTATTGATTTGCTATTTGTTATGTAGTCGTTTCTCTCTGCCCCATCCATTTCAAGGGGGTGGACGCATGTTCAGGGAGTGCCAGCGGGGCTCTGGGTGGTGGGAGGTGCTGGGAAGGGCTGAGCTTTCTCACTCTCAGCAGCAGGGGCTGGGGAGTGCAGTCAGGGAGGCCTAGTTTTGGAAGATGCATCGGGACAGCAACCTCCTGAGTAGGTGAGAGGATGTTTTTTTTTTCTTTTGAAAACACTTTTTTTTTTCTTTAACATCTTTATTGGAGTATAATTGCTTTACAATGTTGTGTTAGTTTCTGTTGTATAACAAAGTGAATCAGCTGTACATACACATATATCCCCCATCCCCTCCCGCTTGCGTCTCCCTCCCTCCCACCCTCCCTATCCCACCCCTCTAGGTGGTCACAAAGCACCGAGCTGATCTCCCTGTGCTATGCGGCTCCTTCCCACTAGCTATCTATTTTACGTTTGGTAGTGTATATATGTCAATGCTACTCTCTCACTTCATCCCAGCTTACCCTTCCCCCTCCCCGTGTCCTCATGTCCATTCTCTACATCTGCGTCTTTATTCCTGTCCTGCCCCTAGGTTCTTTAGAACCTTTTTTTTTTTTAGATTCCATATATGTGTGTTAGCATACGGTATTTGTTTTTCTCTTTCTGACTTACTTCACTCTGTATGACAGTCTCTAGGTCCATCCACCTCACTACAAATAACTCAATTTCGTTTCTTTTTATGGCTAATATTCCATTGTGTATATGTACCACATCTTCTTTACCGGGCATATACCCTGAGAAAACCATAATTCAAAAAGAGTCATGTACCACGATGTTCATTGCAGCTCTATTTACAGTAGCCAGGACATGGAAGCGACTTAAGTGTCCATCAACAAATGAATGAAAACACTCTTGAATGTCTCAATGTTCCAGTTTCCCTGGAACTGAGCAGCTGCTGCCTTTCAGAGGAGCTATAAATAGGCCTCGCCGGTTTGAATAAATAATGCAGCAGAATGAGCGTGGAGAGGGCCAGGTGCGCTGGGCAGCCTGACTGTAGCTGGGGATGAACAGGGCCTGGGGAGAGGAGAGGGCGTCCCAGGCCCAGCTCCCCAAACCCAAGGGGGGCTCCCCGGGGGAACGTCAAACAGGAGCCCTGGACTCTGATGCCTCTCTGCCTGAGTGACAAGCACCAGGCGGAGGGACGGCGCTGTAGCTACATTCAGCCTGGGTGTGACAGCTGCCGTCGGCACCTCTGACCCAAGGGGCCGGTGTGCAGTGGAAACGTGCGTCGGCTCTCTCCCTCTGGGCTGGGTGTGCGCGGTGGCCGCGTTGGAAAGGTGCCCTCATGCATCCAGTGGCTTCATCAGGGGTTGTAATTCTGAGTGTTCTGAGCCATAGGGGTGAGTCCCTTCCTGGCAAAGATAAACACAGGACTATCTGAGTCTCGATGACCAGGGATCCTGACTTGGAATGTCAACACTTCCGCAGCCCCTGCTCGTCCCCTATGCGTGGGCTCCTGTTTCTGTTACCATCAGGACATACATGTTCTGGACCCACCGTGCTCTCCTGCATGGTGTGAGAAGCTAACAACTTGTTTTGGAGAACTTGCTTCCAACCCAAGGTGACCTCAGCCCGGGAGACAGAGGAACGTCATGTCCTGAGGTTGGGTCGAGCCCTCAGGGAAGTCAGTCCTGTTCCATCACGTCCATGCCAGCCTCCCTTCCGCCTGCTTCTCGGGGGAGCCCGGGGACGGCCGGCCCCAGGGGCTAGAGCTGTGGCACAGTCTCCCTGTCCCCCCAGGCCCCCAGGGGAAACGTGATAGAGCTGGCACTGCCAACAGCATTGCCCAGGACAGATGAGCATTTTTGTCTTCCTTTTCCACAGATCTCCTGTCCTGGACTTTCTACCACCCGTGTGGAAAAAGACGTTTGATTCTCTGAAGACGTGGACTCCGTAAAAGCCCCTTCAACAGAGCAGCCACATGTATGATTCCAGGTCTGGACTCCAGGTTTTAAAACCAGAAAAATGTAAGTGGGCGCAGGGACAAGCTCGGGCTCTAACTTGCCCTTTGCTGCTGTGACGTGAGAGTAGCGGGTCCTGGGTGGTTTCTGGAATGAAACTTGGGGAGCACCCATGGTGACAGTTAGAGGTCATGGGGGGATCTGCTGCCTCTGCCCCCTAACCTGACCCCCCTCGTCCACACGGACCCACACCAGTAATTGGTGCTTGTATTGTAGACTGTTTATAAACACGTAGGGAGAAGAGAAACCAGTCTCTGGCCCTGTTTATGGTCGACGTCTTCCTGGAGCCATCTTCACAGGGTCTGGGAAAGTTGTGAGGACTGTGAGTTCTCTAACTAGTTGTAATGGGAAGGGTTGTTTGGGGTGAAGGTACCCCTAGAGAAATAACAGCTCACTGGCTTAGACCCATACTGAGGTGTGATACCAGGTCTTCCCGCAGGGTTTGTCTGGTCAGGTCCCTGTTAGGAGGGAAACAGACAAAGGATACAGAAGGGGCTGACTGTATCTGCCCAACCCATGTCCATCCAGGGCCAGCCAGCAGACTGACCCAAGGGGTACCTTTGGTCAAATTCTAAAGTTGGTGTTCCTCACTGGCCTCCAACCAGGTGGGTCAGAGCAGGCTCCTGCAAACATCCTCTGACCTGAAGGACTACCTGTGAGGACCCCCTGCCCATGGCCCCGGAGGAAGATCTGTCATCTCAGAGGAGTCAACTAAGCCCACCTTATGAAGTGCTGCCCTAAATGAGATAGCTTGAGACACCGGGGGTAAGACTATGCAGGGCTATCCAAGCGAAGCTGATGCTGACAAGGTCTCCGTGGTCCCGAGCACGCGGCAATATTGACTTTCACCCAGTGTGCCCAGACAACTGCGGCGCAGCACGTCATGGGATCAAACGAGGCACCCTCCTTGCCCTGACCCTGTTGCCCTCAGAGCTGGACCCATCCTTCCTTCTACTTCTTTCTCTGCCATTTCTCCTCCTGAACGAGACCTCTGCTGCCCTAGTCAGGTGGATGCATTGCTTAAATTCCTCACACACATCCCATTGGCTTTTTCCCTTTGCTCACACTCATTTTTCTGGTTGGAATCTCCTTTCTTGCCATCTCTACCTAGTCAAATACTCAAACATCATCTGACTTACTCAGCATATTGATTCACATCTGTTCTGTTTTCATGGAGTTCTTACTTTGTGCCAAGAGATTTACACATATTAATTCTGGTCCTCTCAACAATCCCATCAGACAGAGATTATTATTCCCACTTTATAGATGAGAAAACTGAGTCCAGAGAAGCTAAGTAACTTTTTGAAGATTACACAGAACTGACAAATCTGGGGCTCAAATATATGAATAAATTAATGAATTAATAGGAGTCTGTGCTGCCAATAAGCAAGTGAAAAGATTCTCAACATCCTTAGTAATTAGGGAGATGCAGGTAAAAACCACAATGAGATACCTCCTCACACCCACTAGGATGGCTGGAATAAAAAACACAGACAATAACAAGTGTTGACAAGGTTGTGGAGAAATTAGAACCCTCAAACATTGCTCCTAGGAATGTAAACTGATGCAGCCACTTTGGGAAATGGTCTGGAATTTCCTCAAAAAATTAAACACAGAGTTAACATATGGCCCAGGAATTCCACTCCTAGGTATATATCCAAGAATTGAAAACATATGTTCACACAAAAACATATTCTTGAATGTTCATGAGATCATGATTCATAATTGCCCCAAAGTGGAAATGACCTAAATGTCTATCAGCTGTTCAATAGATAAACGAAGTGGTATATTAGTCAGCCACAAAAAGGAAGGAAACCCTGACATACGCAGCAACATGAATGAATCTTGCAAACATTATGCTGAGCAAAAGAAGCCAGTCACAAAGGACT
Source organism: Hyperoodon ampullatus (assembly GCF_949752795.1). NCBI lineage: Eukaryota > Metazoa > Chordata > Mammalia > Artiodactyla > Ziphiidae > Hyperoodon > Hyperoodon ampullatus. The sequence continues at coordinate 122,343,156 of NC_136914.1, read as the reverse complement.
ACATAGTGTAATAATACCATTTCTAAGAAATGTCCAGATTAAGCACATCTATGTATAGAGAAAGTAGATTAGTAGTTGCCAGGGGCTGGAGAATGGGAGAAATGGGGAATGACTACAAATGAGTATGGGGTGAGGGAAATGTTCTCAAATTAGATTGTGGTGATGGTTGCACAACTTTGTAAACAAAGTAAGGCCCATTGACTTGTACACTTCAAAAAGATTAATTTTATGGTATATGAATATATCTCAGTGAAAAAAAAGAGTCTATGCTACCTGAATTCACAGAATCATTCATCAAGCCTTTTTTGAACCTGTGTTATGTTCCTAGAATAGTGTGGTCAAAACCTAGCACATAGTAGGCACTCTAAAATATTTGTTGACTCACTGATTGGGTGTCTGTGCTTAGCCCTAGGAATAAAGAGATAATTAAGATGTGATTTCCCAAGAAGCCATAAAAATTACATATTGTATTATTTCATTTATATAAAATTATATGAAATGCAAACTGAACTATAGTGATACAAAGCAGATCAGTAGTTGCCTGGGGATGGGGAGGAAGACCAAAGAGGAGAGTGAGGGAGAGATTACAAAGAAGCACTAGAAAACTTAGGAGTGTTTATGTATCTTGATTGTGGTGATTTTGCGTGTGTGTGCGTGTGTGGTGAGAACGCTTTTATTGCATCTCATACTCCTGGGGACATGTTTTTTCATTTGTTTTGAGATACTTTTAAAATTCCCTTTTGATTTCCTCTTTGACTCAGCAATTGTTCAAGAGTGTGTTGTTTAGTTCCCCTATTTGTGAATTTTCTCATGTTCTTGCTGTTATTGATTTCTAGTTTCATTCTGTTGTGGTCAGAAAACATACTTTGAATGGTACAGAGCTTCCTAAATTTGTCAGGATTTGTTTTGTGACCTAACATATGATCTGTCCTGGAGAATGTTTCATGTGTGCTTGAGAAGAATGTGTGTTCTTCTGCTGTTCTTTGGAAAGTTCTGTATATGTCTGTTAGGGCCATTTGGTCTATAATGTTGTTCAAGTTGGCTGTTTCTTTACTGATTTTCTATCTGGGTGTTCTATCCAGTATTGTAAATAGAGTATTGAAGTCCCTTATTATTATTGTATTGCTGTCAGTTTCTGCCTTTGGATCTATCTATATTTGTTTTATATATTTAGCCTATGAGTGTCTTTCAGCCTATGAGTGTCTTTAAATTTAAAGCAAGTCAATAGTAAACAGCATATCACTGGATCTTGGGTTTTTCTGCTTGTTTGTTTGTTTTTATTTTTAATCTGTTCAGCCACTTTATGACTTTTGATTGGGGAGTTTAATTGATTTACATATAAAGTAATTGCTGATAGATGAAGACTAACTGTTGTCATTTTGTTAATTGCTTTCTGTTTCTTTTGGAGTTTTGTCCCTCTCTTTCTTGTTATATTCCCTTATTATTTGATGATTTTTTTTTGTAGTGATTTGCTTTGATTCTTCTCTCTTTATCTTTTGTGTATCTATGATACATTTTTTCCTTGTGGTTAGCTTGAGTCTTGCATAAAATATCTTGTAGTTATAACCATTTATTTAAAATTGAACTTAACTTCAATTGCATACAAAAAACTCTCCACTTTCCCCCTGCCCCGATTTTGTGTCCTGGTAGTCAGTTTGCTTCTTTTTGTATTGTGTATCCATTAACAAATTTTTATCTTTTAACTGATATATTAGAATTAAAAGTAATTACACCACCACTATACTGTTACGTTTATCTGTATTTGTATATATATTTACCTGACCTTTACCGTGAGATTTATGCTTTCATATGCTTTTGCATTGCTTTTTAGCATGTTTTCAGTTCAACTTGAAGAACTCCCTTAAACATTTCTTGTAAAGCAGGTCTAGGAGTGACAAACTCCCTCAGTCTTTGTTTGTCTGGAAAAGAGTTTAACTCTTCTTCATTTTTGAAGGATAATTTTGCCACGTATAGTATTCTTGTTGGGCAGGTTTTTTCTTTCAGTACCTTGAATATATCATCTTACTCTCTCCTGTCCTGCAAGGTTTCTGCTGAGAAATCTGCTGATAGTCTTATGGTGATTTCCTTATCTGTGACAAGTCACCTTTCTCATATTGCTTTCAAATTTCTCTCTTCACCCTTGACTTTTGACAGTTTGATTATAATGTGTCTTGGTGTAGTCTCCTTTGGACTGATACTGTTTGGGCCGTTTTCAGCATCATGAATCTGGATGTTCATTTCCCTCCCAAGATTTGGGAAGTTTTAGCTATTATTTCTTTAAATAAGCTTGCCCCCTTTCTCTCTCTCTTCTCCTTCTGGGACTTGCAAATGCATAAATTGGTTCTTTTGAACCAATAAATCTCATTGGCTGTTTTTACTCTTTTCACTCTTTTTTTGTTTTGTTTTCTCCTCTGACTGGATAATTTCCATGATTTCGCTTTGAATATGCAGATCGTTTCTTCTGCCTTACTGAGACTGCTGCTGATGCTCTCTATTGCATTTCCCATTTCATTCATTGAATTCTTTAGCTCCAGAATTTCTGTTCAGTTCTTTTTTTTATGATTACTGCTTCTTTCTTCAACTTCTCATTTTGCTCATGTACTGTTTTCCTGACTTTTCTGAGTGCCTGGGTTCTCTTGTAGCTTGCTGAGCTTCTTTAAAACAATTATTTTGAATTCTTTGTTGGGCAATTTATAGATCTCCATTTCTCTGTGGTTGGTTACTGGTAAATTATTGTGTTCTTTCGGCGGTGTCATGTTCCTTTGATTTTTCATCTTACTGTAGGCTTGCATTACTGTCTGCACATTTGAAACAGTGGTTATGTCTTTTAGACTCTATGGTTGGGCTTCCATGGGGGAAACACCTTCATCCATGGGTGGGTGTGAGGGCACCAGCTGGGTGGGGTGCAGCAGCTCCAGCTAAAGGAGGTGCTGTGGTGGCTCTGGCTCCAGGGGAGTCCAGTAGCATAGACTTTGGGGAGCTCCATCAGCTGAGCCACATTGGTGAAGGCTGCAGAGGTCCTCAGTGGCCAAGGCTGGGAGTGTCTGCAGTGGTGGTGAAGGCTGCTGGCATCCTTCTGCTCCCCTTTTCTTCTACAAGGGGTAGTCACAACCAAGGCGATCCCTCTTGGTCCTGGGATTTAGGGCACAGACGTGCAAAGTGGCTGCAGAGGTCCAGGGCATGGGCACGTGGAAGCTGGCAGTGGCGCCAGGGTCTGTATTCCAAACACTTTTGAGTGTGAATTTTCTTTTCAGTCTACCTATCCTGCAGAGAAATGCTCATATAGGAAATTATTCACTTGACAGATGGAGAGATAGCCATAGCCTTTTTTCCTTAACAACTTAAAGCCCTGATTAGCAATGTGCCTTGGAGAAGAGTTTCATCCTCATCAACACGATATAGGCTGTGGATATGCACATTTTTGTCATTTTTGTGAGTGATGAACAAAGTTTCTAAAATAAAACTCTGAAATAAGTAGGCCATTATAAATATTAAGATTAATTTTATGAAGCACCCCGGAGTTGTTACTCTTCTAGAATCTGCTGATGGCACCCAGAGTGAAGCCTTTCATTCTGCTAACCTTTGGTTAAGAAAATCTTGTTATCCATTTATAATATGCTTCACTGAATAGGGTATGACTCAGGGCCTCCCAAGCTCACACTTCCCACATGGAGCTCAGCGTGACATTCAATCAGCAGGCATGAGCAGTAACCAAGCATACAGACAGTGACCAGCATGCCGTACTAGTGTGCACCAGCTAAATGTCACTGCCACTTCGTGCTAACCTCTGGCCTCAATTTTAGGCTGAAAAGGTAAAATGATTTAATAGATATCAAAAGGCCTTAACCCAGAAACTCCTGTAACTGCAGTTGTGCATGTGAATTATGGTGTTGCGTTTCTAGAAAGCAAAAAAAGTTGCGTTTAAGAGAAAGGATAAAGTAAGTGGCAAAGTCATAGGCATTTTTGTTACAAAAAATTATCTCACTGCCAAGTGGCTTCCTATAATAATGAGATACATGATGGAAAATTTTGTTGAAAGGAAGAGTAAAGTAGAGCTGGTGAAAATGACTTTTTATTCTATTTAAAACTCATTTTGTTTTGTTCAAATATATTTAAAACATTCGCAGGGAAACTAACTGGTCTCTTTGGTTAGCTGCCTTAAAGAAGTTGCACGTAGAAGCAGTTTGGTAAAATGTGAGGCCCGTAACTTAATAAAGAAATCTTTCTCAATGCTAAAATAAGCATTATTTGGTGGTGGGGGAGATTGGAGTATATGCTGGGAGAGGAGGTGAGACAGTGATTACAAAGCGGGGGATAAAATATCTTGCACACACCATCTGTGTGTTGTGTACAGCAAATGCTGGGATGAACCCTGAAAGCAACCCACACATTTCCATGTGCATCGTTACAGAGTCAGCCTAGTTTCATAGTGACTTCAAAGTAGGGGATCAAATGTGTGATCATAGCTGATTGGATGCCTCCCTGCTCCTCCTCAACTTAGCCCAATTCCAGGCAAGATGAGGGTGTGGAGGGTGAGGGGACTTGACAGAGGTCACGTGGCAGCTGTGATGGGCATTTTGGAGGCAGGAAGGAGCCCATATTCAAGGGTGAGACAAAACAAAATTTTGGAATTAATGATAACTATCCAGGACATATTTCCTCCCTTTACGATGGACAGTCCTCTTCAATTTTTTGATACTGACCATTTATGCTTGTGCAGCACAGGGTTAACTCAGCAGCTTTGGGGGGTGTTCAAACCCTGCACATTCCAACTAGCTCTTGACTGGCTCCTGGGAGATGAGCTTCAGTTCCTTGGAATATGCTGCCTGATAAGACTGTTTCTGTGTACCTGAAGCTTTGGGCCCTGCCATATAGTTTATGCTAACAGTGTGATTTATGGCGGGGTCCTTGGGCCATGCCATAACCGTTTAGGCCCTGAAGTAGCTGGAGACTGAGAACTAAGGTCAGCCCTGTGGGCGTTCCATGCTTATGTGACAAAACCCCAATAAGAACCCTGTACCCCAAAGCTGGGGGAGCTTCCCTAGTTGTCAGTGACCCACACATGTTGTCACACATCTTTGCTGGGAAAAGTAAGTGCTATCTATACAACTTCAGGGGGAGAGGACACCTGGACCTTGAGCCTGGTTTCTCCTGGATTCCATGCCCTCACTCCTTTTCCCTTTGCTGGTTGTAATCTGCATCCCTTCACTATAATAAGCTGTAACTGTGAGTATAACAGCTTTTCTGAGTTCTCTAAGTCTTTCTAGTGAATCATTGGCATACTTTCTATCCGAGGGTGGTCTTTCTGTTTCACTTGAGGGTGGCCTTAGGGACCCCTGACCACAGTGTCGTTCTCGCACAAACCCAGATGATCTTCCTCCAAACAGCCCCAGGCTGTGAATTACATTGCCCTCCACTCCCTTTCATCAAACTTGCATTCCTTCTAGCTGATCTCTGAGTCCTGAAAAATCCAAGATGAGCACCTTCCAGGCCCAGGGTCGCTCTTGGCCAAGCAGTCAGAGTGACCGTGGGTTCTTTTGTGATGTAGCCTCATCTCACTCCCATGTATAATAGTGTGAGGCCGGGGCACTCTGTCCCCACGATGTCCACCCAATCTGTCAGGCAGACAGCTTCTACTTTGATTTTCTAGTTACACTGAAGTCTCCCCTCCACCCCCTGAAATGGAGCCCAGCCCTAACCACCAGCGAATGGTTAAGGCCCAGACCATGTTCTTACTTATTGGTTCCCCTCTTCCCTAGAGCTGGGCCCACTCCTCCGTGTCCCCAGGGGCCCCCAGGCCATACTGACCACCCTGATCCAGGTTCTGGCCTAGTCCAGTGCCTCCAGATCACTGCCGTGGTTGAAAGCAGCCCAGAGTCCCTCCTCTAAAACATACTGAATCAGGGGGCAGGACAGACTAAACCCCCCAAATATATTTTCCAGCTGACTGTCATCCTTACCTCGGCCTCCACCTGTAGAGGACAAAGCACTGTGTCCTTTGTTCCCGGAGGACTTGGAGTTCTTAGCAGGATGTGAGTGTCGTGTCCAGGCTCCTTGCAGCTCACTTCCTCGGCCACCTCAGGCCGCCCCTCCCCTTCCAACTGAGGCTCGACTCCCACTCATCATTCAGATCCCGGTTGATGTATTAATAATTCCTTGGGGAAACCTTTCCCGTGCCCCAGTCTAGGTCAGATGCCTTTGGTCTATGCCTTCATAAAATTATGATCTTTTCCTTTCAAGAGTTCACCTGTGTTTGTAACTACTGGATTAATGTCTCTCCCCTTGTAGACTGTGGGCTCCCTGGATGTTATGTCCCATTCTGCTTACCATGTATCCCAGAACTTAGCAACATGCCTGGGCCATAGTAGGGTGCTCAAGACATGTTTCTTGGACTAAGTATGAGGTCTCAGTGTCACAATCACCTTGTACTTCAAAAAAATTATGACAATGTTCTCTTCCATATACATAAACTCAGTCTTAAAGAACTTTTGCTCTTATAATTTGGTCATCTGTTCACAACCTTAAAAAAATTAGAGAAGTGATTGGTTGCCAAGGTAACCCATCTATAACTGGGAAAAAAGTAGCCCTGCAGGAAACAGATGTGCAGGCATGTGTGGATCAGTCATCCTTCTCCACGCCTCTTCCCTCACCGTAGAAGGGAACAGAGCTAATTCTGGGGAGCTGCATGGACAACTACACAGAGAACCAGTTCTCCTTGAAAAAGTGGCTGGGAAAATTCTGACACGTGCTACAACACGGATGGACCTGGAGTGAAATAAGCCAGACACAAAAGGACACACACTGTAGGAGTCCACTGACAGGAGGTGCCTGGAAGTGTCAAATTCATAGAAACAGAAAGTAGAACGGTGGTTGCCAGGGGCTGGCAGGGAAATGGGAGTTGTTGGTGTGTAGTTACAGTTTGGGAAGATGAGAAAGTTCTGGAGATGGATGGTGGTGATGGCTGCACAGCACTGTAAATGTACTTAATGCCACTGAACTGTACACAAAAAGTTAAATTGGAAAATTTTGTCATATATATTTATCACAATAAAACAAAAAAAAAGATGAATGAAGAGATCTTTCTAGTGAATCAGGAATTCAGAGGAAGCAGTTGATGCTTTCTTGTTTAAATACTATAATCAAAGAAGTAGAAATTCTGTAAAGACACACAGTGGGAAAACATGGCCCATGAGCAACAGATAGGGGGTCTCCCTGTGACAGGTCGAGGACACCTTGGTCCTGTCCAGCAGTGGTTGAGGATCGAATGTACTCATGTTTATTTAATCTTGTCCCGTAAAGTGTGAGGGAAGAGTCGCTGCTTCCTTTGGAGCGTCTCTGTCAGTGTTCTGTATGTCTCCAGGCTGTACATTGGGACGACCAGTCGACATTGTGAGGAACGCTTTCCCAGATGCCGGGGAAGGGGAGTGGCACATGCACAGCACCTGCTCTGCACCTGCAGCCTCTTTGCTCTTCATTAATCCTCAGACACGGGAAGCACACCTGCGACCTATCTCAGGAAGGTTATGAGAGAGAAGGAACTGCCTGGAGGTTACATCTTCTAAGAGGTAGAGACAGATTTAAATCCACCTGATGCTCTTGAGGGCGCCCCACCCCCCCCCAAAAGGGGCAGCACGGGTCTGGCTTCAGCTTTGCAGACTGAAGTGTGCAGCAACCCCCTGGGGTCCCCTCCCCCTCCGTGACTACGTCCCAGACACTCCCTCTGTGAAGGATGTTGCCCCTTTCCTTGGTTGGTGATGTGGGATCTGTGTAATTCTGGAGATTGCCTGCAAGAGGAACTCAAATGCCAAGAGGTTGGGCCGAATATCCCCAGTAAAAGGGGTTCACCGGGAGAAGCTAGAAGGGAACCCCCCAAAACAAACATGTTCGAGCAAAAGGCAAAGTTCCTAGCATTGCACCAAGCCCTCCCTTCTCTCCGCCTAAAGTTCTCGCCAGGCTGTCAGGCAATGCAGGTGGTAGCAGTTCTCAAAGTGAGCTGCTCTTTGGCAGGACGTAAGGTGTGGCATTTGGGAGAAGCAGGCTTCCTCCTTCACGCAGGGCTTACTTCAGAGCGCCACTTCCGGCATCCAAACCCCAGGTGCAGTGATGTCCACCCTAACAAGTGGCACCGTACAATCCCCTCTGATTCTGGAGCCAGACGCGTCATCACCTTCCTTACATTACTCCAAGATCCCCAAAGGGCCATGACTTCTGGCAGAGGGGACCTGATATAAAGCTCCAGAGCCTCTATTTCTCCACCATTGCTCTCCAGAAAAACCCGTGCAGATGCTGTATTTTTCCAAGCGAAAGAAAGGAGCTGATTTGACTAGACCGGGGAGAAACGTTGTGAAAACAAGTCCGGGAACTTCCTGTAACACAGAGACTGGATGCTGCCTCCTGGAGGCTGGAGGCTGTCGGGTGGTGGCAGCAGCTACAGTTCACGTTGTCTCGGCAGCAGCAGGGACAGAAAGCAGGCGAGGAAAGCGGACCAGAGCCCTGGGCCGGGCGGCTGGGTCAGCGTGGGTGGTGGCTGCAGAGAGGTGGGTCATCAGTGAAGGGCTGAGATGGTCAGGAGTCAGGGCTGGGGCCGGAGAGTCTAAGGGACGAGGCGGCGTGCTCGTGGTGAGATGGGAGGGACTTGGGATCACGCAGAACTGGAAAGATCCTTCATTGGAAAAAATAGCAAACGTGATAGATGCTCAAGGTCAAGAATTCAAACAACAGAGAGGTGTGAGCGTGAAACTAAAAGTCCCTGCCTTCCTCTTCCAGCAATTTCCCTCCTCTCCCCGGGGGTTACCACTGTGTAAATACACCTCTCTGGTCTTCTAGGTATTTGGAAACACGTAGACTTCCGTCTTCCAAATCAGATGTCATATGAAATGCTAGATTCCTTTATTAGTATTTTAATCAAATTAAATCTGAATCCAAGCCCCCATCCTCCATCACCGGGGCTTTCCCACTCCAGAGTGGCCCAAAGATCCCAGGGTCCTGTGCCAGCCAAGGAGTTATCAGCTGCTGTGTGAGTCCACAGTGTCCCTTGAGGTCCGGTGCCTCTCCGGATTCTGTGCCTCGTTGGAGGCTGGGACACTGGCATCTTTGACAAACAGATACCGGTTCCCTGGGTCCAGCCCCACAGGGCACATCAGGCTCTACCCTCACTGAGGTTTGCCATCCTGGGGGCAATATCGAGTTTCCCTCTGGGCCTAAACCCCTACCTCCTGCTGCTTTTTAGTTGGAGGGATATCTCTGTCTTCTTCTTGGCTCTGATGAGGCATTCTCTCTCTCTCTCTTTTCTTACCTTCAAACCACGCCCTCGTGTAATCTCTTCACTGAATGTGTTGACTTCTAAGGGCCTCTGTTTTCTACCTGCAAAAATCACTAAAGCAAGAAATTACCAACCGTCTAAGTGCCTTGAGGAAGGGAGTAAACCGCGAACAATGCACAAAATAGTAGAACACACACACAAATATTACAGGATTACATAAATGGGTCCCACTGTACATAACAGTCTAAAGCTTGCTTCTTTCACTAAAGAATAGAGGAGACATATTTCTTTGCCAGTATATTTAGATCAACATCTCCTTTTTCAAACAACTGAGCAGAATAGTATTCCATGATTTATTTAGCTATTTCACGCTTAATGGAGATGTCAGTTTCCCTTAAAAAAAAAACCCACACTATCAGTGCCATACTTGTACACATACCTTTAAGTGCACATGCACGTATTTCTGTAGAAGAGAAACTTAGAAGTGGAATTACTGGATTTACTGGATTGGCGGCATATGCTCCTCATATTTAAATAAATATTGCCAACTCCTTAAACATACTGACCCAGTTTATACTTCCACGGGTTCTGAGCACACCTGTTTCTATATCTCCTCACTGATCCTGAGCCTTATCAGTCATTTTCCTTTTTTTAAATCCATTTTGCCTCCCTAGCTTTGCCTTACTTTCCATTTCATTCACCATATGGAGGCGAAAGGGAACGACCAAGTTTCTCTCCAGCCGGACACCCTTCAGTGGCATCCCATTGCCCTTATAATAAAATCCAAACTTCTTCCCCTGACTCCGGAGGTCCTGCATGATCTGGCCCCTGTCTATTCAACTTCATCTTAAGTCACCCGCCCCGCTTTGCTCACATCAGTCGTTTCTTCCTGCTCACTCAGGGCCTTTGCACCTGCCGCACCCTCCCTTCCCGACTCCTGCCCACCTCTCACTTGCACGGCGAGTGCCTTCTCCTTCTCTCTCCTTCACAACCCTTCAGAGATGTCTAAGAAGACTACCCCACCCGCTTCTCCACTCTGTGCCCTGTTTATTTCCTTCACAGCCTACCACGACTTGTCACTGTTTAACGCACTTGTTTATTTTGTTTGGGAAGCAGGTACTCCCCGTGACATGGGGACTCCGTGGGGGTGGCCACCAGGATATCCCACTGCCTGGCACACTTTGTGGCACATAGAGCTTGGCCCATCACTGTCCGTTGAGTGATGGAGTTACAGCACGGCCCCACCAGTGTTTCCTCCAACTCCAGCCCCTCCCCTTGGCATAGAACAACGGCTGAGGAGAAGAGGATGAGGGCCCCACCGGTCCCCAGGTGTAACTTGTGCTGACACTGTCCTCCCCTATGGACCGTGCCCCTTGGTCTCCCAGGTGACCGATGTGCTGGCGAATCTCAATAGCTGGTGGGTGCCGGGGCCTTTGCTCCTGCTTGGAATTACCGGAGCTGGGCTCTTGCCCTCCCTGCCTGCCGCCCTTGACACCCACTCTGCAGCACCTGGACTCCTCTGTCTTGGACAAATAGCTCCTCTTCTGGCTCAACATGGCCTCCTTTCACCTTCTGCCCATCGAAATGTGGAGAGTGAAGGGAGAGTGAAAACGTTCCCTGGAGGCATTTTGTCTCCCTTCAGAAATGGACTTAAAGCCCCAGTAGAAGGCAGGTATGGTCCCCCCTCAACTTTTCCATTTCCATCACCACAGATCTAGGAAAACCCTAGGACAGTTCAAAGGATCCAGATGCCAGACCTTCACTCTGGTCTTTTCAGAAGCCCTAGACCCAGCAAGAGGAGGGGCGGGACTCGTGGTCTCAGAGGGAGACACCCCATGGTGCTCTGTTATGGGCACAGGGTCTGCCCAGCATTGGAGTGCTATCATCCTGTCACTTTAGGTGGTTTAACATGCCAGTCTTGCCTGCGACAAGTTGTCACATCTCTTTACGGTGACAGCCTGCAACCCATCTGTCTGGAAAACAGGAATTTTACATCCAGGTGGATGCTGAGAAAACTGACCACCAAGTACTGCTGGCCACACCTGGCCCGGCGGGAGTTCTTGACTAGGAGATGGCATTGGAGGGCGATTCTACACGCCGCTTCCAGGGGACCACAGACAAGGTTGTGGGTATGATGACTGGGAATTTGTCCCTTGACCTGAGGCTTTTCCTGTTCAATCCTGGGTCTTCTGAGAAGGGCATACATATGAGAGAGCCAAGGTTTGCCCTTTGGGATGTAACCTCTGAAACTTAATCATTCCCCTTTTACTGAAGCCCAGTAGATTTCCTGGTATAACTCCCAAGGCTCCCTAGTCCCCAGGGGATAAAATGTTAATTACCTGGAGAGGCCCTTGGGAATACGGCCTTTGTACAGTAGTGATTAGTATCAGTCACTTCAGCTTATTTCCAATTCTAAACTGTCACACAGTCTTAGGGGAGCACAAAAGAAGTGTCACCAACACACCCTTTCCCTCCTACGCTCCTATACCACCACCTGCTTAAACCTTCCTTAGATTAGCTACTCTACAGCCCTTCACTGGGGCTCTGGAGAGGGTCCTAGCTCGACCTATGGTTATCCTGTGCTCCACTGAGAATAACATCATCACTCCCAGGCCCCTGACCCCAAATTCCTGGGCTCCAGTGGGTCATGGAATTTATTGTTTTAAGCCTAGATTCAGTGCTCTGGCTTAAGGCTGAAAAAAATTTTTTTCATCCAAAATAAAAATAACTTTACTGAGCCTCATAAAATGCATATCATTTCAATTGAATTACCTATCTTATTGAATAAAGGGATTGAAGGAGAAATCTGGGAATGCTCATTAGCCACTAAAATGTCAAAGTTCTGCTTTCTGCGAGAAGCAATAACGAGGAAGCAGTTTTTCTGGGGTTTCATACAGAAATTAGATCTGGACTCTCCCAACACTAGGCTGACTGGTGATAGCCCTTTACTGCTTTCCCTGTTCTCTTGGTAATTCCAGCCACCCCCTTGGAGTCAGCTATTAACTGAAGATGATGGCTGTGATAACTCCCTGTCCTTATCTTCAGCCCAAACCTTTCCAGATCTCCACGTGGATGTCCTGTGGAAACATCTGCTCAGCATGTCCAAATGACCTCATCCCCTAAGCCTTTGGAATCTGCCACCATTACAACTGTTGCCTGGGTTCACACCCTCTACCCTGGCATCCTCAATATCTAGATCTCCTCAATATCTCTCTTGCTGTACCCCCCCATACGGCATTCTAGCCCCTCAATTCCACAGCATGGTGGGTGTCTGTGTCCTCCCTGTTGTCTCCTCTTCTGCCAGGAGCCCCTCCAAGCTGCCCAGGACCCCCATGCTCCCACGTCTCTGCCCCGGGTCACAGTTTACTTGTCCAGGGTGGGCACACAAGGCAAGCTGGACCACCTGGACTCCTACTCCAGGATCCAAACTGGGTCACAGAAAGATGATTTCTGGTGGAGGGAGGTGTAAGGATGAAACTCTAGAGAATTTCGCTGCCATGAGGAGGAAATGAAGCCAACACGTAGAGTCAGGAGATGGAAAATCATCTTGGGGATATTTGTATTTTTGAGGCTCAGATACATCCCCGCCCTTCCTTGGTTTTTGTAGGTTTGTGTGTTTGCTTGCTTTGGGGAGGAGAGTTTGTTGTTACTTACAACAAAAAGAGGAGAGAAATGTTTTATTTGTCCCCCATCTGCCCCCTGCCCCAGCACCTAACACAGAGCCTGGCACGTATTAAGTACTTGAGTAACATTCTTAACTGCTTGTCTCTCCCTCTAGGATAAATCTTTGAAGACATAAAGCCATGTCCTATTTGTACGCCCTGCACCAAACACACTGCTTGATACATAGACAATGCTCAAGAATGCTTACTGCCCTTGTCTTCAGGGCAGGAAGAAACAGCTGATGTAGAGTAGCGGGGGGCCGTGATAGAAAAGAGGGTTGACCTGGAGCAGTATTTGATGGTAGAATCAACCCACCCCAATGGGACAACATGTGTGGTACGAACAGAGAAAAATCAGCAGATCTTCTGGTTTCTGGCTGCCTGGCTTTGGTAGCTGTGTTGATGGTAGCACCCTGCAATGTGTAGAGAACACAGGGGAGAAGCATGTTTCTTCTTCTTCTCTCAAGGTCGCCTGTGCTTCTCTTTGAGCCCAAGGAATTTTCCAACACTTCCCACTGTGCCCCAGGGACGTAACTGCAGCCATCCTCACAACAAACACCTATGAATACCTGCTCTGTTTACGACAGGAGTAGCTATTTTTGGATTTCTGTCAGTTAAAAAATATAGCCCTCACATTCCAAATTATCAAAATTCTAAAAATGAATAAAGTCTTCTTATTTAACTAAAATTTTTACTGGGAAATAATGGTTTTTAATGTGAAAGTTCAAAATTTTATCAAATGAATAAATTCAATTAATTTCAGGCACTTAAGATGCAGACTCAGTCCCTGAGAGATGGGGCTAGAGATGGGACTGCAGGCACGTGAGGGTGTGGACAAGTTCCTGCCACCGCATGGCTATGACTGAAGCCCATAATCTTCCTGCTTTTAGAGAATAACGAATCTCCCTGAGTGTGTTTTCTATCTTTGTTTCCATCTGTCATTTGGGGTTCTTTGGAGATAAGTCAAGCTACCGTCTTATATGAACAGTATCAATGCTAAATTGAAAAATAATCATAGGCTGAAAGGAAATTAAGGCTGTGTCAAGGTGTGTGTGTGTGCGTGTGTGCCTCTGTGTGGTGAGAAAGAAAGAGTGGACCAAGGAGAGACATCCTAAAGGGAGACTCCCATTTCCCAGGCACTTGTGGAAATCTACTTCAGGTCACCTGGGACCAGTTGTGAGTTATGGCCTTGGGCAAAATTCCTATTTGCAGTCAACAAATGAATGGGTGGCACCTTGAAATGGGTTGGCCTTAGCTGAATCAATGTCTGATATGGCAATCTTTCCTCAGACCAAATTCCCACTGAGTTTCCTAGGTGGGAGCTGACTGAAGGAATGGATGGATCCTTGAACTTTTCAGTCCTCTCATGTATTCATTAAATGTTCATTTAGGCTTCCCTGGTGGTGCAGTGGTTGAGAGTCCGCCTGCCGATGCAGGGGACACGGGTTCGTGCCCCAGTCCGGGAGTATCCCACGTGCCGCGGAGTGGCTGGGCCCGTGAGCCATGGCCGCTGAGCCTGCACATCCGGAGCCTGTGCTCCACAACGGGAGAGGCCACAACAGTGACAGGCCCGCGTACCACAAAAAAAAAAAAAGAAAGAAAAAGAAAAAAAAATGTTCATTTAGTTAAAGAAAAGACAATATTCTCACAGAGTAGCTCTTTGTATTATGATGAAAGTCTTGGTTTGTAGGTGTTTTCATATAAATACGAAATGGCTATTACTTTTTATTCCTGAAATGCATATTTAACATGCAAGCTACAAAAGTGAGAAAGAATATTAAAGTAATATTTGGGGGGTTGATGCCATGCTTTGCTAAGGTTAAAGAGTAACTCCTTCCCTCCAATTTTGAGGCAAGTTTTAAAACCCTCTATGGCATGTAGCTGAACTCAAGCTGCCCTTCTAAGACCTGGAGACCCAGAGGCTAGAAACCAAATTATTTTTACCTTAGAGAAATGAACAATCACATAGGTGCACAGGAGGTTTGTATAAGGATGGTCTTTGCAGCATTTATTTACAGTAGCTAAAAACAAACAGCAACCTGAAAGCCACATAATTGTAAATCACAGGGGAATGGCTAAATAAACTTTGACTTATCTATGCCATAGAACACAACAAAACAGTTAAAAAGGACGAGGTAGAGCTCAGGCACTTATTAATAAGGACCCACCTCTAAGACATAGCAATACTAAAAAAAAAACACATACTGAACTCTTTTACACTGTTGGTGGGAATGTAAATTTTTCCTCCTTGTGCACCTATGTGATAAGGAAAACAATATGGAGGTTCCTCAAAATATTAAAAATAGATCTACCATACAATCCATCAACTCCACCTCCGGGTATACCCTCCAAAAAATGAAAGCAGGGTTTTGATGAGATGTGTGCATGACCATGTTTATCACAGCATTATTCACAATGCCCAAGATATGGAAACAACCCAAATACCCATCATCGGATGAATGAATAAAAATGAGGTGGGTTGCACTTCCCTGGTGGCGCAGTGGTTGAGAGTCCGCCTGCCGATGCAGGGGACACGGGTTCATGCCCTGGTCCGGGAAGATCCCACCTGCCGCAGAGCGGCTGGGCCCGTGAGCCATGGCTGCTGAGCCTGCACGTCCAGAGCGGGTGCTCCGCAATGGGAGAGGCCACAGCAGTGAGAGGCCCGCGTACCGCAAAAAAAATAAAAAATAAAAAATAAAAAAAATGAGGTGGGTTATATATACAATGGAATGTTATTCAACCATGAGAAAGGAGGATATCCTTACGACAGCATGGATGGGCCTTGAGCATATTATACAAACAGAAATAAGTCAGATAGAGAAAGACAAGTAGTGTATGATATCACTTATATGTGGAATCTAAAACAGTTAAACCTATAAAGAACCGAGAGTAAAATGCTGGATACCAGGAGATGGTGGGGAGAGGAATCAGAGTGATGCTGTTTAAGGTCACAAATTTATAACGAGCAGTAAATAAAACATAGAGATCTAATGCACCGTATAATAAACATAGTACTCTTGTACTATAATTATGTAATGTGATAAATACCCCTATATCAGCCACCATACTACAATATATAAATGTATCAAAGTAACACTGTACTCCTTAACCTTACACAATGTTACATGTCAAATTTATTCAATAGTAAATTATTAAAATAATGCATACTATTTACATTAAAAACACACACACGTAAAACAATACTTTATAGTTTCTACGTAGAAGAAGGTCTGTAAAGGAAACTTGATAAACTGATAAAAGACTCCCTTGGAAGAGGCAGGGGCAGAATTGGGATTGAGAATGGTGGTGACAGGGGAGTTTAGCCTTTTATGTAATATTTTCATTTTTCACAAAGAAACTGTACCCATATATTATTTATATAGTTCAAATTTAAACCCTTGTAAACAATCACAGTGTTACGGGGTTAAAACATTTATTTCTTGCCTTGCTCTATTTAGCCAACCCTTAATATTGTCCTAAAAATCAGTGATTCTTCTTCCTGAGGCTTATTTACTCCGGAGGTTCTGTTCTAGCAGAGCAATGGGAGAGGAAGGGTAAACAAACTAGAATCTGAACTAGATTTCCACGTGGAATAAAACAGTTCAGGAGAAACCAAGTCATCTTCAAGGCTGGATCTTCCCTCCCACAAGACTTCTATACGGTGACACGGGAGACAGCTTCTTCCTAGCAGATGAACATTTCAGGTACTGATCTTTTGTATATTTCAAATCTCCAGACGGAGGAACAATTGGCCACATTAGAGCAGAATGGAAAATGCAGAGACATCCTCCTGGATGTGGGAAGAAAAGGAGGGAATGGAAGTGAGCTTTGCAGCACCGGGTGCCAAGCTGGGGGAGTGCCCTCAGACACCTCGGGCCCCAGAACAAAGGGCCGGTGTGTAAGCTTTCACTCCTCACCAGAAAGAGGGGGCCCCAAACCAAGACCCCTTCTTTTTTTTTTCTTTTGCGGTGCGTGGGCCTCTCACTGTTGTGGCCTCTCCTGTTGCGGAGCACAGGCTCCGGATGCACAGGCTCAGCGGCCATGGCTCACGGGCCCAGCCGCTCCATGGCAAGTAGGATCTTCCCAGACCGGTGCACGAACCCTTGTCCCCTGCATCGGCAGGCGGACTCTCAACCACTGCACCGCCAGGGAAGTCCAAGGCCCCTTCTTTTATGAGAAATCTGACCCCTTAAAGGTAACCCTATGTGACTTTTAAAGTAAACAGATCCGTTTGAAAAAGTTTCTCTGCTGGATTTGCTACTTTTCACCTTGTTTTCATCAGAGCTTGTCAGGAGAGTTCAAGAAATGCTGAGAAGGCAATAGAACTGAATTTTCTGTGAAAAGCACAGAGGACAATACCTGTCTCAAAACCTTGAGTGACAGTAGGTGATGATATGGTGGAAGCCAGGGATTGCTGTTAGCCAGGCCACTGTACAGATAGATGTGAAGGCTGAACTGGCTGGAGCAGGGCGTGCTTCAAGGAGATCAGATACAACAGTAGTTACAGCAAAAACAGAAGCAACAGTAGCAACAGCTAACATTTACTGAGTATTTACTGTGTCAGACATTGTGCTAAGTGTTTTACAAATATTTCATAGAAAGCTGGAGAACTATATAGTTAAATATATGAATCTGCCTGGGTTTGTATCCTTGGTCTACCCTCTCTAACTATGATGGAGAAAACTGC
Organism: Hyperoodon ampullatus; assembly: GCF_949752795.1. Lineage (NCBI taxonomy): Eukaryota > Metazoa > Chordata > Mammalia > Artiodactyla > Ziphiidae > Hyperoodon > Hyperoodon ampullatus. The sequence continues at coordinate 122,325,545 of NC_136914.1, read as the reverse complement.
TTCCTGAATCTCTGTTTCCTCATCTGAAAATACGAGCAGTAAGAATATTCATCTCATAGGGAAATAAATTCACGTTTAAAGTGTTCTACCTAACACCTGGTGTATTATCAGCACTCAGTACATTCTAGCTATTACTAACAATCCAACCATTATACCCTTTTTATGGATGAGACGACAAAAACTATTAGAACAGTGGAGTGCAACTAGCCCAAGGTCACACCACCGAAGGTGGAGCCAGGATGTGAACCCTGTCATTCTGACTCTGGCACCCTGTCGTTCTTACTATACTGGGCCCCCCTGACTTCTTGAAGATTGCATACCCAGGTCTCAAGATTCAGTCAAGACTCCTCTACATGTTTTTCACAGAAAAAAGTTTTTCCTGACCTTTTTGCCCAGTGGATCTGACTCCCCCTTCTTGTATACTTCGACTGTACCTATGCATTGTTCTTTCACAACTGTGCTGTCTGCTTATTTGTACAGAGAAGGGGCCAGTTTGAGAACAGCTGGAGTTCTGAAGCTGCCTAGAGCCTACCTTAGCTCTGGACTTTAAAATTAATAAGCAAGCAGGGACGATTCTGGGAAGATGTTGGAGCAGGAAGCACTAGGAATCTGACTCCCCATCAAGACAATAATTTTACTGGCAGAATCTGTCTGCTATAACTATTTTGGAACTCTAGAGTCTATTGAAGGCTTGCAACTTCCAGGGGAATTTCAATTAATCTCAGCTCTTAGCACAGTAGCAGCTTCCCATCACCCACCTCCACCCTGCGGCAGGCAGCTGTGCAAGTGTTCGTGGAGCAGCCTGCCCAGAGCTTGTGAGAGCCAGGCTGGACAAAAGGGACCCTGTCCTCCAAATATTGGGGATCTGTGCTCTCATTGATGATTGCTGCTTGTGATTACAAAGGTGCAAACTAAGCAGAGGCAGCCATTGGTATCCGTCCCCTCACTGCTTCAAGCTCCTCCCCATCTGGCTGAAGGGACTTCTAGGGGATTTTAAGGGCCCTTCCTTTTCTCCCTTCATTTTTCTCTATTTTCCCATTTGGGAGCCATACATTAAAGACTAGGACATTCAAAAACAACTCCATATCTGGGGGGAAAAAAAAAGAAAGAAAGAAAAAAGAAAACAAACAAAACTCAAGACAAATAATGAGAACAAAAACAAACAACAAGTAAAAAACAAAGAAAGCAAAAAATAAGAAAACAACCAACCAAAAAAAAAGCCCCCAAACCAAAACAAATAATAAAAACAAAACTAACAACAACGAAAAAAGAAAAACAAAGCAAAAAATAAATGAAAAATAGCAAAGAGAACAGGAAGCAAACACACAAAAATGACAAAAAAAGAAAAATGAAACAAAACATCAAAGAAACCAAAAACAAAACAAAAGATAACAGCAAAAAAGAAAATACAAAACAAAAAAACAAGCTAAAAAGAACAAATAATAAAATAAAAATAAAACAACAAAAAACACAACAACAAAAATTCCCTGGGGCCTCCACTATCAGTGTCCTTGACTCCATGGTGAGCTACAGCTAACCCCAAGAGGCCCTCCAAGGCCTCTACGTAGGTCTCTGGACCCTCTGTGTCAGCCCCACCTCTGTGTGCGTTCCTCCCACCATCATCTGCTCCTGAAGCCGTCCCGGAGCGCACATGCCTGAGCAGGTGGCAGGGGCACAGGCATCGATGGGCATGGCTGCTGGGGCCGGAGCAGCTGGAGGAGGCTTTCATGGGGGCTGCTCATGGGCCTACCTGGGCTTGTGCAGAGGGAGCTTTGGTGGGGACAGTGCTCAGGCCCCCTGGGGCCTAGGTGGGCAGGAGAGGCTTTGGCTTGGGGGGCGGGTGAGGCCGCTCAGGCACGCACCGCTGCTATTGCCCATGGAGGCCAGGGCTAGCGGGTTGGGAAGGGCATCACAATGGCGACCCTGCCCCTTGCGCACCACTCAACCATGGCACTTTGCTTCTATGGTGGCCCGGGCTTCCTCCACATACCTTCCTGGCTGTGGAGCTCCTCACTCCCGTCCCCTCAGGCTGTCTCTTCACCACCAGCAGCTGACCCCTCCCTGTGTCCACTCTCCAAACCCCACTTTCCAGAACCCAGCCCTCCTTTACACCAAGAGACACAAGAATCAGGCTGGGTGCACAGGGCTGCAGCAGGGGCCATGCACATAGGTCTTATTCTGTCCTGCCTTCCACAGACCAGTTGCTGCATTCCCCTCTGATCCCCCAAAGGTCTCTCTCTGTCCCAGCTGATCACACCGTGAGGGGGCCTTTCTGAATGTGGGAACCTTTCCTCTTCTTCAGCTCCTCCCTGGGGGTGCTGGTTCCATCCCATTTCCTCTTTTCTTTTTTTTTTTTTCTTTCTTTCTCCTACCCAGTTGCACGGGGATTTTTCTTGTCCTTTTAGGTGTCAGAGGTCTTCCGCTAGTGTTCAGTAGGTGCTCTGTGAGAATTGTTCCATTTGTAGATATATTCTTGATGTACTTTAAGGAGAGGCAAACTGCATGTCCTCCTATTCTGCTATCTTGACTCCATACATGAATCACTGGCTGTAAATCCTCATTCCCGGTTTTGATCAAGATGTAGCAATGAGATTTTGGACCACATATTGCAACATGTGCAATCATTAAAGGTACTAGGATCAGCTTGTTTTGAATTTAATAAATCTTTTAATAGTTCAGTGCCAGAGTTTTTCTACATGCAATGCCCACCCAATGTTACTCGGCAAGCAGAGGGCGAACCAGGATTCAAACTCAGGACCTCTGATTCTCCCCCTCGGGATTTTGCCATCAGCCTTTCCATGAAATATGTGACAGCAAAGATTTAGAGGCTAGGAAGTCCAAGAGCAGAGTGCCAGCATGGTCAGGTTCTGGTGAGAGCCCTCTTCTGGTTGCCGACCACTGACATGGTGGAAAGAGTCTTGTCTACTTTTTGTATCAGGGTACTGTTAGCCTTGTAAAATGAATTTGGAAGACTTCCCTCCTTTTCTATTTTTTGAAGAGTTTTAAAAGAATTGATATTAATTCTTCTTCAAACGTTTGGTAGAATTCATCTGTGAAACTGTTCCTGGACATTTGTTTGTTGGGAGGTTTTTGATTACTGACTCAATTTTCTTACTATTAATAGGTCTGTTCAGATTTTCTATTTCATCTTGATTCAGTCTTGGTAGGTTCTATGTTTCTAGGAATTCATCCATTTCTTCTAGGTTGTCCACTTTGTCAGGATATGATTGTCAATAGTAGTCTCATGATTCTTTATATTTCTATATTTCCATAGTATCAGTTGTAACATCTCTTTCATTTTGGACTTTATTTGAGTTCTCTCTCTTTTTTTCTTGGTGAGTCTAGCTAAAGTTTTGTAAATTTTGTTTATCTTTTCAAAGAACCAGCTCTTAGTTTTATTGATCTTTTATGTTTCTAGTCTCTATTTCATTTATTTCTGCTCTAAATAATTTTTGTTGTTTCCTTTTTTGTACTAACTTTGGGTTTCTGTATTTGAGACATTTTTGTTTCTTGAGGTAAACATTTACTGCTGTGAATTTCCCTCTTAGAACTGCTTTTGCTGCATTCTGTATATTTTGGTATGTCACATCTCTATTTTCATTTGTTTCAATGTATTTTTTAATTTCTATTTTGATTTCTTCTTTGAACCATTGGTTATTCAGTAGCATGCTGTTTAATCTCCACATATTTATAAATTTTCCAGTTTTCTTCTTGTAATTGATTTCTAGCTTCATACCGTTGTGGTTGGAAAAGATGCCTGATAGATTTCAATCCTCCAGTTTAAATTTATTAAGACTTGTTTTGTGGCCTAACGTATGGTCTATCTTGGAAAGTGTTGCATGTGTAGCTGAGAAGAATGTTTATTCTGTTGCTTTTGGGTGGAATGTTCTGTAGATATCTGTTAAGTCCACCTTGTCTAATATATCATTTAAGGTCAAAGTTTCTTTGTTGATTTTCTGTCTGGATGATTTATCCATTGATGTAAGTGGGGTACTAAAGTCCCCTACTATTTTGCTGTGTATCTCTCCCTTCAGGTCTATTAATATTTGCTTTTTATATTTAGGTGCTCCTCTGTTGGTTGCATAAATGTCATATCCTTTTGCTGGATTGACCCCTTTACATCAAGTAATGCCCTTCTTTGTCTCTTATGACAGTTTTTATTTTAAAGTCATTTTGTCTGGTATAAGTATAGCTACTCCAGCTTTCTTCTGGTTTCCATTTGCATGGAATAACTTTTTTCATCATTTCACTTTCAGTCTTTATGTGTCCTTTCATCTAAATGGGTTTCTTATAGGCAGCATATAGATGGGTTTGGGGGTATTCTTTCATATGTATTCTTGTTACTAATTAGCATCCCTTCTTTTCAGCTTAATGAAGGACCTTTAACATTTCTTGTAAGGCCAGTTTAGTGGTGATGAACTCCTTTAGTTTTTGCTTGTCTGGAAAACTGTTTATCTATTCTTCATTTCTGAATGATAACTTTGCTGAGTAGGGTATACTTTAATGAAATGTTTTCCTTTAGCCCTTTGAATATTTCATGCTACTCCCTTCTAACCTGCAAAGTTTTTACTGAAAAATATGCTTATAGTCTGGCTGCTTTTAATCCTCTTTTTTTTTGTCCTTGAATTTTGAAATTTTCATTATAATGTGTCTTGGTGTGGATATCCTTGGATTCCTCTTATTTGGAGCTTTCTGGGCTTTCTGGATCTGGATGTCCATTTCCTTCCCCAGCTTAGGGAATATTTTCATCCATTATTTCTTCACATAAGATTTCTTCCCCTTTCTCTCTCTCTTCTTTTTATGGGAGCCCTATGATGTGAATGTTAATCCATTTGATGTTGTTGCATAAATCCCTTAAGCTATCTTCACGTTTTTCATTTTTTTTTCTTTTTGCTGCTCTGAGTGAGTTCCACTGCCTTGTCTTCAAGCTGACTCATCCTTTCTTCTGCTTCATCTAGTCTGCTGTTGAATCCCTCTAGTGTATTTTTCAGTTAAGTTATTGTATTCTTCAGCTCTGTGACTTCTGTTTGATACTTTTTAAATATTTTCCATAACTTTTTTGAAGTTTTTACTGTATTCATCCATTCTTCTCCTCAGTTCAGTGAACATCTTTATGTCTGTTACTTTGAACTCTATCAGGTAAATTACTTATTTCCATTTCATTAAGGTTTTTTTCTGAGGTTTTATCTTATTCTTTCATTTGGAACATATTCCTCTATTTCTTCACTTTGTTTGACTCTTTGTGCTGGTTTCTATACAGTAGATGAAACAGTTACTTCTCCTAGATGTGAAAGTGTGGCACCAGGTAAGAGATGAACCTTGTTGTTCAACCCTGCCCCAGCTCTTGGTTGTCTCTCAAACCTTTGTGTTTTTCCAACCAGCCTATTATATTTTTAATAGCTCCCAGTAGTTGCAGATGTGCTAAACCTGTCAGTGTCCTAAATGGGAGGATCTCAGCACCTAGATTCAGGCTGACTAGAAAGCAGACTCTTAGGCATCAGCTTTTAAAGGTATGTAAGTATATACAGTCTTGTGGGACCACAAGCTTAAGCCCTATTGGCCACTGGAGCCAGGCAATCTGCCTTGGGCAGCAGTTACAGAAATTGGGACTCTAGATGAGTATATAATCTCTTTTCTGGGTAATATTGGTGAGCTGGGGCAAGGCAGAGAGATGGCACCAAAAGAGCATCCACAGTCTATGTTCCTGGAGAGCAGCTCCATGTGCCCCTAAATGTGTGCCAAACCTGAAGCCTGCCCCTCCAGCTGAAGCTCCAAGATAAACAAAGAGACTGCCTTCACAGAAAAACAGTGTAGTATGCTTCAGTCCACTGTCTGTGCAGTACTTTGGGGGCATAGCCTGCCAAGAACTGTCTCTTCAATTGCCACAGTCTTGTGGGACCCCAAGGAATGCAAGCCCCACCCAACCACTAGAGCTAGGTGATCAAGGGGTGTCATTTGGGCTGCAGCTACAAACACTGGGGCACCAGATATAAAAACCAGGGCACTAGACACATAGAAATCTTCCTCCCCATCCCCCAGAAGACAGTGATGCTCTGGTGTGTGGCAGAGAATGAGTGCAAAGGTAACACCCACCCTCCAAGCTTTCTGGAAAGGATTTCAATAAGCCCCTAAATGTGTGTTTAATTATAATCCTGCCCCTCAGGGCACAGTCATGATGATCAGCTAATAGACTTCCTTCAAAGAAAGACCCAGCTCCTGGATCTGCTGCCTCTTGCTGTGCCCTGGGATGGTAGTTGTTTAAGAACTCTTTCTCCATTGGTTACAGCCCTGGGGACCCATTAGTATAAACCCTGCTATCCACTAGAGCTAGATGATGTACAGGTGTCCCCTGATATCAGTCATAAAATCAGGGCACCAGACAAGGGTATGAGTGCCTTTCAGGTGACACCGGTTATTAAAGCCCCATGGGACCAGGAATGCAAGCACCCCCAGCCTCCAGAGCCAGGAAATAAAGTGGTGTCCCCTAGGACACAGCCACAAGAATTGGGGCACCAGATAATACAATAATAAACTATCAGAAAGAGAAATTAAGGAAACAATCTCATCTATAATTGCATCAAAAATAATTAAATACCTAGGAATAAATTTAATAACTACATGACATTAACGAAAGAGACCAAAGAAGACACAAATAAATGGAAAGATATTCCATGATCATGGATTGGAAAATTAATATTGTCAAAATGTTCATGCTACCCAAAGCAATATACAGATTAAATGCAATCTTTATCAAAATTTCAATGGCATTTTTCATGGAAATATAACAAAAAAATCCTAAAAGTGTATGAAACCATAAAAGACCACTAATAGCAAAAGCAATCTTGAGAAAGAAGAACAAAGCTGGAGGTCTTACACTCCCTGATTTCAAACTATATCACAAAGCTATAGTAATTAAAACAGTATGGTATTGACATAAAAACAGACACAGATCAAGGGAAAAAGGTAGAGAGCCCAGAAATTAACACACACTTAAATGGTCAGTTAATCTATGACAAAGGAGTCAAGAATATATAATGGGGAAAAGACAGCCTCTTCAATAAATGGTGCTGGGAAAACCAGACAACTACATGTGAAAGAATCACACTGGACCACTTTCTCTCACCCTATATAAAAATAAACTCAAAATATATGATCTGAATATATGATCTTAAATATATGATCTGAAACCATTAAACTCCTAGAAGAAAGCATAGGCAGTATGCTCTTTGACATCAGTCTTAGCAATATTTTTTGGATATGTCTCCTTAGGCAAGGGAAACAAAGCAAAAATAAACAAATGGGACTACATCAAACTAAAAAGCTTTTGCAAATTAAGAAATGTATTGGGAAAATGAAAAGGCCATCTAATGAAAGGGAGAAGATATTTACAAATCATATTCCTGATAAAGGGTTAATATTCAAAATACACAAATAACTCATACAAATAAACATCATAAAAACAAACAACCCCATTAAAAAATGGTCAGAGGACCTGATAAGTCACTTTTCCAAAGAAGATGTATGGATGGTGAACAGACACATGAAAAGATGCTCAACATCACTAATCATCAGGGAAATGCAAATCAAAACCACAATGAGATATCACCTCACACCTGTTGGTATGGTTATCATCAAAAAGACAACAAATAACAAGTGTTGGTTAGGATGCGGAGAAAAGGAATACTTGTGCAGTGTTGGTGGGAATGTAAATTGGTGCAGCCACTGTGGAAAGCAGTATGGAGTTTCCCCAAAAAACTTAAAAATAGAACTACCATATGATCCAGCAATTCCACTTCTGGGTATTTTTCTGAAGAAAAAAGATCACTAATTCAAAAAGATATATGCACCCCAATGTTCATTGCAACATTATTCACAATAGCCAAGACATGGAAGCAATCTAAGTGCCCATCAATAGATGAATGGATAAAGAAGATATATATATATATATATGTATATCTTCTAGTTACTATATATATATATATATATATATATATATATGTATATCTTCTAGTTACAAAATAAACCCTTCTAGTTAGGGTTAGGGTTAGTCACAGGGATGAAGTGTACAGCATGGGGAATATAGTCAATAATATTGTATAACATTCTATGGTGACAGATGATTACTAGACTTATCATGGTGATCATTTTGTAATTTATAGAAATATTGAATCACTATGTTGTACACCTGGAACTAATGAAATATTGTAGGTCAATTATACTTCAATTTGAAAAAACTGACAAAGTCATCTAAAGCAAGGAAAGTTTGAGAAACTGTCACAGCCAAAAGGCCAAGGGGACATGACTACTAAATTCAATGTGGCGTCCTGGATGGGGTCCTGGAACAGAAAAGGGGCATTAGTCAAAACTAAGGAAATCTGAATAAAGCGCGGAGTGAGGATTAAGGGTACAGGAGAGAGGTAAGAAATCTGAAGGGGATGGCTGGCCCCTGCAACCCAGAGACAGGCGTTCAGTCTTTATTCTTCAGTTTTCCTGCTAGTAAAGTGGACGTAGTACTACCTACTTCAAAGGATTGTTGTAAGGACTAAATAACATGAAAGTGCTGCATATTCCATGAATCTTAGTTTCTCTCCTCTCAGAATCTTGTTCAGTTAGTCCTTCTTTGTACCTCTCAGGCCTGATTTATTAGTATCAGAGTTTGGGATCAAGGCTTCATTTCATTCATTCATTCAGCATATTTGAGTGCTTACTGTTAGTTACTAGCCCTGTGCTCAGCTGTGGAGGTACAAGGGCAAGCATCTGGAGGGCGTGCAGACCCAAGTGTGATGTGCGCTGCACTGGAAGGGGGGACAGGGGGCTGGGGGAGCACCTGCACAGACCTCCACGTCTCGGACCCCACAGGACGGGAGGAGTGCGCAGGCCAGGTGAGGGAGGCCAGCACAGCCAGAGTGGGAAGATGCTGGGTCTGGTGGAGGTGGAGAGGGAGGGGTCTGATTCAGGCAGGGCCTCCGTGAGGCTTTTCAGGGAGGTCAGCCCCATGGTCCCCAGCTCAGCGGTGGTGTGACCACACTGAGACAGCTCAGTGCACGTGGAGCCTGGGCTCTGTCCACAGGCCCCGGGGAGACGCTGCAGGTTTCTCAGCAGAACGTGTGTGATCAGATTGATGTGTGGTGGATGCAGTGTAAGGACTCGGTCACGCGGGGGCAAAGCTGCAGTGGGGGCAAGCAGTTAGGACGCTACTGTAGTGACCTTGGCATGCTTCCACGTGACCTGCCCTGGGTGATGGCATGGAGGTGGCACAGAGGCAGACTGGACAGGTGCGCAGAGGAGAGAAACACCAGCAATTGTGATGGATTAGATGGGACACACAAAAACCAGGGAAATGACCTGGGCCACCAGGGTTGGTGGCCATGGATGAAAGAATGGATAAAGAAATTGTCTCATATATTTATAGAACAATGGGATATTACTCAACCATAAAAAAGAACGAAATCTTACCTTTTTCAACAATGTGGGTGGAGCTTGAAGGCATTATGCTAAGTGCAATAAGTCAGACAAAGACAAATTACATTCAACCTTTTATATGTGGAATATATATACATGTATATGTATGTGTGAATATATATGTGTGTGTATGCGTATATGTGTGTGTGTATATATATATATATATATATATATATATATATATATATACACACACACATGAAAACCAAACTCATAGATACAGAGAACAAATGAACAGATTGGTGGTTACCAGAAGCAGGGAGTAGGGGATGGGAAAATGGATAAGCTGTTTTGTTTGTTTTTTACTTTAAATAAATTACATCTTAAAAAGGGGGAGGGGACATTATCGACCACTTACTCTCATGGTTTTCACTGCAAACCTTGCAATTTTGGGTCCAGTTAGATAGGTAGAGTGAGAGAGAGAGAGCTAGAGATAGAGACATTAATGCACACACAAATATATATTTACCAAAGAGAGACAGAGAGACTGATTTATTATAAGGAACTGAGTCATGCAACTAGGGGGGCTGAGAAGTCCCAGGATCTGCCATCTGCAGGCTAGAGACCAGGAGAGCTGGTGGTGTGATTCAGTCCGAGTCCAAAGGCTTTAGAACCAGGGGATTTACCAAACTATAAATTCCAGTTTGAGGGAAGGAAAAAATGAGATGAGATGCCTTAGCCTGAGCAGTGAGGAGAAAAGGGATGAATTCCTCCTTCCTCCACCTTTTTTTTTTTTTTTTTTTGCGATACGCGGGCCTCTCCTGTTGTGGCCTCTCCCGTTGCGGAGCACAGGCTCCGGACGTGCGGGCTCAGCGGCCATGGCTCACGGGCCCAGCTGCTCCGCGGCATGTGGGATCTTCCCGGAGCAGGGCACGAATCCATGTCCCCTGCATCGGCAGGTGGACTCTCAACCACTGTGCCACCAGAGAAGCCCCTTCCTCCACCTTTTGTTCCGTTCAGGCCCTCAATGGATTGGACGGTGCCCACTTGCCCTGGGGAGGGCCATCTGCTTTACTGAGTCCATAGATTCAAATGCTCATCACATCCAGAAATACCCTCACAGACACACCCAGAAATAACGTTTCATCTGGGCACCCCATGGCCAGTCAAGTTGACACATACAATTAGCTATTGCACTATATGTATATATGAATATGTGTAAATATATATATATATATATATACACACCTATCTCTACCTACATATACACACACAATATGAATACATATACTGGGTCTCAAAGTAAAACTTATTTCTTACTGTGGATCGAGTTAAAAAACAGAAAGCCAAGGAAATCCTGACATAGCCCCAGACAAGAGGGGCCAGGTTTTTCTGTAGCTCCCATGACACCAAGTCCACAGCCTGGACTAGGTAGCACCCTCTTGTGTCCCTTGGGGAGGGAATAAAGAAGAAAAGAAAGGTCATGGAAAGCATTTACCCTGGGTCAGTGGATGGTGGTGAGATTCATTTCACATTTTAAAAGATCACTTTGGATGCTATGTAGAGAACAAATAGAAGGAAGGCAAAAATAGAAACAAATTATTCTTCAGTATTTATGCAACACCTACCCTGTGCCAGGAGATGTAATAAAGAAGAAAAAGTTGCTGCCCCCGTGAAGCTTCCATTTTAAGAGGAGAGCCAGACAATAAGCAAAGTAATATACATATCTATCAGGGAAGGTATGTTGGGGAGCATTCTAAGACAGCCTTGTGACAGCTGTCCCCTTCTGTTATATGTCTTTTGAGAGTGTACAGAATCTAGGACTTCCTTCTAACCGGTAGAATTTGGCAGGGTAAGGGGCTGTCACTTCTGTGATTACATTATATTATATAAGACTCTGTTTTTGCTGATTGGAGGGAGAGGCCCTCTTGCTGGACTTGAAGAAGCAAAGAGATGTGTTTCAAACCACCTGTAGAGTGAGCTGTGTGGCAGAGAACTGCAGGCAGCCTCTAGGAGCTGAGGACAGTCTCCACTTAAGAGCCAGAAGAAGGCTCCCTCCACCTCAAATCATACGGGTCCAAGGAAATGAATTCTACCAACATCCCAAGTGAGTTTGGAAGAAGACTCTTCCCTGGTCGAGCCTTCAAATGAGAATGCAGTCTGGTCAACATCTACATTTCTGCCTTGAGTGAGAGCCTGAGCTGAAGACCCAGTTAAGTGTGCCCTGACTCCTGGCATACAGAAATTATGAGGCGATACATGTCTGCTGTCTAAAGCTACTAAGCTTGTAGTTATTTGTTATGAAGTAACTGTTAATAACAGGACAGTAGGCCCCAAATGGAGCTGCTTATGCTAAGCCCCATGTCACCAAACAAAAACAACGTAATTACAACTTCTGCTCTCCCTGAAATGGAATCTTAAACCAGTAAGTCAGGAATCGCGTGATCAGCACTAGTGAGGTCATCTGTCCGATAGACCCCTGCCCTCCCCTAAAGGAAAGCCACCTTTCAATAACCGATCCCATTTCTGCCTAGAATAACTTCCTTGTTCCCGCTCCCTCCTGCCTATAGAAGTCTTTTACTTTGTACAGCTCCTCGGAGCTCCTTTCTATCTGCCTGGTTGGATGCTGTCCAACTCGCAAATTGTTGAATAAAGCCAGTAAGAGCTCTAAAACTTACTCAGTTGAATTTTGTTTTTTAACACTACGGAAAACTAAACCTGAAGGCCCTCATCCAGGGCACACCGATGTTTAAAGGCCAGGAAGTTCCAGGAAGACCAACAAAGAAGACTGAAAGGGACAAAGTGGACACAAAGGGAGGGTCAGAAGCGCCAGGTGCATACAATGTAATCACATATAACAAGTTTAAATGAATGGGCTGCCTGTCGTTTAGGACCGACAGGTGGAGTCATTTGAGATCTGAGAATTAGATCCAGGGCCACTGGATTTGGCCCTGTGGTGGTTATTAGTGAGCTTGTGAAACACCTGTGTAAGCGTGGTAGCAGGGCCAGAGCCTGATGGCAGTATCTGAGTTTAAAAAAATATTTGAATGGGGGCTTTCCCGGTGGCGCAGTGGTTGGGAGTCCGCCTGCCGATGCAGGGGACGTGGGTTCGTGCCCCGGTCTGGGAGGATCCCACGTGCCGCAGAGCGGCTGGGCCGCTGAGCTATGGCTGCTGAGCCTGTGAGTCCGGAGCCTGTGCTCCGCGATGGGAGAGACCACAACAGTGAGAGGCCCGCGTACTGCAAAAAAAAAAAAATTTGAATGGGAGCAGTGGATGTGAAGAGCAGTGACGGAGTCTGATTTCTGTTTTGGAGGCAAAATCAAGATAAAGGAAAGGGAGGAATCGTCCTGGGGGTTGAGGCTTTGGCCACTAAGCAGGTGGGGATACCAGGGAGACTGGGAGAAGAACAGGGGGTGGAGGGAGCAGGTTAGAAATTATGTTGAAAGTAAGATGGCTATTGTGTATGGAGCCACGCTGTGGGCAGTGGGACATACGGGTCTCAGCTCCAAGGAAAGGCTAGGGTTTGAAGTACGAACTTCAGTTTATAGAAAGTACTTAAATCAACGGTGCTGGATGGAATCCTCTAGAGCTCAACGACACTGGATGGAATCATCTAGAGCAGTGGTTCTTAAACTGGGGGGTGAGGGTAGGGGGGTTGTTGCAGGGCACACGCAGAGACATTTTGGGTTGTCATAGCTGAGGGAAAAGGTGCTAGAGGCATCTGGTGGGTGGAGGCCAGGGATGCTGCTCAACACCCTACAGAGCACAGGACGGCCCCATAAAAAAGAACAATCCAGTCCCAAGTGTCAACAGTGCCCAGGTTGTGCAACCCTGATCCAGAGAGAACACAGCTACAGGAGAAGACCCAGGATCAAGCTCTAGGGTATTTAAGAGTGTAGAGGCCAGTTAGAGAAGAAGGGTGAGAATGAAGGTCCAGATGATGAGAAGAGAAACCCAGGACAAGAGGGCACTAAGGAGAGAAGGGAACGTGAGTGCCTGGAGCCCCGAGTGCCTGCCTGTGCTTGCTAAGAAAATCTGTGCACCACTGCAAACAGTTCTAGGTTGACACCTGAAATTTTTCATCACAAACTTTTCATCGTAAGTTTACATATTCTTATTGATTAGAGGTTGAAATATTAAGCATTAAAAAATGAAATAGGAAAGGATTGACTTAATTGAAATAAAATTTTCCTGTTACAATTTGAGTTTTTTAAAATACCAACAACCTAGTTTTCTACTGTATTATGTACTAAGCCACACTGAATCTGAAAGAAATCAGTTGGAATGCTTGTTTGTGTTTTTTCCTATTGTATCTAGAAACATCTTAATCCCTCAAAACAATAGAGTTTAAAAGAATCAGTGTCACTGACCCAAACTGATTCTGCTTTTCTGATTTCACAGCCTTTCAACATCAGCCCAAATGCCCTTTTTCTAATGTTAACTTTCAACCTTAACTAGAAGAAGAGGAAGCCCTAAGGGTGGGAGTCACCACGATTAACCACTGAAGGAGGTTACTTGAGATGAAACCAATATTTCAAATTTGGGGTCACCCCAAGGCGCACACTGTAATAAGATTTGGAAGGAAGGGGGTGTACTGCTCTCTTGTAAAGTGAGAGAAGGAGAATTGTGATGCCTGACTTGGGCATATCAGGTTTACTAAAGAGCATTAGAGGAGTAGAGAATCTGGAAATGGACTCCCTTAAAATGATCTGTGCACAGGATTCTTTTTTTTTTTCAATTGAAGTATAGTTGACTTACAATGTCATATAAGTTTCAGGTGTACAACACGGTGACTCAGTTATACACACATGCACACACACATATATATTACCTATACATTCTTTTTCAGATTCTTTTTCCTTATAGGTTATTACAAAATATTGAGTATAGCTCCCTGTGCTGTACAGTAGGTCCTTGTTGGTTATCTATGTTATACATAGTAGTGGGTGTGTGTTAATCCCAAACTCCTAATATATCCACCCCCCGCTTCCCCCTTTGGTAACCATAAGTTTTTTCTATGTCTGTGGGTCTATTTCTGTTTTGTAAATAAGTTCATTTATCAGATGCCCCATATAAGTGATATCATATCATATGATATTTGTGTTTCTCTGTCTGACTTCACTTAGTACGATAATCTCTAGGTCCATCCATGTTGCTGCAGATGGCATTATTTCTTTTTTATGCCTGAGTAGTATTTCATTGTATATATGTACCACATCTTTTTTTCTTTTTGTCTGCCCTGGGTCTTAGTTGCAGCACATGGGATCTTTGCTGCCATGTGCAGGATCTTCAATTGCAGCATGTGGGATCTTTAGTTGCGGCATGCGAACTCTTACTTGCAGCACATGGGATCTAGTTCCCTGACCAGGGATCAAACTCGGGCCCCCTGCATTGGGAGCACAGATAGCCACTGGACCACCAGGGAAGTCCCAGTACCACATCGTCTTTATTCACTCCTCTGGTGATGGGCACTTAGGTTGCTTCCATGTCTTGGCTATTGTAAATAGTGCTGCTATGAACATTGGGGTGCATGTATCTTTTTGAATTGTAGTTTTCTCTGAACATATGCCCAGGAGTGGGATTGCAGGATCATATGGTAGCTCTAATTTTAGTTTTTAAAGGAACATCCATACTGTTCTCCATAGTGGCTGTACATTCCCAGCAATGGTGTAGGAGGGTTCCTTTTTCTCCACACACTCTTCAGCATTTTTTTTTTTTTTTTTTTTGCGGTACTTGGGTCTCTCACTGTTGTGGCCTCTCCCGTTGCGGAGCACAGGCTCCGGACGCGCAGGCTCGGCAGCCATGGCTCACGGGCCCAGCCGCTCCGCGGCATGTGGGATCTTCCCGGACCGGGGCACGAACCCGTGTCCCCTGCATCGGCAGGCGGACTCTCAACCACTGCGCCACCAGGGAAGCCCCAGCATTTATTAATTGTAGACTTTTTGGTGATGGCCATTCTGTCTGCAGTGAGGTGATACCTCTTGTAGTTCTGATTTGCATTTCTCTAATAGCAAAGTTGAGCATTTTTTTCATGTGCCTGTTGGCCATCTGTATATCTTCTTTGGAGAAATGTCTATTTAGATCTTCTGCCCATTTTTATTACGTTGTTTGTTTTTTGCTATTGAGCTGTATGAGCTGTTTGTATATTTTGGGAATTAATCCCTTGTCAGCTGCATCGTTTGCAAATATTTTTTCCCAGTCTGTAGGTTGTCTTTTTGTTTTGTTGATGGTTTCCTTTGCTGTGTTCACAGGATTCTTTAGAGAGTTTTCAAGTGCGTGTTACCCTAGTTGGGCAACCACAGGTATAGGCAAACATTTTAGAAGTTATACTGTGAATGAGAAGATGTAGGGTCAAAGGAAGCTTTTTTTTTTTTTTTTTTTTTTTAAGATGGAAGCTGGTTTGTATGCTGATGGGAATGCTCCCTTAGAAAGGAGACGTTGATGTTAACTCTGGGCGTGGAAGCCTTGAAAGGGTTGGAAGGAATGAACCCTAAACACAAGGAGGGCCCCCCTGGTGAGAGCTGGGAAACATGCTCCCCTATAATAGTCCATCACGGCTCTTCTCCATCAACCTGCTTTATCTTTAGCAAACACCCTTTTTTTCTTTGTTTATGGTACATTTCTCTGATTACAATGTAAACCCATGATGACAGGGACTTTTCCGTATTGTTCATCCCTGAATTACCAACACTCAGGGCAGTAGCCAGCACACAGTGGGTGCTTAATAAATATTTGTTGAATAAATGTTTAAAAAAAAGATTAAAATGGGTACAGATGCCGCTATAGATTTTATCTGATGGTGCGGGTGGGGTTAGGTGTTGAGGTAAACCCCTAGGTGGGAAGTGGTCATTTCCATTAGAAAAGAAGCAAACCACTGGAGAGATAGAGAAGTTGACAGTCAGGGCTGAGCATCCATTTGAGGTCACGGTACAGCAGGTTGGCTCAGTTATGTGAATGCTTCCTGGGTGTCTGGCCTATGCAGCTGGCATTTGGTGAAGCCATTTATCAAGAAACAAAATGAAGGAGGATAAGCAGGTCTTTCAGAATAGATGATGAATCAAGGTTTGAACATGCTGAGTTTGAGGCACCGGTGGGACATCACCGGGAAATAGCACAAGTAGGTGGTCCATTACTTGGGCATGGTGCGGAAGAAGGAAGTGGATAGTGGGGAGGCAATGGGAGAGGAGCTGCCTTGTGGATGGGAGCTGAAACCAAAGGCATAGTTAAGATCACTACAGGAGAGGGTAGCACGGAAGAGGAAGGTTAACTGAGCCTGGAGGAACACTGATGGGAAAGTCACATCATTGGTCATGCATGACAATGACAAAGCAGGTCACAGCTTCCCAGGGCCAGATGCCAGGTATGGAGCCTCATTCATTCCCCACCTCTGGCATAGTGCTGGCCACACAGAAGTTAATTCTAAAATTCACCCTGATTTGATTTCTCTGCACTTTCATTTACTAGAATCCTATCACAGCTTATTATTTGAAATGCTGCTAGGGGAAAATTTTTTTGAAGGTAAAATTATGACTTTCATACAAATATAAAATGAACACTTGTAAAGATTTTATTTAATTCACTAATTAACAAGGAAGTCAGTAAGACATTACCACCACTCCAAGGGAGAATCCAAAGAGCAGACACATAAACAAACAGGAATGCTTAAAAGAATTTGCTTTTATAGATGCAAATAGATGCAAAACTGGATTCCTCCAAAGGAAAGAGGGGGTCAATTGTACTTCCCATGGACAAAATTAATTTGTATAGCTACAGATAAGAATAATTTGCATTGATATCAATTATCTACAGTTTACAGGATTGTCCATAGCTCAAAGACAAGAAAGGCACACAACAGTCCCAGAGAATCAGCCCAGAAGGGTGTGCTAGAAAACACCTATTTTTCCTTTGAAGCACCTATTTTTCCTTTCCTTTCACGTTTATTTCAAAGTCTTTCATGTTTTTCCCTATAATGTTAAAAAAAAAAAGAGTTATCCTTACCACTTTTATTAGTTGGGTCTGTTATAAAATACACATGGAAGAATACTCCAGTACTACCATACCCAAACATGGGTACTAATTGATTAGGGAGATGAGGCCAAATTTGGGATACCTTAGGATTAATCCATCTCCTAGTTAGAATGGGAAATTCCAAGAATCAAACCAAACCACCTCAAATCTACTGTGGAATGTAGTGGGATATCAATCAAATACAGAAGATGCTGAAATGGTCCTGTTGGCTCACTGCGAGCTTGCCAAGTTGGTTGGAGGCCCGGACCATGAAGCTTGTTCGGCCCCCGCCCCTGCCCCAGCCCATGCCTGCCTTCCTCTTGGAATGAAAGAGTGTCAGACTATATACTTAGCCTTCAGTTCAAGCGTATGATCCATATAAAAATGGAAACCCTCCTCTCCCGCGGTAGTGAACAAGGATGACTCCGGTTGCTGTTGGAAGATTTCGCTGCTCTAGCACCACGGTTCAGGAGGGATCAGAAAGAGAGCACATTGATGATTACTGGAGAAAATGCTCATATGAATTCCCTGAGCACAGTATTTCTCTTTGCAAGTTTTAAGTGTTCCATGGCAAGTCTGCCAAAAGTGTGAGAAGTATAAATAGGGAAGAGTGGGAAGGAAAAATGGGGACCTGTCACGACGCCACTGAAAATAGGGAACTAAGAACTTTCCTGAGATTCAAAGTCAAAGGGGGCTAATATTTACTTAGAAATGGAGTAGCAGACATGAGCTTTAGCATGAAACGAAAGGCAGAAGAGTGAAATTAGGGAATAGAAGAGAGAAACTTGAAGATAGAAAAATGTGTCAAATTGAAATCCTGCTCTTACGAAAAGTACAGATCAAAGAATAAGGGAAAAGGGGACTTCCCTGGTGGCACAGTGGTTAAGACTCCGTGCTCCCAAGGCAGGGGGCCCAGGTTCGATCTCTGGTCAGGGAACTAGATCCCACATGCATGCCGCAACTAAGAGTTCACGTGCCACAACTAAGGAGCCCTCGAGCCACAACTAAAGAGCCTGCCTGCTGCCACTAAGACCCAGTGCAAGCAAATAAATCAATAAATATTTTTAAATAAAGGAGAATGAGGGAAGAAAATTAGGATACACTGACTGCTTATTATGTCTTGCACTGATTAGGAACTTTATATCTATGTTTAATTTAATCTTTCAGTTCCTATTTCCTATGAAATAGCTACCTCACTAAAGACGATATTCAAATATTTAGCAGCACAGACAATGAACCAATCAGAAGCTGGCCAGAAGACCTCTGCTGAGCCAGGCCTTAACCCTTTATCAATCGGCTCCCCAGGCCACTGTAGGGATCTTGGGAAGGGCTCAAGGCAGCAAGGGGACAGGAAGCAGGCTCTAGACAAAGGCCACGCACCAACATTTGCATCAGTGAAATGATGTGTACCAACTGAATATCAGCTCTGAGTGAAACCTGTCCTCTGGGCAGGTTCAGGCTTAATCTCCATCTTCACTTTGTCCTCTCCGTGTTGCTCTACTAGCATCATGGGTCTTCACTGCTGTTCCTTTAGAGGCCGGAGATAGATGGGCTCCAGACTAGACATTTACAACCGGCCTCCTGTTCACACCTCCTGGGGTGAGAAGAAGATGGGCCGCAGGCCTACTGTTCACTTCCAGCCTCTTATTTACATTTCCTGAGACAAGAGACAAATGGGCTCCTGGCTACGTATTTATGACCAGGCTCGTGTCTGCATTTAAAGATCTGCACTTTGATATAAGAAACAACAACAGGAATAGGGTAGATAACTGGACATTGGACACTTTTATGGCAGGAAGAGAGAGGGGCTAAAGCCTGTTAAGAGATCAAGAGATCACATATTTCCCATCCTTGGGGCAAGGGAGACACTACCCATGCCCAAACGGCCTCATGGGGTCAAAAAGGCAGGGATGCCAGACCATAATAAGTGTTGCCTTTGCCCATGCCAGACGCCTTTGCAATGAAATCCATCTTGACTGAGGGGTGCATGCTCACCTAGGGGAGGGTCCCAGGACAAAGTAGCCATGGGGTCAAAGCCAGACTATTAGCCAAGAAGAAGGCAAAGACCCAGAAGACTGACCCCTTAGAAAGGATTTAAACTTCCCAAAGGCATGACTCTCCTGACTCTCTCGCTGAGTTCGCCCATGCGTCTTTCCACATGTACTCTGCTTTTCTGATAAACTCTTTACTTTCCTCTATACCTTCCGTCTCCTTGTCAGATTCCTCCTTTCAACGTAGACAAGGACTGGGTGTTTAAATTTTAGCCGCTGGCCCCCGTGGTCTAGCGCTTAGGATTCCTGGTTTCCACCCAGGCGACCAGGGTTCAATCCCCTGGTCAGGGAACTAAGGTCTCGCTTCAAGCCGCTGCTCACTCACTGCTGCGTGCATCCGAAATCACGGCCTTTGGTGGGTAGGGCCACAGCCACAGCCTATGGCTCTAAGTGGC
The DNA here is from genome assembly GCF_949752795.1 of Hyperoodon ampullatus. NCBI lineage: Eukaryota > Metazoa > Chordata > Mammalia > Artiodactyla > Ziphiidae > Hyperoodon > Hyperoodon ampullatus. The sequence continues at coordinate 122,305,689 of NC_136914.1, read as the reverse complement.
AGCCTGCTATATGGGGTCTTGGGTGTTACCTGCCCCCTCTGAGGAGAAGAGTGGGCAGCAGCAGGGACCCTTGTTCTCCTTTACCCCCTAATCCCTTCAGCATCCCCACGATTAGCACACCAGACTGTATAAATTTAGCTACATTTCTTTACTAAAGACCTGGGAACAATTTCAGAAGGCAATTATAATGAAGGAAGGAAAGAGTTCAAGTTCTAGTTCATTTAGACTTCTAGAAAAGGCAGGGTTTCCCAGACATTTTTATTTGGTCTACCCAGCACGTTCCCCCCAACCCCCCATCTTGGTGCCTTGGTTAAGGGTGTGGGCTTTGCAGTCTGTGCTGCCTGGGTTTGCAGCTGTCACTCAGTAACCCTGTAGCATTGGGCTAAAAGTCACACCTCTCAGAGCCAGTATTAGAACTGGTGATTTTTATTAGGTGTGATGATGGCATTGGGGGCTTGTAAGGAAGTATCTTTTTTCTTCTTTTTCTTTGATGTGTAAACAGAGGTATTTGGGGAGCAGGAAATGATGTGGTGTTTGCAATTTGTCTTAAAATGCATTCCAGATGAAAAAACGGGAGTGGTAGTGCCGTGGTAGGAGAAGACAGGTGATTGTTGAAGCAAGGTGATGAATACGTGGAAGGGGGTGAGGTATCCTGTGCTCTCCAGACTTTTGTGCATGCTTTAAAATTTTCATAATAAAAGTAAACAAACCAAAAACAAATAATGAGCCTTTCTGGCTCCACATTTTAAAAAGAATAGCAGGATGTACTTTTCATGATTGCAATTTATTTTGATTTTCCAGATAGATCCCACCTCTCATCCTATCCATCAGCTTCTCTAGACATTAGCAGGGAACATTCCTTTTGACAAGACTTGCCAGGCCCAGTGGTAGGGAGTATATTGTTTTGGATTTTATACCTACATTTTAAAAATGTTACCAGTTTCCTATTTGGAGTAACTTGAATGCAAGTGTCTTATCTTAAGGTGTTGCTTTCCTCTGTCCCACTCCTTTTTTTTTTTTTTTCCCCCGGTAGGCTTGCCATTTCTTTTTTTCATTTTCATTTTAATACACCTTTATTGGAGTATAATTGCTTTACAATGTTGTGTTAGTTTCTGCTGTATAACGAAGTGAATCAGCTATATGTATACACACATCCCCATATCCCCTCCCTCTGGAGCCTCCCTCCCACCCTCCTTATCCCATCCCTCTAGGTGGTCACGAAGCACTGAGCTGATCTCCTTTTTAAGGACTGTTAGGGGGTTAGCGTTATCTCCAAGGAGAAAACAGCCTTGGGAGGAGCAGCCTACACCCTGGTGTATAAAGGCAACGGGCTGCAGGAAGGAAAGACGTGGCAGGGTGAAGAGTGTTTACTGAGGTTCGTGGTTAGGGTTATCAGGGTCTCAAGGAGAAAAAAAGAGAAATGAATCATCATCATTTGATCACGGTATTCACAGCCAGAGGGAGGGACAATGGGAAAAAGAGAAACACAAAGAAACCGTCAAAATAAAACTGGGATGTACGAGGGCAGGAGGAGGGAGAAAGTCTGAGAAATGGGGCGGGGGGGATGTAATCGCACCGATACTGGCCACAAACAAAAAAACTTGCCCATTCCTGGTTTACATTAAAAATGAATATGTAGGCACATGTATTTGTCGGCTGTGTCCCGACTAGGCAGGTGATGAGGCGCTCCTTTAAGAACCTTGAAGACCCAAAGTTGCACTCAGACTGCGCACCTGGATCTGAGCCCAACCCTGGACCTGAGAACCGAAGGGCCGATTGCGGCCGTGGCTGTTCCCTCCGCCCTGGAAGAGCGCTGCAGGCCAATTTTTGCCAGTGGGTCGAGAGGGAGCCCCGGAGTCCTCCAGCCCGTGGTCTTAGCGCTCAGCCCCGCCTGGACCGCCGGGTCGGAGCCGGCCCGAGCTGCAGGGCCGCCCTCCGCCGAACGGGGGCAGCAGCACCTGCAGCGTGGCGGCGGCGGCGGCCGTCCCGGCGCCCCTCTTGGCGGCGGCGGGCGGAGGCCGGCACGCGGCGCGTTCGCTGATTGGCCGCGGCGCGGGCGCTGCCATGTTGGCGGAAGCGGCGCCTTCTATACCGTGGCTGCGGCCGCCGAGTCCGTGCGCGCAGCGTCCTGCTTCCTCGCCTCGTCCGGGTCTCGGCGCTGAGAGGCGGCGGCGGCCGGCGGGATGGAGAAAAGTAGGATGAACCTGCCTAAGGGGCCGGACACGCTCTGCTTCGACAAGGACGAGTTCATGAAGGTGCGCGCTGGGGCTCCGCTTCCCGAGCCGGCGGCGGGGGGCCTGCCCTCCTTTCGCTCCGGGGCCTTCTCGGGCCGCTCCTGTCCCGGACCGGCCCCCGGCGGGACTTCGCTGCTCTTCGCAGTGAGTCTCTTGGCCTCAGGTGTGGCCGGGGCAGCCTGGAGAAAGCACCACTGTGAAATCGTGCGTAGTGAGCGAAAAGGCCTTGAAGTTGTGTGCAAGTGGTTTTGAGCTAAGTGTAATACGCCCCTGTTATTACCCGACCCCGTTAGCATGCAGTGCAGTATGACTGCCAGTCCCCTGGCCAGACAGAAGCTTGTTGACCAGCGCCTTGCACCTAAAAGCTCAGTACGAATGCATTGACCAAATCTCTGAACCCACGTCCATACCCAGGAATCAGGTGGGGGGAAAAGGCACTAAATCGAAAGTTTTTCCTTAACGTTCACCTGAAGCTTCTGAATGAGATATTTAAAAGATGAGAATTTTCTGATTTTGTTGCGAAACAACAAAGCAAGCCATTCTCCTTTTCTAAAGTTGCCCTACTTCTCTTTATAAGGTGACCTCGAAGTTGGTCTGCAGGTCATTGTAGGACATAAACTTACATAAACAGAATAGCAATATAAGCCGAAAACATTTTATGGATAATAAAGGTTCATCAGGCACAGCTTTGAAAATATCCAAGATTTGAATCAGAGCTAGGAGGAGCTTTGCATACCTATTTGGTGTAACCCTCTCGGTCTGTACTTAAACTACCAAGAAACATATTTATGTTTTATATCTAAGGATTGGGGGTTTTGATACCACTAAGTGGCTGTTTTCAGTGTTAAAAAGTTAAACGTTTTGGCTCAGTAGACGCTAAGGAAGTGAGTGTAAGTCCCTTACTGTTCTTTTTTGATGACTTTAAGTCATACTATGTTTTTTCTTATTTTAGGTTCATCAGTCTATCTCTCTTTTTGATATTTGTATTCAGATCACATGTTTGGTTTTTAAAATTATTTATATCTGGTTTTTTTTAGGGCTGAGTAATATTCCATTGTATATATGTACCACACCTTCTTTATCCATTCCTGTGTTGATGGACATTTAGGTTGCTTCCACGTCCTGGCTATTGTAAATAGTGCTGCAGTGAACATTGGGGTGCACATAACTTTTCAAAGTATGGTTTTCTTCAGATATATGCCCAGGAGTGGGATTGCTGAATCATATAGTAGTTCTGTATTTAGCTTTTTAAGGCACCTCTATACTGTTCCTAAAAAAGAACGAAATAATGCCATTTGCAGCAACATGGATGGACCTTGAGATTATCATACTAAGTGAAGTAAGTCAGACAGAGAAACACAAATATCATATGATATCACTTATATGTGGAATCTAATTTAAAAAAATGATACAAGTGAACTTACTTACAAAACAGAAACAGACTCACAGATCTCAAAAGCATACTTATGGTTACCAAAGGGGAAACGTGCTGGGGAAGTGATAAGATGGGAGTTTGGGATTGACATATACCCACTACTGTGTATAAAATAGGTAACTAATAAGGACCGAGTGTATAGCACAGGGAACTCTACTCAGTATTCTGTAATAAACTATATGGGAAAAGAATCCAAAAAAGAGTGGATATATGTATAACTGAATCACTTTGCTGTACACCTGAAACTAACACAACATTGTAAGTCAACTATACTCCAATAAAAAAATTTTTTTTAATGTGGTAAAAAACAGTATTTACATCTGGATTCTCTCCAGTGTGGCCATATCATTTTTAGTATGCGGGGCTGTCTAGACCCTGGAATAATGTACTCTTGTTCTTGTACAGTGGTGTTTCTGCTAAACCACAGCAAGGAAGAGCGTAACTTGTCAGGGATGTCTGAAAGGGACTGCGGAGTGAACTTGCTGATCCAGGAACGCTTTGTTCCACCCCTTGGCTGAGAGCTGCCCTGGAGCGAGGGTAGAAAGAAAAACCATGATGAGAAGAGGCGCACTGGAAGAAGAAAAGGCACAAGCAGAGATCAGGGGCTTTGTTCTGACTTCTGATTTCAGGAGTCCCAGAATACAGAAAACTTAACTTGTCCAACTTTTGCCTTCTTCAAGGCTTCCTTCAGGCTCAGTACCAGCATTCTTTCGGACTTGCTAGCCCCACCATGTTTCTTGCTCTGAGATGGCAGAATGCCTTTGGCAAGAGCAGCTTCAGAAAGCAGAAACCTCAAAATGTAAGTTCTAAAGTAGAACATGCAGTAAGGAGAGGGCAGACTGGGAAGGTGGCTGGAATGGCCATATTCTTTCATGGCTCCTAAGCCTCTGAATGTGCCCTACAATTTGTAGTGCTAATAAATGTGACCACTTCACATATAGAAGAAAAATACTAGGACAGCTATCCTGTGTTAAATGTTGTTGATTTTCTAGGTGAGACCTGGAGATAAAGGTTATTTGCAATTTGTGTTTCCTTCAAAGAGACATTTTATAAGTTTTAGTTCCATGGCAGAAATGGTGGGTGGAGAGCTTGCTGTCGGGGTTATATTTCTATCTCTGTGTCTCATTCAGCACATTTTGTAATTTGTCCCTGTGGGAAAGTTAGGGAATGTCCGATTTGCATTAGGAGAGTTGAGATTACTTGAAATCCAGTCGTTGGGTTGGAAACTGTGTCATTAGTCTGCCAGACATGACGAGGGCCTGTTAGGACAGTGGTAGCAGTTGCTCACTTAATAAACAGTCATTCATTGATCATCTGCTTTGTGTCACCCAGCAATCTAGACGGGATAGTACGAGGGTACCTAAGATATGCTTTGGGCTGTTGAGTATGGTCACAGGAAGACCACCATGTGTGCTCAGAAACTGGACCTAGTCCACAGAGGCTGGAAGGCTGGCCAGAAGTGCGACCGGAAAGGTAGGAGGGCAGCTGGGAGGGTTGCAAGTTGGACTGGGCTTTGTGTGCTACACTGAGCAGCTTGTGCTTGATGAGCCGCCGTCACGTTTAAAGCAGATTACATGGGCATGTCTGTTGCATTGGAGCAGCATTAGAGGGCGCTGTGCCACTGGTTACTTCAGGTTAATATCGGGTTCTAGCTCAAGGGAAAATTATGTTGGGTTTGAACTGATGAGCTAATATTTTGATACGGGCCATTCTTGCACATGTGTTTCAGTCCTAACTCAGTGTCTTAGTGGTATCTCAGACCTTTGGGAAAGTAATAAATTCTTAATAAATAGCAAACTACCTTTCTGAACACAGAAAAAAAAAAGAGGCTACTAAAAAGTTATTTCAGTGGTCCTTGTGAGATCTAATGGGAAAGACGAGGGGACAGATTTGTGGAAGATGGAGGTGATCAAAAGACAGGAGTGGCAGATGGAAGAATCACTTGGAGCAGAGGTGGTGGTGACATCATACCGTTAGCTTTGTCACCTTGCAGAAATCTTGAGCGCGCGTTGATAGCCAACTATCAGATGAAACAGGACCTAAGATCTTGGTAGCAGGGAGAGAAAGTGGCCTGCTAACAAAGATAAATTAGATCCCTTTACCTAGGGGTGCTGTTGGAATCGTAGCTTTCCCCTTCTAGCCCATAGTATGACTTCGCTTCCTGTTTTATAGAAAAAATAGTGCCCTCGAATGGGAACTCCTTCGTCACAGCTCGTTCTTGTATTTGTGCCCGTTCTCTTTCTCCTCCTCACCTGTTTTGTAGGGGGGTTTTCCTTCCTTCCTTCCACCCATGCTTGGAGCCCAGGCCCTCTTGCACTCTCCCCACTGGCTTTCAAACACACTCTTGCTTTGGTCTCTTCCCCTTGACCCTCCTGCCTCTAGTCTGTCCTGTCACGCTCATCCACATTACAGCCAAATGCTCCAGTTGTTGTTACTTCCTTCTGCGCTTTTTGGCCATTTGTGTATCTTCTTTGGAGAAATGTCTGTTCAGATCCTTCGCTCATTTTTTAATTGGGTTATTTGTCTTTTTACTGTAGAGTTGTAAGAGTTTTTGTATATTCTGGATATTAGACCCTCATCACATATATGATTTGCAGATATTTTCTCCCATTCAGTGGGTTGTCTTTTCACTTTTTTAGTAGTGTCTTTTGACACATAAAAGTTTTTATTTTGATCACATTCAATTTGTCTATTATCTTGATGCTTTTTGTGTCATATCTAAGAAACGACTGCCTAATTGAAGGTCACACGGACTTTCACCTGTTTTCTTCTAAGAGTTTTATAGTTTTAGCTCTTCTGTTGAAGTCTTTTGATCTATCTTGAGTTAAGTTTTCGTTTATGGTGTGAGGTTGGTGTCCAAATTCATTCTCTCCCGTGTAGATATTCTTGTCTTAACATCAGTTGTTGAAGAGACTCTTCTTTTCCCATTGAATGGTCTTGGCACCCTTGTAAAAAATCAATTGACTATAAATGTATGGGTTTTAAGTTCTTTCTTTTTTAAATGTTTAGGAAATCTACAGTATAAAGTAAAACTATTTCTGATAAATGAAATGTGGCAGTTGTTAACATACCACTGAGTTTGGGGTTGTTTGCTGTCATAGCAAAAGCTGCCTAATCCAATATTCACAGATGTTCTAAGTAATTTAGTCTTGTGCAATCCAATGCTTGTTTATCTAAGAACAAATATATAAATGGCAAGTTGAGCACTAATATTACCTAATAACATTTGTTTGTGAGAGCTGAGTTATATGATTTAGAATGTCACCATGAAGTTCATACCTGAACTTCATCCATCTGAAGTTCATACCTTCAAAGATTATGTACCTGAGGCAAGCAGAGTGCTCCGCCCAGTCATACAGCTGGTTAATAGCAAGGCCAGGATGTCAGGCTGAGGCCTGCCCACACGTTCTTGCTGCAATTGCTGTGTAACTATGAATGTAAGGTGTTACCTGAGGTCGTCTCAAGCAGCAAAATGTCTAGGCTAATTCTGGCTCTAGGTAAAGAAGCAGATGGTTTTTCACTAGGTGGCGGTGAAATTACAGTTTGGTAAGAAATCCTCTCATCTGACACTATCAGAGCAGGTGTTTGGGTGATTAATTAAGAAAGTCAGTTTTTAAAAGTACTCAAGGGATGGTGCTTGAGTACTTAACATTTTATTTTCAATCATACTTGTGTACATTGATTCTCCATTGATGTGGCACCAAGCTCTTTTCTCTGAAAATTTGTCTGCTGATTCGATTTCTAGATTGTCCTTTAAGTCGGATGAGAACCCTAAGGCATCTGCAAAGAATCTGGTATAGAACCCTTCCAGATTTGTATGACCCTCCTTCCCGCTGTGCTACCTGGTTCATGGTCCTGTGATACATAATTCAGTAAAATTGTCTTATCAATTTCTCAGTATCAGGTCTTCGCAGAGCATCAAACAGTTATCTTCTTGCACTTATATTTTGTTGGTTTATATAATGTTCAATAAAATTTTGTAATTTTGCTGATAAGTACAAGTGACCTTAACAAGTTCAGGAATCATCACATCTGATTCTTGATGACTAAACAGCTCAGCTAGTAGCAGAGTCATAGGTGCAATAGACAGTAACCTGCTGGCTGTATGCGTGTCTGCCTACCAGGGGCATCAGAATGTTATAAAGGGAGATGGCATAGCGAACCTGTGAGACCAGTACTTGGAAGTCGGTTTTGAAAGATTCTGAACATCTGTTCAGTGGAATACTCAACATCCATATAAAATGTCAGTACAAATTTATATGTATTATGAAAAGATGTTGAAGTTATATTTTTATATGGGGAAAAGGAGCTTAGAAAAGGTTTATTAAGATTTTGTGTGTGTGTGTGTGAACACAGGAAAAGGTCTGGGGTTTCGTTGAAGATGGTGACGTAGGAGGATCCTGAACTCACCTCCTCGCATGGATACACGAAATCGACAGCTACTTATGGAACAGTTTCCTCTGAGAAAAACCCCCAAAACTAGCTGAGCAACTCCTGCACATCTGGCAAACAAGAAAAAACCCACATCAAAGTGGGTAGGAGAGGCTGAGACACAGTCTCACCATACACCCCTCCCCCAGTGTGGTGACCCACAGTCAGGGGGGATCTCCCATCCCAGGCTGCTCCCCAAGGAGTGAAGGGTGTGGACCCCACCCCTGGCACCCCTACTTTCAAGACTTGCACCTGGGAGATGAGCCCCCAAAACATCTAGCTTTGAAAGTTGATGGAGCTGGCATCTAGAAGACCCATGAGGCTACAGTGACCTGAGAAACAGTTCTTGAAGGGGCAGCATGAACTTACCCTCCCCAGGGCCTGACACAGACACAGCAACTGAAAAGGGCCCAGGCTTTCTGTGAAAGAGGCTTGTTCATCTTAAAGCATCGGCCTGAGGGGGCAGGCTTCTAATTTAACCCCCATCTGGGGGCTTGGAGGCCGGCGGTGGCGGGGCCATCTTTGCTCTCTCTCTGCCTTGCTTGGGCTCAACAGTATCTCCTGGAAAGGAACTTGTATACTTGGTCTGGTGCCCTGATTTTTGCAGCTGCTGCCTGGGGACACCTCTAGGTCACCTGGCTCTGGTAGCCAGTGAGGTTTATGCTTGTAGGTCCCCAGTGTTCATTGCAGTATTATTTGCAATAGTCAAGACGTGGTAGCAGCCTAAGTGTCCATGGATGGATGAATGGATAAAGAAACTGTGATACACACGCCACACACTGGGATGTCATTCAGCCACGAAAAAGAAAGAACTCTTGCCCTCTGTGGTAGCAACATGGATGGACCTTGAGGGCATTAGTGCTCAGTGACATAAGTTAGAGAAAAGGTGATCATGATCTCACTTGTGTGTGGGATCTAAAAAGCAAAGCAAGAAAAAATGGACCCACAGGTACTGTTCAGGTGGGTGGTTACCAGAGGCAGCCGGTGGGGAGTGGGCAGAATGGGCGAAGGGGCTCAGCTGGTACAGACTTGCAGTTAATTAGGTAAGTAAGCCTGGGCACGTGGTGTGCAGCATGGTGACTGCAGTTAATAATGCCGTGTTGTGTATTTGAAAGTTGAAGGGAGTGAATCTTTTTTTTTTTCAGTCTGTTTAGAAAAGTCATTAAATGATAACAGCTACAATAAAGCAGCAACAGCAAATCCTAGGCAGTGGAGAGTTGTTACAATTATTATTGTCCAAAGTCCATAATTTACATTAAGATTCATTCCTGGTGTTGTACATTCTATGAGTTTTGACAAATGGATAATGACATGTATCTACAATCACAGTATTATATATAAGAGCCCTAAAACCCCTCTGTGCTCTGCCTGTCCATCCTTTTCTCCCTCTAAGCCCAGGCAGCCACTCATCTTATTACTGCATCCATAGTTTTGCCTTTTCCAGAATGCCATATAGTTGGAATCATATAGGCTATACCCTTTCCAGATTAGCTTTTTTCACTTTGTAATCTTAAAAGTTCTCATAGCAAGAAAAGGAAATGTGAAACCATGTGTGATGGATTTTAACTAGACTTACTGCGGTGATCACTTTATAATAGATACAAATGTGGAATCATTATGTTGTGCACCTAAAAGCCATATACTGTTATATGTCAATTGTATCTCAATTTAAAAAATAATTCATATTTTAAAGAGAAAGTCAAAAAAATTCTGGAAGGATGTGAATCATGATGTTAAATAGTGAGAAAAACATTAATAGTGCCTATCTGTAGAGCATCGACTGAGTGATTTTTTTTTTTTTTTTTTTTACTCTCTGTCTTGTGTCATTATAGTCCACCCTCGTTATCCTCGGGTTCCACATCTGTGAATTCGACCAACCATGCATCAGAAATATTTGGGGGCTTCCCTCGTGGCGCAGTGGTTGAGAATCCACCTGCCAATGCAGGGGACATGGGTTAGGGCCCTGGTCTGGGAAGATCCCACGTGCTGCGTAGCAACTAGGCCTGTGAGCCACAACTACTGAGCCTGTGCGTCTGGAGCCTGTGCTCCGCAACAAGAGAGGCCGCGATAGTGAGAGGCCCGCGCACCGCAACGATGAAAAGTGGTCCCCGCTTGCCGCAACTAGAGAAAGCCCTCGCACAGAAACGAAGACCCAACACAGCCATAAATAAATAAATTAATTAATTAATTAAAAAAAAATATTTGGAAAAAAAAATTCCAGAAAGTTTCAAAACGCAAAACTTGAATTTGCTGAATTGGCAACTATATACATAGTATTAACACTGTATTTACAATTATCTGCATAACATTTACATCTTATTAGGTATTATGTAATCTAGAGATGATTTAAAGTATACGCAATACTACACCATTTTATATTAGGGACTTGGGCATCCCCAGATTTTGGTGTCCTAGGGGGTCCTGGAACCAGGCCCCCATGGATGCTGCAGGATGGCTGTATTTCTTTGCTGGTTGAAAGTTTCACAGTGAACACTTGTTACTTTTAAAACTAAGGGAAAAGGAGCAATTTCTGTTTTGTGAGGAGCCTATTTAATGTGTGTAGTTAAAAAAAATTAAGTCCCTTGTAGAATTTAGGCAACAGGAGAGAATGCTCTTGGTCAGGGGCCACCCTCTTGGCACCTTGATAGCGTACAAGCAGCTTTATGTCATGTGTACTTAAAAGGACTTTTTCCCAATGGCAGTGTAGCCTTTCAAATGAGTAGAATGGCGTTTATCTCTTATTCTTTTCTCTCCTTTTATTTCTATGTGTAAAATGTGATATCGTTGCAGTAATTCTTTTTTCTGCTTCTATTTTCAGGAAGACTTCGATGTCGATCACTTTGTGTCCGACTGTCGGAAGCGGGTCCAGCTGGAATCACTGAGAGATGACCTGGAGCTCTACTATAAGCTGCTTAAAACGGCCATGGTCGAGCTCATCAACAAGGACTACGCAGACTTCGTCAACCTGTCAACGAACCTGGTAAACTTTAAATCCAGAGTCCCTACCAGTCAGTGTATTTACACACATACTACACACTTTCTTTCTCACTCATGTTTATTCTTAAAAGTGCTGAGTGTTTTTAGAAACCTTTTAGTTGATTTTTCCCCCAGAAACTTGGAGAGATTACTAATCTTATTAATAAAAGAACTAAACTTTCTTGATACACATTTTTTGTTTTGAGTTTAGTTTGATTATTTTTTGAATAACTTATTAAGAAGTAGTGAAAAGTAAAGGATAACAATCTCAAGAGTGGTTGTTTTTGTTAGTTGCTAAGTGATTACCATGAAATCTCATTGGTTTAGACTTATTTGCTAGAGCAGATACCAACTATTCTTAAGGAAATGCTTAATTTACTTTCAGGTACTGTGCTAGCCAGACATAGGTTGAGGAAACATTGGCCAATATTAATCTTTAGGTGGCCTGGTTTTATAAAAATGTAGGAATGGTTTGTGAGAAGCGCATCAGTTACTTGGAGAAGTTGTTTAGAAATGCTTGAGTTTTAATACTTGGAAAAGTCTTCTTGTTCATACCTTATTTTGTGGTTAAATCTGTTTATCCAAAGAAGTATAGAAAGTCACCATCTCCATGGGAATTTCAGGAAGTATTAAGAATAACAAGCCTTGTTTGCTTTTGGGAAGTACACCAGTAAGATAGATGTTCCAGTAGGATTAGAAACCCTGAAAATTTTATTTCCATTCTATTTAATTTGGATTTTTCTCAAAGTCTGTAATAATGCTTAGGAGAGATATAGCTCATCAGACTTTCACATCAGCTGGCTGAACAGCATAAGTACAGAGATAGCTATTTTTCCTGTTAAAGTTTTTTTAATTCATTTAAAGTTTTATCCAGAGGCAAGCTGTACACGAGGAATCTTTGATTTATTATGACTTTCCCTATTTGCATAGTTTCATGTATATCAACAGATTTTTTCACATTCTGTGAGCAATATTTGTGGTAAGATAACATTTCTGTTATTTATCTAGTTATTAGCAATATGTGATTGTACGGAAAGAATAACCTAAGTCTAGTACTGCTTTGCTCGTTAAACAGAAGCTTCACTGTCACTCCTGACTGACGTGCTTGTGCCTGCATGATTTTGCCTTTAGGTTGGCATGGACAGAGCCCTCAGCCAGCTTTCTGTGCCTTTGGGACAGTTACGGGAAGAGGTTCTGGTAAGTCCCCAGGTGCCGGTAAACAGTCTATATATATAAAGCACGTTACGCTCGTTTGCCTTCTCCAAGAAGAACTCCTTTAATGTGTTAGGTTGTTGTGGTGGTTGTTTAATGGTCCGTGATTATAGTACTCACCTTCAAAACTGGTGAAAATGATTCTCTACTTTTTGCATGTGATGTTACAGCCTAAACACGTGTTTGGTTTGAAGACGACAGATCGTCAAAGAGTAGACACCTTTAAATGTCAGGGAGGAAAAGAAGGGTATTTCAAAATTTAACTTGTTAATACGACCTCCCCCATCTGTAAGTGGTCTCCAACTTAGAACTGGCTGACTTATGGTTTAAAATTTGTAATTTTACAAGTGTCTTCCCAGACAGTGTTTTACATGTGGTTAGGTTCCTGGACCAGTCTACAAAAGCTGTTTAACCCCTGTATGTAACTGAAGGATAATATAAATATCATGTGACACCTAGTTTCTGGGAGAAAGTCTCTCCCATGGGAATGGGACTGTCTGCCTGTAAGCCCTGAGGACAGGGACCCCATCTGGATGAACAGTTGGGGGGGAGTTTTGGCATCACCTCTGACAGGGGACCGTGTGGCCTGCCCTCCCCTCACCCGCTCGTCTGCGCTGGGCACCCCGACCTCCATCGTCCCTTAGTTGTGATGCACTGCACCATCGCTTCCTGTGTGTGTCACCCCTGGACCACGCCAGACCAAGTGGCCTCATGCACCTTGCCCCCGAGACAGCGCCTGGCACGTGCGAGGCTCTCAGTAGGTAACGTAGGTAAAGAGGCCCTGCCTGGATAGAACTGAAGGAAATGCAGGATAATGGGAGTGTCAGAGCTGAGAAGGCCTGGGGAGGGGTAGGCGGGAAAGACTTCATAGAAGAGATAGGTCTTGATCTGTGCCTTGAACTAGCAGATGTGTTTGAAAGTGTATGTCTTTGAATTTTACAAAAACTCATTACAGTGCTTTTCCTTAGAATGGAAGGAAAGGGGTTTTGTGGTCCCCTCTGGGTTGCACAGCAGCTTCTGCATGGCTCTCCGGCCTCCTCCTTGGTGCTCCCCCTCACCTCCCAGTCCTGTGGCTGACGTCTCCTGGGCCTCAGCCTGTGTTAACCTCCCACTCTTCCCCCTGTGCTCTCTCCGCTCTGCTGACCTGTGCCTTGAACTTCCTGGGCTGCTCTCACGCCTCCGGGCTCTAGTCCTGCCCTGCCACCTGCCAGTACCACGTCCCCTCCCTTATTCTGCAGCTGTCTTTATAGCCACCTTTCACCTCACCAGCCACAGACCTCACCTGCCTTTTTGACCTCAACTCATGACGCTATTCTGAGATTCTACGATCATTGAGGGATAAGGCTGTTTCTGTCTAATTCATCATTGTAGCCTCACTGGCTACCACAGTAGCTGACATTTGATAGACATTTCATAATGTTTATTGAATGAATGAATTCACCTTTCTATAAAATTTTTGTGATTTATCTAGTTTATTCTGATTATTTCCATTACCTTCATTTTGGCCTCAATTCTTCATACTTGGCTTAATTTATTAGCTTCTGGACATGTTTCTCCACCTATGACCTCTGCCTTTTCCTGGCCATTCTGTTCCTTACTTCTTGATTCCTACCATCCCCCAAACAGCATTTCATCAGGAAATATCAGTGCTTCGGGATTCTCTAGTTCCCTAAAGTGTGTAGAATCTAAAGTCCTCCTAAATCAACCCCTCCCTGTTTATTTCTACTTCTCTGCAAAATGAAGCCTGCAGTGCGCCCGGGTGCATGCCTCACCCACCCTGAGCATGCGCCGTCAGTTGTATCTTCCCACCTTTGTCTTCTGATAACCTCCTCTCCACCATCATCAGCTTCCACAGGTTCTCAGGGTCAGACTCAAGTCCCATCCCCTGTGCCAGACTCTCCTATCCTTTGATTCAGATGATTTCTTGAACGACATTGCTTGTACATGTATTATTATTCTTTCGGCCTGTTAATCCTCTGTAACCTTGGCTTTATATGTTATTTTTCCCCCAAACCATGAGTACCCTCAACAGCAGTTGTGTCTGATATTATGTAGTTTTGTCAATATTTGCATATTACCGGCCCGAAGATAATTAAGTTCTGTGGAATTTAATTAAATGTGTAAGTTTCGTAATGTCACAAAACAGTTTCTGCTGTACGTTTTCTTTATTCTTTTAAAGAGTCTTAGGTCATCTGTCAGTGAAGGAATTCGGGCAGTAGATGAACGAATGTCTAAACAAGAGGACATTAGGAAAAAAAAGGTAGGTTGCACATGGGTTCATGGTAGCACCTTGGAGTTAATGGCACTTCCGCGCACGTGGTCTGTTTTATTTCTCTTGGTACCTTTGCAGAGAGGAAGTGTGGGGTCTCTCCTTATTTTTAGGCATCAGTGTTCAGCAAAGTTCACAAGGGGTCGAGCCAGAGCTGGAGGCCAGGTCTTCTCACTCCTGGGCTGACTAAGGTCCTATTAATAAGAGGGGTATGCTAAAGTAACTAATAGAAGAAAAAGACAAAGAAAATTGCATATTCTTCTTGTGCATTAATTTATTCATGACAGCATTAAAATTTTTAAAGAAAACTGTAGATTTCTTATGCTGCATGCCAGCTAAAAGCCCTTCCCTCATGTCTTCTCACACTTTTCAGTACATGAAAGTGGTTTTTCTCAAAGCCTTTTGCTATGTATCAGTATATACTTACGCTTATAATGTCATGTCAACTGTTTGAAACAGTAAGACAGAATTGTAGATGTACCCAAGTGGTCACAAAATTAACATTCCTCAATGTTTCCAAAAGAAGAAACAGTAAACACTTTACAGTTTAACAGGCATATAACTAATTTCTCAGCACCCCTATAAAGAAAATATTAAAATTTTAGAGATTAGGGAGTAAGTGGGCTTTCTAAGACCAAGTCTTCCCATGTTCTACTGCAGGTTGAAAAAGTAGTGTGTTGCTCTCTCATTCTGCCATGTTTATTTCTTCTTTTGTTTCCACTTGTTAACTGTACCTCTGCATACACTACTTTTACATTTTACTGGTCCTGTGTTTTAATTTTATTATCTGACTTTAAGGATGTAATGGCAGAGTTAGGATTAGAATTTGAGACTTCTGATTCTAGCCTGGTGATCTGTCAGTGTTTTCTAAATTTATTAGCATATTTTTCAAAATCTCAAGGGAGAGAAACCTATTTTAGAAACCTTCTGTTTAATTCTCCTTTAAATATCAGCTTTTGTCCAAAGATTTCAAGAATGCAGTGCCTTTCTAGAAAAGATTGTAAGCTTTGTGAGAGCAGGGAATTTTTGCCTGTTTTATTCACTCATGTCCTCACTGTCTAGAAGAATGTCTGGTGCAAAATAGGTGCTCAGTAACTATTCGTTTTGTTTTGTTTTTTTGGTCTTTTTTAAAAAAATTAATTTTTATTGGAGTATAGTTGCTTTACAGTGTAGTGTTAGTTTCTGCTGTACAGCAGAGTGAATCAATTATACATATATCCACTCTTTTTTCAATTTCCTTCCCATTTAGATCACCACAGAGCATTGAGTAGAGTTCCCTGTGCTGTACAGTAGGTTCTAGTAACTGTTTGTTTAATGAATGACTTTCTTTTTGTTCTTTTAAGGATGAGAGTTTTTATAATGTTCCTCAACCTCTCTGATAATATTTATTGTGTAATAATGTCTTCAATGAATTGATGCTTAGGCATTTAATTGTGTCGTATACATGTAAATAGAGAGGATAAAGATGATCAGAAACTAAAATTAAAACATGAAAAAAGGGTCATAAGAAAATAAATGTAGTGCCCGTACAAGTGTTCAAGATGGGGAAAAAAGCAATAAAAGTGCAGGAAATGAGAAAACAAAAAAAGTCTAGTTTTTTTCTTTTTTTAACTATTAACTTGTAATAGAATATTGAAATATGCTTCTTCTAGGCAGCTAAAATTAAGAGTTACATTCTTGGGAGTTCAGTGTCATGTAGAAGTATTCAAAATGTAGAGTGCTGTACATACTTTAAGTTGACTTTTGGCTTTGTATTTCCCTGCACTTAGAATGGGGAAATAAGATAATTAAGATGAAACATCACGATAACTTTTTTTTGGCTTCATTTTTATTTTCACAGATATGTGTGTTGAGGCTTATACAGGTTATTCGATCAGTTGAGAAAATTGAAAAAATCTTAGATTCTCAACATTCTAAAGAAACATCTGCACTAGAAACAAGCAGGTAAGTATTTTTTACTAAATACTAAATATCACAAAAATTAATACTTCACACCCAGGCTACTTTTTTTTTTTTTTTTTTTTAGTTAAAACTCATTTCTGAAAAAGAAGAAAAGCCAAGTCTAAGGCTCAGTGTTTTTGAATGTAGCTTATGAAAAGTGGAGGGCATGAGATGGTAAAGTTTATAATACATCCTTCTAAAACCTTTGTGGTGATGGACCACTGTTCCAACACATCACCTTACAGGGAGTCAGAGGAGTGTGCTTTCAGTGGAAGATTTTTATCTTTGGAATTGCCTTATGTAAGCACTGGCAAAATCCTTTGATCTTCCAGGTATAGAATGGCTTTCACCTTTCATAAATTTATGTAGACATGCCCAGAGTATCACCATTCATGTATCTTGCACTAGCATTGTAGCGTTAAGAAACAGTATAGGACACACTTAGTTAAAATTTATAAACAGGGAAAAGAAAGCTTGTGAAATTAGAAAAAAAATGACCATTTCCGTTGTTACACTGTGACCATCTTATTACCTTCCTAGTGTGAATTCTAAATCAGCCAGGTAGATGAGTGGCTCAGAAAATGAGTAGATCATACCAGCACCATGGTGCCATGGGAGGAGCACAAGTTTGTGCTGCATCTACCATCGGGCAGCCTGAGTCATGGAACCTCAACTCCCTGTGTCATGGGCAGCGTAAGGCTAATAGTAACTCCACTGGCAGGGTTGTCTGACAGCTCGGTAGCCCGCACCTGGCATGTAGTAGGCCCTCACACATCTAATTTGGGTCTGACAAGAGCTTCTCCTAAAGTCACGTGGACAGCCATAACATTTTTCCCTGAGTAATACTGGATAATCTGCTGCAAAACCAACCAAAGCCAAATTGAATATACCTATACCAAAGTCTTACCATATGCTAAAGACATGTTGGATTTCTTAATTTTAGGAATCAAAATGTTAGATTTGGGAGCACCTTAAAGACAGTATGCTCCATATCTCTCGTTCTGTAGATTGAGGAATGCGGCATCCAAAAAGGAAGTGATTCTCCTGTCCTGGGTCTCTACTTCCTTTCATAATCAAGATGTACAAACAAGTGGTCAGCACCTGCCGTCTCTGTCCCTTCAGCCCACTGCCCTTGCACTCCTGCCCTTACCTGCGCTGGCCAGCGTCTCTGCTGTCATCCCTTTTGACCCATCCAGTGGAGCCATTTGTCTTGAGCTGCTCCGCGTCTCTCTTGCCCTCAGCAGCATTGGCAGCTCCTGCCGACTTGTCCGCACTCGACATCCGCCATACCTGCCTCCCTGTTTTCTTTCCACTTGGGTCCATTCCTACTCCCTTCCTCACTGATGTCTTTTTCTATGATACTATTCCTTTGCGATGTTCCATCTTTTTTTTTTTCTCCTTTTTGGCTGCACCGCACGGCACGTGGAATCTCAGTTCCCCAACCAGGGATCGAACTGAGGCCCCCTGCAGTGGAAGCGCAGTCTTAACTGCTGGACCACCAGGGAAGTCCCTCGATGTTCCATCTTTAATGTAATAGATATTATGCTATTTCTTGCTCAGAATCACCTTTGAGTACTTTTTAAAAATTCAGATCAGCAACTTTGAGCTGTAGAGAAGGGAAAACCAGGGCAATGTAAGTGAATGGTAACTACAGCATGCTTCTTAGTCCAAGAAACGTTTAGATAATTTATAATTAATAGATCCACACTAGGTTACTCAGGAAAGAGGGATTAACCTTTTGGGTTGTCTTGCCGGGGAATTGCTCTCCCTCTAAACTAGGGGGTTTTTTGTTTTTTTGTTTTTTTTTTGTGGTACGCGGGCCTCTCACTGTTGTGGCCTCTCCCGTTGCGGAGCACAGGCTCCAGACACGCAGGCTCAGCGGCCATGGCTCACGGGCCCAGCTGCTCCGCGGCATGTGGGATCTTCCCGGACCGGGGAACGAACCCGTGTCCCCTGCATCGGCAGGCAGACTCTAAACCACTGCGCCACCAGGGAAGACCTAAACTAGTTTGAATGCTGTAGATACAGGACTAGATAGATCTGAAATGGATAGCATTTCATTTCCTTGTGATGTGGATTTTTTCCCCTCACTCACTGATAGGTCACCATTAGATATAGGATGCCTCAAGAGAAGCCCAGCAGATGCTTCAGTGCTTTTACATTTTTCTTCTTTTGCTATTTAGCTTCCTTTTGAGTGGTATTGTTGCAATGTATTTTAGAGGGAAAAAGTGCATTTATTACACTTTGTGGCAGATACACAATGAATGTCCTCTCACTAGGACCCAGAGAATACAGATTGACTGCTCTTTCAGCTCTTTGGTAAAAGAAAATGTAGAGCTCTTCTGACTTATTTGATGTATTGCTGCTAGAGGGCCGCTTTTATTTTATTAAGGAGACAGCAGTATTTGGTATTTTAGAAGTACTGGAGGTATTTTAAAGGAAGAGAGAGTGAGACAGAGTAGTAGAAGGGGATTCAGGTGTAAATACTAGGATGGGGCAAGAGAGGGAAGGGAGGTTAAAGATGAAGAAGGCCACGGACGGGAGATCCTGGGGGAGGAGGTGGAAATACCCGTCGCACCCACAATGGCCTGGTCCAGCTCCTGCTTCTTTCCTGGACCCTGTGGCTGAGGCCAGGCAGCGTCAGTGGCTTATACTGAAGTAGTTGCCCACTGTCCTAGAACATGCTTTGTGTGTGACTTATGAAAGCTGATGGTATGAAGGATGCTTTAGCTTCTACCTTGTAACGGGGCTGTGGAAAAACACAGTGGGTGCTGAAGCATCACCATTGCTAATCATGTGATGTGTTCTCTTGGAAATTTAAAACCTTTAGGAGTTAAATTTCTTTAATTGTCTCTACTAGCCCACTTCTGACTGGACAGATTTTGGAGAGAATTGCCACAGAATTTAACCAGTTACAGTTTCATGCTGTTCAAAGCAAAGGCATGCCTCTTTTGGACAAAATAAGACCAGTAAGTGTTGTTTTAGATTTTCACACTTTGGTATTTAGGAATTTGCTAAATAATTTTGGTTTTACCTGATACAGTCATACCTCATTTTATTGCCCTTCACTTTATTGCACTTCACAGATATGTTTGTTTGTTTTTTTAAACAAATTGAAGGTTTATGGCAACTCTGCATCAAGCAAGTCTGTCAGCCTACCAGTGCCATTCCAACAGCATTTGCTCACTTCATGTCTTTGTATCACATTCTGGTAATTTTCACAATATTTCAAACCCTCCACCAGCAAAATGATTACCGCTCGCTGAAGGCTCAGATTATGATTAACATCTTTTAGCAATAAAGTACTTTTTAATTGAGGTAATTAAGGTATATACCTTGTTTTTTTAGACATAATGCTATTGCAGACTTAATATACTGCAGTATAGTGTAAACATTTCTTTTACATGCACTGAGAGACCAAGAAATCCCAGTGACCCGCTTTCTCGTGATACTGCTCGATTTATTGTGGTCTGGAACCACACTCGCAATATCTCCAAGGTATGCCTGTAATGCCTGTGATAATTGTTGATCTGCAGGATTTTGAAACTAGATTTGAATTTTTTCCTTCAGTTTTTGTTTTTTGGACCCCTGCCCCTAAGTGTCACATGTTGTAGATTTTGTGTAAAAACACAGGCATATTCTCTGAATTATAAGGGTAAAATTAATTCTAAATTCCATGTAACTTGACACACTGTATGATGTAGTCAGAGTTAATTTATCCAAAACTCTCGACTGGGCTTTAGATTCATGATGTTTGTCAGATTTACTCTGTAGCTTAAGAGGAAAATAACTTTTTTTTTCATTCTGCAATTCTGTCTAAATCCTTTGATATAGCAAAGATTTACTTATAAAGAGATGTGGGGTGGAGGAGAGATTCATTGTTACGCTCCAGAAAATGTTAACATTTTAATTTTACATATATTCTCTTCTAGTGCCGCCAGAGATTTGTTATGTATATATTTGAGTCTTTAGACATTGTTCCAGCTGCTTTCTTACCTGTTTTTCTTGCAGCGTATAGCTGGCATTACAGCCATGTTACAGCAGTCACTGGAAGGCCTCCTTCTGGAAGGTCTTCGGACTTCCAGTGTCGATGTGATCCGGCACTGCTTACGGACTTACGCCACGATTGACAAGGCATGGGACGCGGAGGCGTTAGTTGGTCAAGTCCTAGTGAAACCATACGTGGATGAGGTTTGTGCACCCCCAGGCCTTCATTGAGCAGGTGTTCATAGAGCGTCTGCTGTGTCCTGGAGGCTTCACTGGGCGTGAGGGTGGATCAGAGGTCCTTCTGTAAAGACTCTCATAGTTACTGCAGCATCAGTTGTAAGAAAAGGTTGGTCCCTGGTGGTTACCACCAGCATGCAGGAGTCAGGCACTCTCTCTCGTATTTTCTAGTGATGCCATAGCCCAGGGATCATTTTAATTCAGTAGGGGGCAGGTCTTCCCTAGGGAGAAGGTGTGTATCAGAACATTTTTAGGTCAGTTTTATGCTATGTAAATTATTTGCCAATAAAGTTTTTAAAACGAATCTTTTAACTACTGGTCTAGTGGGTAGAATGGAACAAGTAAAGCAGATGCCAGCACCGCAGCTCAAAGTGCCTCGTGGTAGGACAGCGGGCCAAGAGCCCTGAGCGTGGAAGGTCTGCATGGAGGGCTGTCTTCACAGACACGCTGAGGAGTGTGTGGGCCAAGAAGGTGGGAGATGAAGGGCTTTCATAGGCAAATTAGCAGCGTAATACCTTAAACCCAGAACTTGGCCATCCAGTGTCCTTCACCTACGAGGATGCAGTTAAAATTTGGGAAGTAAGCATGTTCTGCCTTTGAACAGCCAGAATATATCACAGATTGTACCATATGAAGTTGCCAATACTCAACATTTTCCGACACAAAAATGGCAGCTTTGTCTGGTTCAAACTGATGGAAGTCACAGGCCCGTCCTCAGTGTTTGCAGACTTTCTTCACTGCCACATCAGTGTGGATGCTCTTTCTGTCCAGTAGTACAAAGCCCTACTCACCATGACTTTGGGGTGAAAGTCTCCCATTTATAAATGGGGAAAATTGAATGTCATTGATAAAAATGAAACTTAAGGATTAATTTCAATAATCTGGTCAGCTTTCATTAGGATTACTAAAAATAAATGATCTGTCAACTTCCTCTGTTTGTATCCTGTTGTATTTCATAGCTGTCTCTCTATAGGAGTGAAAAAGACAAATTACCTACACTATTTCTTTATCACTCAGTGAAAATGGTTACTAATTTATGCCTTTGGTTTTCATTGAACTGAACCTAATGTGCTAAATTAAAGAAACATTTGATGTTTCAGTGGCATATTAAATAAACCATGACCACATTTTAATTTTATTTAAATTCATATGCTTGTTATTCGCCTCTTGATTCTCAGCCTTAACACAAAAGATAAAATAATAATAAAGTAAAATAAAATATACTTCCTTCCATCTTTCTCTGTCTCAAACCTTCCCCTAATCTGAATAATGGTGTTTAGAAGAAAAGGCCACGGTCAAGACAGCAAGGAGCTGTTGTCATGGGAAACCATCGTTTTATTTCGTTTTCAAGCTCAGGAGGGAAACAGGCGAATGTGTCTGGCTTTTCAGCTTCAGGCCAGTGTCTGTCACCCAGCCTGTGTCTCCCCCAGGTCAGGGCTATGCACCCGAATCCTGGAACTAGCTCTGAGTCAGGCTGTTGCTGTTAGAAAACACGTCAGCTGGGGAGGAGGGAGGCGAGAGGAAACACACTTCTAAGGTTTTCTTTGTTCTTTTCCCTGCGATATGTAATTCATACTTGTCTTTTTTAAAAATGATGCTCCTTTTACTAGGTGATCGTAGAGCAGATTGTCGATGCTCATCCGAGTGATCTTCAGCTCATGTACAGTAAGCTCCTGGAGTTCGTTCCCCACCACTGCCGCCTCCTTCGAGAGGTCACGGGAGGAGCCACCTCAAGGTAGTTTGAGCAGCTGTTCTCAGAGCTCCCGCAGTCAGGGCCTGCTCCTGGGAGCCGCTCGTGCCCTGCTGATTGCAGTCTCGTGTGGACTGGGTTCAGATGCCCTTTCCTGTTTGTGTGTTAGCACAGCGCTCTGAGCTGGGCAGGGGCCGTTAGCCTCGTCTTACAGAGAAGGAAACTGTAGTGGGTGCAACGGAGGTGAATGGTGTGTCTCTCTTGAATCCACAGCCTGTGCTTTGCCCTTTCCTACACTGTCATTTCCCTAAACTAGGTTTGAAATAAAAGTTGGTTTCCTTCCATTATTCTAATGTCATAATCTGCTAATAAATATCAATTCAGTTTAATTCAGCGGGTTTTATAAGATGTTGTGGTTAAAGTCATCTTCAGTTTTCCCTCCTTTTGTCTGATTTCCATGGTTTTCAGTTCTGTTTTGTAAATACCCCACTGCCTTCCACCATTGCCACTGTCCTGGTCCAGGCCTTTGTCATTTTTCTGTCCACAGTAACAGGTTTTCCCCACCTGCTCTCACGTCTCAGTCTGCCCCTCTGCTAGCACATTTACCCACAGTTCTGAGATTCATGCCCTGCCTTCTTCCTAAGTCTTTAGTGGCTTCTTATTGCTCATTGTGGAAAATGCAGGCTTCTTGATCAGCACACAAGGCCCTCTGTGCTCTGGCCCCGGTGGTCCTCGGGTGGAGCACTCTGCTCTGTGGTACCCTCGCCCTGCTGTTCTCCAGCACACAGCTGCACTTGCCCACCCCAGCACACGCTGGGCGGGTCTGTGTTTTTCCTCAGAGTCCCCTCCGCCTTTCCCGTTCCCTCTTTTTGTTGACCTGTCACTCCACGTGAAACCCCAGCTCAGATGCCACTTCCTTCAAGAGACCATCTTTTATCCTGATATCTCCCTTTAATCCTGTTCTCTGCAGGCCATTGCATGCTGCTCTCACCTTTTCCATCTCAACAGCGTGCTCCCCTCCTGCACAGCCCACACCTCCCTCCTGGCACGGTGTCTTGAAGACAGCAACTACCCAGTGTTTGCAGGATGAAAGACTTAACCTATTTACAGCATTAGAAAGGCAAATGAGGTCCCTGTCTTCATGAAGTAAACATTATATTTGGTCTTGAATTTTTGTTCTTTGAAAAGAAAAAAAATCTGGGGAACAAATACGCTGCTTGACTTGTGAAGTACCCTATTTCCACTACACGATTTCAAATGAAGCCTTGTTTTGCCACTTTTGCTTAGTAATCATGAAGATTTAGTTGGATTTGTATTTGGGGTAAGAATTTAATAGAAGTCATGGGGTAAGATTAAAGAAGCCACAGTTATGAAACAACCAGTCATTAGATTTGACAAGCCTAGTCTTGGTCCTGAAATGTCAAGTTACAAAGCCTCACATGCTCTTTTCCATGGTTTTCAGTGTGGCAGAATTCATGTAGAAACCTCAGAAATGTGAGGAATCTAAACTGTACCTTGGTGGGCCATCTGCATTTGCTTGAGGCCCCATCGTCCTGTCCTGCGCTCCTGACCTTCCCTTGCTCAGCTTCTGCCTTCGGGTGCCCTCTATAACTGGGGACACCAGCAACATTCAAGATTTATCTTCCGAAGAATGTGGATTAGCTTTTCTAATTGTTGATCTCACAGATTTAAATTTTTTCTTTGGGGCTTTAATTAGACATTTACTTTGGGAATGAGGTGATCTTGTCCTTCAGTGTTGTTCAGATTCTGTGCATTTGTATTTTAAAACCTTCAATTCTGTTTTTTCTTCTTCCGATACCTTAATAGAGCTAGTTCTTATGATTAAAAGTATATGATATGATACGTGGAATTGGGTGTGTGGGACACGGGCATCTTCTTTCCCTCCTGGACCCTCCTCCAATCCCGCCAGTAATTTCTCGTCAATTCTTGCCTATTATAGAATGAGATTATCTGATAGCTCTTTCTGAACAGTAAAGCTGAATAAGCTATTTGTCTTGATAGTTTTTGCTAAGCAGGAAAATTATGAAAAATTTTTACTGTTTATTTTTAATACTTATCAGAATGTTAAATGCCAATTTGTTATCACCACTTAGCTACACAACTCCCCGTTTTGCTAAAAAATAAGACCGTATATTGCATGGATGATCAATTTTAAAGACAATTATCTTAATATAGAGCATATCGATAATGGAACAGTCAAAGTGGGTCGAACAGTGAGATGGTGTTGCTTAAAGCTACTTACAGGTCTTTAAGTTCAAGAGAAACTTAAGGAACGTGCCTTTTTTGTTTATGTACTTGTGTATTTAACCACTATTAACATAGCACTTATTGTATGCTAGGCACCATCCTAAATGCTTTACAAATATTAATCCATAGAATGACCCTGTGAGTAGGTATCATTATCATCCCTGTTTTGAAGATGAAGAAACCAAAACACAGAGAAGTTAAATGACCCAAGATTTGAACTCACGTACTCTGGCTCCCGAGTGCATGCTTTTATCTCAGTGTTATCTCTCATCTAAGTTTGTGAATTAGAAACCCAGAGTCCAGCCTTTTGGCTAAAAATGCAGAATAAAGCATGCACACACAAAAAACATGACCGTTATCAGTTTTTTGTATTAAGATTTGTGATCGAGATTTTACGTAAAATAGTCATAGAACTTTAGAACTGAGGGTAATCTTAGGGATAGCTGAATCAGAAAGTTGTTAGTAATTGGGCAATTAGCGTGATTTATAGTGCTGTAGAGTTGAGTGGTGTTACGGTTGAATACAAGACTGCTTTTTTTCTTTCTTTTTTTTTAAAAATATATGTGCTGTACTGTAGGCTTTATTGTTCCATTTACAGAGCACAGGCAGAGTAGATGTAACATAATTCTTCTTTTTTTTAAAAATAAATTTATTTATTTTGGGCTGCGTTGGGTCTTCGTTGCTGTGCGCGGGCTTTCTCTAGTTGCGGCGAGCGGGGGCTACTCTTTGTTGCGGTGCGCGGGCTTCTCATTGCGGTGGCTTCTCTTGTTGCGGAGCACGGGCTCTAGGCGCACGGGCTTCAGTAGTTGTGGCGCATGGGCTTAGTTGCTCCACGGCGTGTGGGATCTTCCCGGACCAGGACTCGCACTCGTGTCTCCTGCATTGGCAGGCAGATTCTTAACCACTGCGCCACCAGGGAAGTCCCACAAAGACTGCTTTTCCTGTGGTATTAAACTGCTTCTTTTTCAAGACAGAGTATAAACATGGTAGCCTATTTTAGGGGAGAAAATTGTGCCAAGTGAAGTCGGTGTAGTTTTCCATTATCCTTGACCCCAGCTTGCTTACTACTTGTTAGATAGATGTAGGAGTCAGGACACAGAGGATGTGTCAGGTTCAAGATGAGAATGAAATCAAGGAGTGAAATAGAAGTTTGGGTCTAAGAACAAACTAATTGACAAATATCGTTTTTTAAAAAAGGTTGAAATAAATTTTAGGCTGAGGAACTTTTATTTTAATAAAAACACCATAGTGGAATTTTGCTTTTTGGAAGTAGAAGATTCCGGTGTATTTGACTGAAATTTTCCTCTTATCTTACAGTGAAAAAGGCAATACTGTTCCCGGATATGATTTTTTGGTGAATTCTGTCTGGCCAGAAATAGTACGAGGATTAGAAGAAAAATTGCCCTCACTTTTTAATCCTGGGAATCCCGATGCCTTTCACCAGGTACCTTTTCCTCCATCGTCTTGATTCTTGAAGATGTTAACCTGAGACTTTAGGATAATCATATCTTTTCTGCACAGTCTTGGTTCTGTGGTTTTAGGAAAAACCACAGTCTGAGTTACGTAGCAAGCATTTACCTTAAAACACACACTGTTTTATTCAAGTCATAGTCTCTGATAACTTCAAGGACTAAGAATATTTTTTAGAATGTAAAGTAAAATTCAGTTTAGATGCAGTTGTGACTAGATCTGAATATTCTAATTTTTAAAAAGATCCTAAGGACCATTAAAAACAAGGCTGTTTGCAGTTGTTTTCCATGAAAAATTAAGTTTGTAGATCTCTACTGTATCGTTTTGAAGGAAAACGTATTGGATTGGATTTTAAATTGAATATGTAAGTGTCCTCTATAATTTGAAAGATTAGGAGGCCTCGATATTTTCATTTTTTTTTTAAAAAAAAACATCATTTAAAAGACTTCATGGTTAATATTTCAGAAGTAGACTCGTATGTTAATTTTCCGTTGTACCATTTTTTAAAGATAGTACGTAGTGTCCTGGAGAAGAATAAAGGCTCTCGGCCGGGCGGCCTGAGTCCGTGCCCAGCTCTCCTGCTCAGTACTCGTGTCGCTCAGCCCCTCGGTGCCTCTCCTCTCCTTCCTGCTCTGGATTTTGATTTTTGGTTTTTCGATTGTTTTCTTCAACATGACAATCTTTGTCTTTTAATTAGGTAATTTGTTAAATTTACAATGATCGTAGTGACTGATATATTCTTTGGTTCTTCCTATTTGTCCCATTTTTCTTCCTTCTTTTCCTTTCTCCCTTCTTTTTTTCTTTCCTTTTCCGCCTTCTCTGTATTTTGGACTTTTGGGGATTTGTTTTCCTCATTTATTCTGTTTTTCCCCTCTACTAATTTGGAAGTTCTACCCTTTATTTCTTTATGTATTAAGTAACCTTAGTGGTTACTTAACAGAATCTGAAGCTCACTGGTGTTCTTCATTCTCCCAAACAGCACAGGGATCTTAGAGTACTTTGATGACAGTCACCCCATTCCATAGTATCTATTACTGTTTCCAGGGTCTTATTTCTATTTTGACTTTTTTTAATCCCCCAAATTGGGCGTTATTTTTATTGTTCTACATGGTCATCATTCTCCTCTCAGAATTATTCCACATGTTTATCATTTCCTTTGCTTACTCTTCCTTCTTGGATATTAGACCTTTTTTCTTGGATCATTTTCCTTCATCCTGAAATTCATCTATTAGCAGGGCCTGTTGATAATAAATTTCACTTTTTTATGATAAACCCTCAGTTTGTATGTCTGACAATAACTTTATAGCTTTTGTGTTTGAAAGGCAGTTTTGATGGAAGTAGAATTCTCTGCACTTTGAACATTGTCTCTTGACTTCCGTTATGAAAATAGTTATTGTTGTTTCTTTGTAGTTACAATGCCTTCTTTCCCAAATCTTGTCTGTGACTTTAGTATGCTGTTTCATTATGATAATCTAGTGTGGGCTTCTTTTTATTTATTGTATTTAGGATTTGTTGGGTTTCCTGAATCTGAGGATTGGTGTTTTTTTAATCAGCTCTGTATCATTTTTATTCATTAACTCTTCAGTTGTGCTTCTTTCTCATTCCTCTGTTATTTTCTTCTAGAACTTTTGATTAGACTTCCTTACTTTATCCTTTGTGTTTCCTGAATTCACTTTTAAATTTTTTGTCTCTTTGTGCTTCTTCTGGTTCACTGATTCCTTCTTCAGATTTGTCTAAACTCCTTTTCACCTGTTTCCAATTTACCCTTATTTTCATTTCTAGAAGTTCTATTTGCTTCTTTTTCTAATTCTTTGGTCAAATTGCTTATTAATTTTTAAAGTGTAGAGAGGCACAAGGTGAGTGTGGTGAGCCTGGGGCCTGCTAGACTTCAAAACAGCTAAGACAACAAATTGGGAGCTTTATTATCCCAGAAATACCACTGATCTGTTCTCTTGGCCCATGTTACAGTATGTTGAACAATATGAGGTCTTAAGCATTAGCAGTTTAAGACCCTTTACATTCCTCTTTAGAGAATCATTTTGATAGTGTTAGGCTCAGGAGATTTTTCAGCTCAGAAATAAAGCTTTCTGCTAGAATGTCAACTTTAGAATTCTAAACCAATACTTAATGTTTGCGGGTACAAACATTTTTTGCAAGAAATGCTTTCAGCTTTCAGTTTTTATGGGACATGCTTTTGTGAAGAGAAAAATATTTTTGTATTTTTTTAACACCCATTATATGCAGGGGTATAGTTTTATCCCAAAAGGGATGAGTAATACCTTTCTTTGTCTCAACTCCACACATGTAGACCACACTCAGGGGATTCAGTAAGTGTAGCTCAAAACCAGTTGAAAGAAATTGAACACCTGTGGTAGTCTTACTGCACTAAAGTTCCCACATAAGCACAGATATCATATTCAGGTGATTGGTTTGGTGACCCAGAACAGAGTCCCTCTTAATGAGAAGTACATGGAAGTCCTGCAGTGTCCTCCCCAGAGCCTGGGGACTGGGGAATAGAGCCCTCGCCAAAGGAATGTGCAACTGCAGTTTTGCACTGCTGACTGGCGAGGGTTCTGTTTCCCCTATTTCCTTGCTTTGTTTCTGGGTAAATTCTCTGAGCCTAAGCGGAAGAGGAA
This sequence comes from Hyperoodon ampullatus, assembly GCF_949752795.1. Classification (NCBI taxonomy): domain Eukaryota; kingdom Metazoa; phylum Chordata; class Mammalia; order Artiodactyla; family Ziphiidae; genus Hyperoodon; species Hyperoodon ampullatus. Next base: position 122,276,903 of record NC_136914.1, on the reverse strand, counting down.
GCGTCATTTATAAAATGGGGGATGATATAAAAGTAGTTACCGGGTAGGGCAGTTTTCTGGGTTAAAGTAAGTAATACAATTTTAAGCACTGTGTGAGGATGATAAATATTAAGTGTTAGCTTCTGCTGTTAATGGTTTTGTTGGATTCCTCGTGTCAGTCTTCATGTTGTGCCATCTATAAAAAGGATGTAATTACTCACATGGTTTGAGTCTTTCTTTCCTTTTTAAAATTTTCTACTTCTTCTTCTGGAGAGGCAATGAAAATTATACCACTTAATCTGCAATCTCTTGTGATTCCAATGGACTGGGTTAGGGGTGCCCTAGAAGATGGGGGACAGCTGTCGCTTAAAGACCACTGGACTTAGGATGCCTGGGTCTCCTGATGGGCTTGCCACCTAAGACCTTGAGCACGTCACAGAACCACTTTGGGCATTACTTGATCTTTCAGCGGGGACCTTGGAAGGAAGATCCCATAAGGTCCTTATCAGATCTAGAAACTATGATTCTGTGTGTTGATCTTTATCTTGATTACAGTTTTCACTATATGATCCCAGTTCTGGTTAGTTCACTTAAAATGAAAATGCCACCTGTTTGTTCTTATTTTAGAAATATACCATAAGTATGGATTTTGTAAGAACATTTGAACGGCAATGTGGATCACAGGCCAGTGTAAAAAGATTAAGAGCACATCCCGCCTATCACAGCTTCAATAATAAGTGGAACTTGCCTGTGTATTTTCAAATAAGGTCAGTAATTTATTCCCCCCCCGCCTCCACCCTTCTAAAATAGAATCTGAACACCAGTTAAGGATGTTGGCTCCAGCTAACAGCCCCTTCTTGATGATCATCATACTGTTCTTTGGGAAACAAAATTTAGAATGGAAATGCACAGGAAGTATCGTGATTGCCAGAGTTCTGGCTTGTATGACAGAAAGATAAGTTTTACTCCTTGGTCATCAGAGAGCTGAGAACACTAGACTCAGAGCGAGCTAGACCAGGCCCGGCTTCATTCCCACATGCTACGTCCTCGTTCGTCGTGAAGAGACAGACTCAGAGCGAGCTAGACCAGGCCCGGCTTCATTCCCACATGCTACGTCCTCGTTCGTCGTGAAGAGACAGAAAGAGCAGGTCACCTAGCAGCTCTTTCTCTCCGTTTTCCTCTCTCATCACCTGCTTCAAATAGCAGATCTACCCTACATTTGTTGTTTTGCTCATCTGGAACATTTTTTATCCTCAGAGGGAGTCGGGAGAAGTATTCTTTCTTAAAGTAGTCTTTGTAGCTGATTCCATCTTATCAATTGATAATAATTCTATCTATTGTTTTGGATTCCTTTATAATACTTTGTGACATTTTTTCTCTCTATTCTGGAAAATGGTGACACTTTTCTTCCAGATGTCATAATGATATCACCTATGTCAATAAGTGGTTCTGTAGACTATTGGGGGAAATTTAGGATAAATTCTTAACAGTATGTGTTCCCTTAGAAAACTAGATGATAACAGCCATTTTTGCAGATTCTCTTGAATGAGATCACAGTCAGCTCGTCCATAGAATGGTGTTAACGAGAGCATTTTAGTTAGAATGCTCTTTAAAGACTCATAGGCTTTTTGTTTAAATTGTTGGATGTTTTCATTAATTATGATGCAGTCCTTCCCCAGAGTTCTAAGGAATAATTCAGAGGGAAATATACTAAGAATTAGATACCTTGATGTGTAATTACTCGCCATGATTGAGAATGTATGTAATCATCTTTTGATAATGAAATCATAGCTGTCAGACTGTTAGTAAGATGCCCTTTTACATACAATACTGGGTTTTATGCTTAATTTTTCAAGGTTACATTATCCTGTAGGTAGGAAATTAAGGATTCTTTTTGTCTAAGATACTCATGGACTGCATGGGAAGTAATCGTTATGTGATGATCAACACTAAGCCAGGGCAAGAAGCCCTTTTGGTTTGTGAGAAGAATTTAAAATGGTGCAGCATCATTTTATAGCATAAGACTGCAGTAGAGAAATAATGTTTCAACTGTCCCATGTCTTTTGTAGTCCAGGTTCAAAGTTAGATTGCTTTAGATATCCAATGCCGTCACAGCCCATACTCCCGTCTACTGCCTCCGAACCCCTCTTTTCTAGTCATTTTCCCCAGACCCCATGGCCCCATGCTTGGTAATCTTGCACTGTCACCTTGCTTCCTGGAGCTCTGGGCCCCGCAGGGATGGCACAGCCCGGCCTCGGCAGGTTCTCCTCTCATTATACGTTCTCTCAAAGCTGGTGATTGAGCCTTAAACTCTGTCGGAACTCAGCCGGTTCCCTGAAAGACGTTTTCACCTTCAGCAGATTTTAGCCATAGCATTCAAAGGGATTGGTTAACTTTTCTTTGTAAACAGTTTTATTTAAAATGTATAAAATTAAAAAAAATTATGTTTGAGTTATGAAGTGTGGAACTTCATAACTTTCAATACATTCGTTTTTCCGTTTAAGAAATAAATTCAAGTAATACTTTACAGGACACCGTTCTGTTGATTTTTATCAGGCATTAGATTGTTTATTCTGAGGGATGACAGAATGTTCTGCAAACACTGCTGGGGTCAGAGTTGTAGTGTTACCTGATTCACTTCAGGGTCATTTAAAGTAAGCCTAAAGCCAGTGGGGTGGTGATGTGTTGACATGTTTCTAGGAAGAAGTATTAATATTGCACCCTCAGTAGCAGGTGGATGCTCCCGGGCCTGACTCTATGCCTGCATCTCCGTCACCTTCAGGAAAAAGGCAGCCCTGGCCCACACACACCGTTCTGTGAGCACTTGCACACCCCTTCTGCCCCAGGTACCCTACTGTGTCTGCGCTTCATTTGTTCTTATGGGAGTATTGGAAAGTAGGGTTAGGACTCTGTTTCTCATAGGAAGAGATTAAATGCACACGTGCGCAGAACAGTCTCAAATGGTAGCGAATCAGTGGCTGCCTGGAATCTGGGCTGGTCGCCCCTTAAATGCCACAGGCAGTGTTAGGTCTTTTTTAATTGAAATCTCGCTAGAATGTTATATGCTCCCAGGACGGTCACATGTGTGTTCTGTGTCTGTTACATTCAGCACGCGCTGAGCATGGTGTAGCTCCTTTATGACGTGGAGTCCGTGTGGCACTAACGTACCTTCCTTTCCCTCCACCGTCCGCAAGTGTGTGCACACGTGAAGTAGAGACGTGCGTTGGGAAGTGCGTCTCCAGACCCTCCCCAAACCCAAGTGTAAGAATTTGGGAGTGTTTGTATTTGGGGTTGCCTTTCTTACAAATCTCCTATCAAGAGTAGAATAGCATCCCATATACACATGAAGACTACAGCATAACTTTTCAAATTCCACCAAAGTAACGTCTCACTTTGTTTCTTTTCTAAGAAGTATAACGTATCACTTCAGTCCTGGAAGTTACTGCCCGGCAAGGCTGTGCCAAGGGCTGGTGCTGGGCTCTTGGCCCTTGGGGGCCGAGGGGACAGCTGGGTCACGTGACATTGACTGCTTTCCTTTCAAGGGTCCAACAGCTGGTCCCACGCAGTCAGCACGTCTGTGTGAAATGTACTGGTGTCGGGTCTGCTGCATTTTTCTTGCACTTTCTCGTTTGTGTGTTTATCAGAATTGTCACAGATGTACATATAATTTTATCCCGTGTCTTCACTTGCATTGAATTATGCCTGCTCTTCTCACGGCTGCAGAGCTTCGAGCTGACCTCCCTTCATGCTGCGCTCAGCGTCGATGTGCTGTGTGTCACAGGCCCTTCCCTTCCTTGGGGCCCGGTGTTCCCTGTTGTAAACAACGCTGTGTGAGCTGTCAGGCCTTCTCCGTGTTTTGTGTGGATTTGGAGGAAAGGTGGGCTGAGGGGCTGAGGCTGACGCAGGTGCTGGTTTGCTGCCTCCTCTGCGGGGCAGCTGCCCCCTCCTCGCTGTGCTCGGGGCCACCGCCTCCTTCGCTGGGCCCCGGCGCTCTCTTCTGTTCCCCGCTTGCCTCCTGTCACTTGCTCCCTCTGTGCCTCTCCCTGCTGCTTGGAGAGACGAGCCTTTCGCAGGCTTCACGGGGCAGAGGACAAGTCCCTTCCCTCCCTGTGGTGTAGGGACGCTGCGGGCACCGGCCAGCTCCAGTGGCCAGGGCGGTCCAGAGTCCTCCGCTGTCAGCCACTCACACCTTTGTGGCGGGCAGGGCGGCTGCTCCTTGTGTGAAGTGCTTTTACTCCTGAAAACCAGTCTCTGAACTGCTTTTAAAAAGCACGTGAGTGCTATCCAAAAACCAGAATTACGACTTCAGTAAATTGATGTGAAGCATGTGTCAGAATTTATTGCTAGCAAAGGAACTAGCAGGTGACAGAAGAGTGTATGGTGAAGAAAGTATGAAGATGGAAGAGTTATATAGTTGGGAAGAAAGATGCGACGTAAGCAGCTAGTTAAGGAAATACACACACACACACACACACACACACACAAAGTTTTCAGAGTCATAAAAATGTATCCACACTAGTCATTAAAATAGAAGTCTGTGACAGGATGGTATGAGGGGACAAGTGGGCCAGCAGAGGAAAAAGAAAACCCATCCAGGAAGCAGGTCTCGAGCTTCAGGGCCGGCAGGCCAGTTACCATGGCAGCGCGAGAGACCGGCAGCAGACGTTGGAAGAGCACCAGGCAGTTGTTCTGGTGTAACTGCCTGCCTTCAGTGATTTTTCTCAAGCTGCAAACAAAGACACAGAATACAGCCTTCCCATTTCTTAGTTTGGGGGACATTCACTTTCTTCTGATAGGGCTGATGTAAGAGGATTGGAAAAACCAGTCTTATGGCCTCGAAGTGATTACCTGATTATAGCCGGTGGGACTTGCCAGGAATGGCTTCCTGGTGGATTAATTGAGACACGTTTATTTCCTGCTCGGTAAAAAAAAAAAGTCTGGAGAACAGGCATCAGGGCTGGTGCGGCATCTCTGACAGCGCTGGCCTCACCAGCAAGCCAGTGGAGGAAGGTCCTGTTTCGTGGGGAGAGGGGAGGATGGGTGGGACAGCCGCCTGCAGCAGAGAAAACAACAGTTTACACTCTTGTTTTTCTCTCAGATTTAGAGAAATAGCGGGATCCTTAGAAGCAGCACTTACAGATGTCCTGGAAGACGCACCAGGTAACTTCCTCAAAGTGACAAATGACAGGCTGTCACTAAGTGAGTTAAGTAGGCTCACCAAGTCATCTTGGGGATCTCAGTACCCTGGGGGCACTTTCACCTTTTCCTTTCTTCTGTAAGTTAGACCCAAAGACGTACTTTAACTTCTTTTTTAAAAAAGGGTTTATAGAGCTTCTTGCCGTACAGAGATGATAAAAAGTCTGCTTTAAGAACACAGGAAGGAGACCTCATTTTCATTCCTCAGTATAACGTGTCAAGGGGATATAACCGCTGCTGTGGTTAAGGGAGCAGCCCTTTTTGTAGCCAAGTGGCCACGCTCCGCTTCTCTCTGAAGCGGAGGTGAAGGATCAGGGTGGCCTTCCCTCTGGGGGATGGCTCACAGCTGGGGCTCCTTGCCCCGGGCCTCCAGAGCGCTTGGGCCAGTCCTGGGACAGTGCGCAGGTGACCGGGGTTAGGATACACTTTGCAGACACGTTTGCATCATTTGCATCCCTACAGCCTCGTTCATCTGTGTCACGTTGTAGCCATGCCCGGTGGCCACTCACCTAGTAGGTGGCTGTTCCTATAGCCACAAGGGTCTTGGGGCAGCTCCACTCCACTTTCTGCTCCCTTTCGTGCAGCCAAGTTCCATCTAAACTGCACTCTTTTAGCCTCAAAGTTAGTTTCCAGCTGTTTTTGCCAAAAATGGCCATATGTAATCGACATCCTGTATTGAAATAGCATATGCGGGAGGGAAGGAGAAGACAGGACAAACTCAGAACCGAAGATGAAAACCCTTGCCAGTGACTGGCACCCCAGCTCGTGTTTGTTGATTTGGTATAAAGTGCCTGCTAACTGGTGGTTTCTGAATGCCGTTTATGTTTAATGTTTATCAGATGGCTGGGGCTGGGGGGAGTCATGTAAAATTAGAAACACCTCCCTGAAGCTTTGCTGAGCACATAGGGTTCTTGAGAAGGCCGCTGGCTTCACCCTTGGGTTGTACGTTGAAGATTGTAGCCGTTAGCCCTTCAGCTGAGATTCCTTAACCGTGTGTTTTCTGTCTAGCTGGAAGTTCGTATTGCCTCTTGGCTTCTCACAGGACGTGGAGCAGCCTGCAGAGGTGTTGGTCTGACCAGATGTTCTTGCCGTTGCTGGTGCCTCGTCTGTGGAGACTCACTCTGCAGATTCTGGCGCGGTACTCCGTGTTTGTCAAGGAGGTGAGGGCTGGCGGGTGGCTCATCCCTCATCGAGGCTGAAACGAATTAAAGATGGGCGAAGCCGAACGTGCTGAGAGTTTTAAAGGCCGTGTTGTCATGAGAGGTTTATGCGGGGACTGCAGGCCAGCTTCTCACTTGCTACCCAATTCCGCTTCTGGGTTTCCTTTTCACTCTCTCGCGTGTGGCCTCGAGGGGCGTCTGCTGTCACGTGGTCAGTGCTTTGTCGTTTGGAAAAGCCCCTCACCGGCCACCTCATTTTTCCCTTCTGAAAACCAGGATCTTTACCTCCAGACTAAAACAGAAATGCTCATTTTAATGAAAATGATTTTTAAAATGTGTACTTTAGTATCTAGTCTTTGGAAGTGTAAAAACTCCAAGTGGTTGAAATTAAAAGGTAGTAAAATTAATTACCCTTCCCTCCATTTCAGAAGTAGTAGTTGGATGCATTAAGTGTCCGCACGCCTCTGATGGTTTATTAGATATTGTGCATAAAGCCACGGGAGTACTCGTGTGGTCCGCTGCTGAGCCCCCAGCCCCGCCAGGCCCTGCACCCGCGTCTCAGAGATGCCTGCTGCATAGACAGCTCAGTGACAGACACACCCCCCGGCCACGGCAAGGTGATGAGTATAAAAGAGATGTGAGCGGAAGCTTAGGGAAGATGACATGAGGAAGGCCTCATCCATGGAGAGGAAAGCACTCTGTCAGCTGGAGCAGAGGGTCTCAGTGGAGAGAGCACAGGCTTGCAAGACAGCGTCAGACCTGGGCTCTGCCACTCTCTATCTAATTTCGTGGTCTTAGGGAAATTGAGTCTCAGATTCTTCATCTGTAAAGTAGGAAAACAGCTTCGGTCTGTGCTTGTCGTGAGGAGTAGACAGAGATTTGACCAGCAAACTGATAACCAAGGGGCCTGGCAGACAGCGGTGCTCCATGGAAGTTCCTCGTCTCCTCTGCCTTTGCCTCTCTCTGTTCAGAGGGGTCTCAGGAGCCCACCCTGCTCCATGAAACCGTTCACGAAGACCGTGCAGTTCCTGGGACATGGTTGGGTGGGTACAGTTCTGTTAGGCCTGGGCCTGCTACGCCACGCCCAGGCAAGATGCTAGCCAGCAGTTCTTCTCACATCCAGAATATTCCATTCTTTTCTCGATCCCAGGGCACGTCTCGTAGGTTTTTTTCCATTGTAGCAAAAATCCATTATGCAAAGAACACTTCTGTCATTTGTGTCATTTGAAGCATAATTGATGTTTAGATTTTGATTTTTTTACGCGTATGATGATGATACATTTATTAAGCAGATACCGTAAATTATTTACCTTAAGCAGTTAATTAATTTTTTAAAACCTATGATGTTCCAGAGCTTAATTTTCCTTTAGTTTAGGGGCCTGTTGTTTCATTTCTGCCTGTTACTTAAGTCAAGGAGGGGAAATGCACACGGGGTTGCAGTTTGTCCTGTTTCTCTATTTTCCACACCTGCCTGGGGAGAGGGTTGTGGTGTTTTTTCATGAGTAAACATTCACTGAATCCTTTGTAGACAGCTGGCATTTTGTGGTGTCATTGACCTGTATAAATGCTCATGTATCTTGCTGGTGGAAACACATTTAATCGTTGAAACCCTTTTGTTCAGCTTTTACTCAGGCCCATCTCTAATGAAAGTGCCAAGGATATGAAAAAGCCTTCGGTAACTGGCAGCAAAGATCCTTCCGTCGCCCAAGGAAATGGCGAAGACCGAGGAAGCGGCCCTTCCGAAACGAAGCCCGTGGTCCCCGTTTCCAGCACTCAGCTTGTTTACGTGGTCGCAGACCTGGACAGGCTTCAGGAGCAGGTGAGCCTGTGTCCCGGAGGACTTCTAAGTGCCGGCTTCAGTGTTTGCAACGGCGGTCCTCACGGGGCTTAGAACTGTGGGCCCAGGGCACCCCGAGAGCACGTCCGCTCACCTCCCTTCTGGGTGTTGCTCCCGTTTACCTGCCCAGTGTGTTCGTTCCCCCTTGCTTGCCAGTGCCGCCTAGGATGTGCTAGCCCGGAGCCTCGGCTTCCCTTCCAGCAGTGATGCCACAGGCTAGCAGCACGCCAGGCACCGCTGTTTTTTGCATTAGCTCCGCTTACTCTGTGCAGGCATGACCTTTAGTGGGTTGGATTCTAATTATTTCTAATTCACTTACCCAGTATTTCAGGGTAGTATGTAATCTTCAGCTATACTTTGAAAGTGCTGACCTATTAACACTTCTTCCTGTTTTCTCCACATAGATTCCATGTTCTTGCTTTTACCATTAACAGAACTTTGTGGGATGAATGTGTTTAAGTGCTGTGATATGTAATTCTGCTTTTCTCAAGTGTGAATATTTTGTGGTCCTTGGACAAATATTGTATGTTTGGAGCAAAAACGTGTCTTTACCATGAGTTTTTTTGGTACTGAGGAGAGCTACAGAATAGAAAATGATTTCGCATATTTTCTGGGTCTGTTAATAGCCGTGAAAATGCTGTTTTCCATGTTGTTGGATTCTTTCATAGTGAAAGCATTAATTAGGAATTTTGTTTTCTTCTGATGAAAATCACTGGAAGTTCTAAGTTTAGTTTTATCGTTCATTAATAATATTCTAGAGTTTGTAGATGCATAAAGAATTGACTCTTCCTTTGATTTATAAAAAGTAACTGAATATATAAAGTGCATATTTATTTCAGCTTCCAGAACTCTTGGAAACAATCAGGCCAAAACTTGAAGTGATTGGCTTTAAGAATTTTTCATCTATCTCAGGTAAAAATGAATCTTTAGATTCAGCAAATCTTTGAATAAGAAATAATTTACAATAGAATTTTAGAGACTGTAGGATAAATTTTAACTAACCATTTTCTTCTCTAGTTGTAAGCCCTTGGTTGTTTCTGTATTCTGTTCTGTGTTTATAACTTCCTTGAATGAGATATTTTGTTTAATTCTAATAATTTGATTTGATTTGGTTTGTTGTAGTACGCTCTCTAAATATGTTGATGGTATTTAAAATAGAATTCACCTCTGGGCCTGGACAGCGTGATTAAACACATGCTTCTGTCTCTGCAGCGGCCCTGGAGGACTCCCGGCTGTCTCTGTCTGCCTGTGTGCCTGCCTTGAGTGACAGAGTCACCCAGGACTTGAGTGAGTCTTGCTTCAGTCACCTGAAAAGTGCCCTGGAGGTTCCCAGGCTGTACCGAAGAACCAATAAGGTCAGTGCCCTCACTGAAAAGGATTTCGAGGTGGGGAAATATATATCAGGAAGGCCAGAGAGGGAGGAAGTGGTTAAGCGAGGGACAGAAATAGGTTCTCGGGGGGAGAATCCGTCTCATGGAGAGAAACCCTATTTGTGAGAAGGGGGCTCCTCAGTAGATGTGGCACAGACACAACTTAGGTAGTTGGACTTGCACAGCATGGACTTCTGGCCTTAAGGAAAAATCGTATTTTCAAAGAAAGTGTTTTAATAAAATATTTTTAAGTCCTACCCTTCTTTTGGTCTTCATATCTTATATTTGAAAATATTTGAATTTACCTTATTTCTTTTATATTGTCATTGGAAGTACCTGCTTTCTCCTGTCTTTTACTGGATAAGGTATGAAAAGCTGCATTAAAAAATATTAAAGGCATTTATAAGGTGAAAAATTAAGCTCACACTGGTGTTCAAAGTCGAGTTCTGTGTCCTCACTTTGTAGAATGGGAATTGGGGGATTTGTTTTTACCAGCGTTTTAGTTTTCCCTCTTGAACTCTCATTTTCATGTGTTTATTTACGCTCATTTCATTCTTGTCAGTTCTCACTTATTTTCCCTATAGATTTTCTTTTCTCCCAGTTGGATAGTAGGATTTTAGGCCATTTACAACTGAAATTATTCTCAGGAACTGTGAGAATCTCCTGCAGCATTGTGTTCCTTTGGAATATCCCGGAGTTCCTACAGACATGCCTGGGCGGGGCCGCGTCTTTGTTGTGCGCTGAGCCTGCGTCCTGGTCTGCTGTCCGGGTTACTCTTCCCGCCCAGCCCGTGTTCTGGGTGCAGCAAGCGGCTGGGCTGAGTGCTGAGCTGAGACCTAGCTCACCTCCGCTGGGGCTGTTCTCCTTTTCCTTTTAAAATCTGGGACACGCAGCAGAATTCCCATTTCTAGCGAGAGTACCTTATCTCCCAATTTTCTGGTCTGAAGTGGGAGAGACCTATTTTATACTGCCAAATTCATTACTTTTCCTTTAGGAATCTAGCAACTTTTCCCTTTCTCTTCAACGGGGTGTTACATTTACCGAGCGCTTGCATCGTGGGTCAGACACCGTGCTAAAGACTTTATACCCTCATTAGCCCTACAGAGTGAGCGCCCATGTCCTTATTCACAGATGAAGAAACCAAAGCTAAGAAAAGTCAGACACCCTAGATCCTAACCTCTCAAATGGTGGTCTGTTGACCAGCAGCGGATGGTCGCTGGTGGGAGCTTGTTAGAAATGTGCCATCTCAAAACTTGGCCCCGTTCCCCTGCCTGCAACACACACACCGAATCAGACCCGGAATTAACGGGGTGGCCAGGTGATCCGTGTGGACACCAAGTTAGGGAACCTGAGTCCATTCGGCTCTGGGCATCATCCTCCCTGGCTGTCTCTCCACGGCTCCCTCTTGGTCTCCAGGGGTCTTTCTGTGGACAACGCTTGTATGTGTCTCAAAACTGGTACCTGCGTAATGCCCTTTTGAACGTGAGGTTTGGGTAACTTACTCTATTTCTTCTTTTTTTTTTTTTTTCTGTTCATCTTTAACCCCCACCAACGTTATTCCAGGAGGTGCCAACGACAGCCTCCTCTTACGTGGACAGTGCTCTGAAGCCGTTGTACCAGCTTCAGAGCGGGCACAAGGATAAGCTCAAAGAAGCCATAATTCAGCAGTGGTTAGAAGGCGCTCTCTCTGAGAGCACGCATAAGTAAGTAACTTAAAAGCGGACTATTCTGGACTTTCTTAGCAAAGCCCTAAGTCAGAGATCACTGGGACCATCACAGGCTGCCTGTAGATAAGGTAGTAAGAACATCCAGTGGCCTCATCGCTGGACAAGGCAGGGTGCGGGCACTCAGTCCCTTCCCGACTGTGCTCGCTCCACCCCACCCAAGGCTCTGCCTGGCCTCTCCCAGCTCACACACCTTTCGGGGCCCAGGCACATTCCACAGCCCCCCCAGCACACTGCCTTGGACTGTCCTTAACGTCGCTTCATGCAGGAATGTTCTGTGAGTCCAGGCATGCTTTCTCCTTTCAGGTCCTTTCTCTTCAGCTCTGTCAGTCCATGATGGCTCCAGTCATGCCACATAATCGGCAGACTTGAGCTGGGGAGACCAGTGTAATCAAGGAAGCGGAAACACTCGTTGTGCAGTGTAATTACAACTGTTGAAGGATGGGTGTCAGAATCCTAAAACTAATGAGAATAGGGGAGGTGTTCAGTATCACTGTGGTCGAGCATCTCTTCATTTCCAATTCCCCCTACTTTTCCCCAAATCCAGCACTGAGTTATGTCAGAAAGTATATTATTTGATTTTATTGTTGGATTTTGTTTAATTATTAATTTTGCAGTACTATTTTGTTTCTTTCGAGCAGTTATGAGTTAAGCAGCATTTGTGAGTTAACTTAGAACATAACAATGAGTTATAATACTGTTTCTGTGGGGAAATGTATTCCAAATGCCAAATAACCAGCTTTTGAACAAAATTTTGAAATATAACTCATTTGTAATTTGGAAATTATATTGAAACTATTTAAAGGCAATTAGTTTTATTTAAAAGTTCTGAATTACTTTTTAAAAGATGAGCTGTTCCTAGAACTGATGGTAAATGAGTTTGTTCCTTGCATTTGGGGAACGAGCTGCAGCTGTTCACCCTTGATATGGAAAGACAGTTTGGCCTGTGATTCTTGCTTAGTGTTCAGGACTGAAATTTTAGACAGAATTCATGTACATAGTTCTTAGGTTCCGAGAGGATGCAGTGCTAGACAGTCAAGACCCTGTTTTTCTTTCAGTCTTGAGAAACAGTATTTACCATGGCAGGGTTTGTTTTTTTTTTTACTGGAATTGAATTTTTATCTTAAAAATCCCCGTTTTGGTCCACAAAGCTCGTGGGCGTGTTTGGCGTTGTGTCTCTTAACAGTCTGTGTGTCTCGTGCTCAAGGTACTATGAGACCGTGTCGGACGTCCTGAACTCCGTGAGGAAGATGGAGGAGAGCCTGAAGAGGCTGAAACAAGCCAGGAGGACCGCTCCCGCCACCCCCGCCGGGCCCAGTGGTGGCGGCATGAGTGACGATGACAAGATCAGGCTGCAGTTGGCCTTGGACGTCGCATATTTAGGAGAGCAGGTGACCCGAGCGCCGCCGTCCTTCCAGGGGGCCTGACTCTACATTCCGAAGGCCCGGCAGCCAGCTGGTGGCGCGCCTGAGCCCAGAGATGCTGGGAGGGACCGGGACTCCATTCCCGGTGCTAGAAAAGAGGGCCAGGGCCCCAGACGCTTGAAGGAAGAGGACGGGCCCCTAGGGAACATGAGAAAGGAAAGACAGACTTTCTGAGGCCCAGGGAATTGACCTCCTCTTGGCTCACTGGCATTCATGTTCCCGAAGCCGCTGGGTGTGAGCCCATGGGCAGAGATGGTGTCCTTTTGGTCCACTGCCTGGAACGTGCCTGATACGTCACGGGTGCCAGATGAGGGTCTTTTGAGATATTAGTTAGTTTGGCTTTAGAATAACTAGAGAAACATTAGGCCGTTGATTTCTCAGTGCGGTGCTTGAAAAATACCTCAGCACAGCTTCTTTGCTTCCCTGCCTGCGTTTTGTAGGCTTTCTGTAAAACACAGATGTTGATGTCACGGCGTGTGGGTGGACATTCACGTAGGTACCCTCACGTAGGGGCAGGTGTGGATTCCACACAGGGCCTTCCATCCTCACAGACTGTCAGAGCTTTGGGGTGTTCAGAAACTGGCTTTGTCAACTGCTTAGGTTTTCTGTAGCAGTAGATCCTCAAGGAAGACCTTTTTCCGAGAGAAAAAGAAGTGGGATCATAACATTCCCATCAGAAGATGCCTTGTTTTCTAGTCACTCTTTCATACAGTTCAGGGTCATCACTGAAAATCTAAATTTTTCCCCTTTCGGGTGAATTTAGAGATGATTCTGGCAGAAGTCCATTGCCTTGGTTCTTTATTTCTCAAGAGAAACTTAGAAGTCTTTTGACAGGCAGCAAAGTTGGTTATAGACACATGAAGGGCAAACAAGCAAAAGAGTTGTGGGCCGGGGAGGGAAAGAAAAGGCAGTCCTCAACCCCAGCCCCCAGATGAGCCACAGCATGCCAGCAGAGACTCAATACTTGGTCTAGGTTTTTCCAGGTCCGCTTGTGCATGCGTGCGCGTGTAGTTCCTGACGGCTGTTGGGTTAAGGTGGGAAGGACGCTGCGTGCTGCGTCTCTGTCACTGAAATGATCCACAGCAGCTGCTGTGCAAAGCTGTTTGACTTCATCAGCTTCTAAGAAAAGGTTGTGGATGACACACTAAGAAATGAAGGTCTCAGGCCAGTTGTTTTTTGAAAATGCTTCAGTTAAAAAATTACTTTATTATTTCTCTTAGTGTGAATTTTCTCTTCCAGTCCACAAAAGAGGCTCTTATCCTGGTGAGAGTCTGATTTAATGAACTGAGATAACTTAACACTGGCTTCTTAGAATGACCCCCTGAAATAAATTCTACAATAAGGAATTTTTTTTTTACTTCCTTTATTTTAAAGTAAGAAATACCCCACCAGTCATTAGGGAACTGCCTTTTTCTGGTTCCGCGGAGGGTGAGGTGAGGGTGGATGTTTTGTTTTCTTCTTTGTAAGGGTCTTCTCCACGTTCAGCTGACATCACAGTAACTTGATTCATCCCTGTGGCCTTTGCAGATCGAAAAGATAGGCCTGCGGACAAAGGACATAAGAAGCTTTCCAGCTCTTACAGAGCTTGTTGCTGCTGCGAAGGACCAGGCAACGGCGGAGCAGCCTTAAGCATCTTGGAAGAGCCCAGGGGAGGAGAAGTCGGGCCTCGCGCCTGCAGGGAAGAAAGTGGCTCTGTTCTCTCACAGCCTGCAGCCAAGAAGTGCTTGCACAGGGTCCCAGCAACGTGCCAGGACAGCCTCCCACCGCAGCGTATTTGGGTTTTCTTTCACCCAAAAGGAATACAAAAGCCTTTTTCCGTTGTATGGAAGATAGTTTTTAACTAAGACATTTGAAACTTTCTACTATAGTTTACAGAGCAAATTATTTTATTTTTATTGTAAATCTTAGCGTGGCAGAGCTGATTTCTAAAATATGATTGAAGGAAGTATATATATGAATATAAAAAGTCGTCTCCCTGATCCTGCAGTTAGAAGTGGCCGGCTGCAGAGGGGTGACCATACTGTGTGCAAACGCCCTTCTCTACGATGAAAGTAACTGCCCACTTGCTGACTTTCTAGAAGACGCAGTCCTGGTGGCTCCCACTCCCCCGTTAGGCGTTCAGGAGCAGTGCAGGTCACCCAGGCCTCTGTCAGGAGCGAGAACCAGCGGGGGCGGGGGTCGGTCTCCTAAATAAAAGAAGAGTCTGCAAAGCCTGTGTACCTCTAATGTGTGAATTCCGCACAAGTCAGATGCTCCTCCGCAGCCATGCCTCTGACGACACGTCCCCTCTTGGCACCTGCAGGGTCCTGTCCACCCAGAGCCTCCCTTCAGGCGCGTGGCAGTTCTGGTCCAGGGGAGGGTGACCCAACGCACCTTCCCAGCAACCGACGCCTGCGTGTCAGGGAGAGAGAAGAGTTGGGAGTGCTGGAAAGAGGTACTGAAAGGGCGTGGCTGGTTCATCGGCTCGCAGGTTCACACGCGCGTGCGAGCGCCCGTGCCAGGCTGTGGCATGGGCCCCTTCAGCCCGACGACGATACGAGAGCAGGTACGCCTCCTGCTCTGCCTTTGCGTTTCCTCATGGCTCAGTCTGGTCGAAGGTTAGCTCTCCGGGGGAGAAGGGTGACCGGGAGTTAAGGGAGCAGACCTGGGAGGCATCAGCGGGGATTGGGCGGCAGAGCCAGAGCAGGAGGGGGTGAGGGGAGGGGAGCCCCCGGGAGGGCAGCGGGCGCAGCCGGGCAGCGCTCTGGCCTCCCCCGCTCCCCGCAGGGAGGGCCCCGCCCTTGGACGGATGGGCGTCCTAACTGCGCAACATTAGGAAGCTGGCCAGAGGCACAGGAGGGCGAGTGAGACTGCGGGAGGGACTGGCGCGAAGGGGCTGAGCCCGCTCGGCCGGGGGCGCCGGCACCCCCTTGTGCGGTGCTGGGCCCGTGGGCAGCAGGGGCTGGGGTGGGGAGAGCCGGCCCCGCGGCGCTGTCCCGGAGCTGCACGCACACCTGGGAGTTGAGGCGCGGCCTGCAGCTCGGTGTAAGGGGGTGCACTGCACGCGCTGCATCACTGCCTCCGCGTCGCGCGGCCTCCCTCGGGGCCTCAGCAGCCTCGTGCACGCCTGACACAACCTGCCTCGGCAGCCACGTGGCCTGGTCTCAGTCAGTGATAGACCCTGGCGCTGTCCCCATCTCCCCGGCTGCTCAGCCTTTATCGGTTGTTTCAGGACATGGCGGACAGCGATACAGTTTATTAGCCCCTCCAACTCCAGCACTGTTTTTCCCAGTTTGCAGGTGAGGAAACAGAAATTAAGGAGTTGAGTCGGTAACAGGTTTGGGATCTGATAACATCCCTCGGGGGCCGTGAGGCACATCCCCTGGCTGTCCTTGGGCCGGGGCTCGTACCCAGCTGGAATGTCAGATTGAAGGGACCTGTAGTTGTCAGATGATGCCTTGTCACTGGATAAGCACTTCGCAGCCCCAGGAAGACGCACGGTTGGCTGCAGAAATGTGTAAGAGAAACAAACCCCTACCGTTAATCCGTTAATATTTTTGTGTCAAATGATCCACAAGACGTCAGTTCTGAGTATCCTTGTAGCATCCTGAGCCAACTTCGCATTTGTAAAAGAGCTCCGGAGCAGCAAGTCCATTAGTGTACTGCCAGTTGCTTTTGGAAATAAGGCCAGAGCACAAACATCCTCTTCCTCTGGCTGCCGTGGTGGGGCTGCCCCAGGTCTATCCAGGCGACTTCAGCCCAAAGCTGGGCACCCAGCGGCCCTCAAATATTTGTCAGATGCAAGAAGGCATGTGCTAGGGGGATTGTTTTGAAAGGCAGCTCTGAATCCAGTAGTCAGCACCTGTTTTGAAAATAAAAACCGTTTTTCGCCTGAAGTTGTTTTAGGAATTACAGAAGACACCGTGATGGTTGTGGTTCAGATTTGCAGATGCGTCTGTCCCCTCGAGACCCTAACTCCAAGTGGTGGGTCCTGACAGGTGGTGGCCACGTTCCCGTCTAGAAGCATGTGCCTGGAGGGGAGGTTCTGAGCATCGCTTAAAGCAGTGCTTCCTAAATTCTAGGTTATCCCCGGGCCTCCTGCAAAGATACAGATTCCGACTCAGGAGGTCTGGGCGGGGCCTGCGGGCCTGCCTTTCTCCTGGGCTCCCAGGGCAGTGCTCCCCCGGACGATAGCGGAGGACCCTGACCTTCCTGTGCAGCTTCTCGGGGCTGTCCTCACTCCTTGCCCTGTGGCCCCGTGTCACATCTCCCTTCTCCTCCTCCAGTCTCTCTGTTCCTCCCTCTTACAAGGAGACCTGTGACTGCACCCAGGGCCCACCCAGATAATCCAGGATCACCTTCTCGCCTGAAGACCTTTAATCACATCTGCAAAGCCCCCTTTGCCATCTAAGGTCACATTCAGAGGTTCTAGGGATTGGGACCTGGGTGTCTTTGGGTGCCATTACTTAGCCTGCCACAGTTGCGCACAGATAGGCACCCCCCTTCCTGCCGTACTTTTGTGGAGCAGGACTTCCAGACAGGGAGGTCGTGACCTTTGTGTGGACTGAGGGCCATTGACGTATTGGTGGTTATTGTTCAGTTATTCATTCAGGTGTTTCCCATTTTACAAATAAAGGCAGGGAGGCCCAGAGAGGCAAAGTAGCTGGATCTGGGGCACACAGCAGTTCGTAGGTGTTGGAGCTGGGCTTCCTGCCCCGCCGCCCATCTGTGGAACACCTCTCATGTGCCCGGTGCAGCAGACTAGACAGCTGGGAAGGACAGAGGTCTCCCCTGACATCGAAACTAGGGAGAGGTGTTTAGACTACAGAGCGGGGCTTGGGCATGTGGGGAGAGAAGCTGAGCTGCTGTCCCCTGCCGGCCTCGGTGGTCTGAGGAGCAGACGCCCACCCTGTCGCCACAGTTCTGTCTGGAAGAGCCGGGCCCTTAGAGCGGCTGCGGGGGCCCAGTCTGGGGTGGGCGGGGCAGCTCCTACAAGCAGAGCAAAGACGCTGCCCACTCCCAGCCCTCAAACCTCCGGCTCCCTCCCCTGCTCCTTGGCCCTTACGATAGTGGCCACGCTTCAAGACAGCTTAGTCCTTTCAGTGTTCATGGAAGGCAGGGACCAAAGGTGCTCTGCGTGCATTTCACAGATCGGGGCGAGCAGCATGGGCCAGGCTGCGAGGGCCCACCTCCCTCTCGGGCTCTGCCTGAGATTTAGAAAGTGGGGGGACAGCCAGGCACTCAGCAGACAGAGAGGGCTGTGCCCATGTTCATGGGTGAAGATTTCTCTCTCCATCTTCCAACCCCAGGCACTGTGTGAGCAGCAATCCTGGGAGGTGTCCAGGAGGACGAGCGCTGGCTGTCCGCCGCCCAGTGCTTCCCGGCGGCCTCTGCGCAGCTGGCCAGCATCACCTGGAACTTGTCCAGATGAGGCTGAGGACAGCCTGTGCTTTCCATGAAAGCCCCATCCAGACACGGCTCCAAAGCCTAAAAGGCCCTTTTGTCCGTACAGCCTGTCAGCTACCTTGCACACATTTGTCCTGCTGCTGCCGAGTGAAAGAGTTTTTCATTTTTGCTTATTGTTGAAAGACATTTATTAATAACGGAGGGATAGTCAGCCATGGGATTACAGTCTAACGTACATTCAGACGCTTGTGGGTTTTTTTGTAATGTGTTTTTCAAAAACCGCAAGTATTAGGGGAAAGAAAAACAGAAACCCAGAGAAAGGAACGCATCGTGGACCACTTGCAGGTCATCGTCACACTCAATAAGCCAAAGGTGAGCCTGGGGCAATGAGAAGGATGTTTTAATTTTAAAGCCCGATTTCTGTCCTCGATGAAAAAGGAAACCATTTTCGGTTTCAGAAACAAGCTGGTGTGTTCAAGCTCTTTCAGGAGCAGTGGCCTGTACCGAACACGGGCTCATGGCCCTGCATCCCCCCAGCCACCCGAGAAGGATGCTCATGGGACACAGCGCGCATTTCCCAGGAGGAGCGGCCGCTCTCGGCCCCAGGTGGACCCCGTGGAAGAGAACGGGGACGGGTGGTGACACCGGCGGTGATACACGGGCGGCAGGCCTCACGCGGCGCTCAGCGGGTTGGACACGCGGCCCAGGAAGTGCAGGGCGGCCGAGTCTCGCTCCAAGACGGCCAACAGGAATGGGCTGTTCAGGGTCACCTCCAAGACCTCGGGCCCGGCCGGCTGTGATGCAGACTCCGTGGGCTGCTCTCCCTCGTCTGCTTTTAGCTCAAAGAGAACGCTGTGCAGCACCTGCAAAGCAGCGAGCCAGGGGGTCGCTCCTGAAGGCCCGGGCCCGGGGGAGGACCACTCTCCAGCCTGCCCGCCCGCCCTCGGCCCGACTCACGCGATGTGACGGTTCCTCCCCGAAGTGTCCCCCAAACCCGCCCATCTCCACCTTCCCCTGCTGTCCCGGGCAGGTGCTTCTCTCTGCGAACTCGGCACAGAGGGCTCGGGGCCCAGGACTGTGAGTCACCCGGCCTCCCCTCCCTCCCAGCGTGCAGGCATTTCTCGGTTGCGGGCGTCCGTCACCCCCTGTGCCCCTGGACCGTCCGTCTACTGCTAAGTGCGTCCCTGAAGCCAGGAGCCGTGTGGCAGGGCCGGCAGCCGGCCTAGAGGCACTGCTCCCCGGGTCCTGGTCCCGACCCTGCTGTAGGATCTGAGGAGGACCCGAGGCTGGGCAGGCGGGGCAGAGCCCAGAACATGTGGTGGGGAGAGGTTGGCCGCTCTCCAGCTGTCCCTGGCAAGCCCCAGAGAGCTCTGGTCACTTCTCTGCCACCCTGGGCCCCCAGCCGCCCGGCCACGCCCTCCTCTCTCTCCACCTGCCCCTGGGCCGCCTCTGTGTCCCTCCCACCCGTGCCTCCCGACTCCGGGAACACACACAGCCCACGTCAGGCACGGACGCCGGTGGCATGGTACCTTTCCAACTCTGAGGTTGGCATCGCTGATTTTGCCCAGGTTCGCCTCGGCGCCCAGCAGGGCGGGCAGCTTGGTCTGGGCAAGCAGGTCCTGCAGGTCGTAGGACCCTTTCAGTGTCAGCTGGGGCACGGTCAGGCGGATGGCCCTGGGGAGATGACACACGGTTACCAAGCTCCTGCTGTGAAGCCCCAGGCCACACCGGACTCACGGAAGACCCTGGGAAGCCAGGTGGCATGTGTCCCCGAAGGAGGGGGCATTTGCCGGCCTCACCCATCTAGGGTGTCTCGGGAAAATTTTCAGCAACAAATACAATTAAAAAAACCTTCATTTTCTTTGAAATTCTGTGGGAGGGCTGTGCAGTATTTAACAACAGTGCTCTCTGGGGGTTGATGTGAATAGTTGTCTATTCTTTTTTCTACTCCTTTTTTAGGTTGGTTGCATTGAAAGCGTACTCGGTTAATTTTAAAACGCTGTCCTCTAAAGTAACGCGTCGTGTCTTACTGACTACCTTTCAGTGGTGAGCTCCCCATGGGAGGGGGAGAAGGTACCGTGTCAGCCTCTGTGCCGGGCATGTCACTTATGTCAAGTCAGTTCACCTCCATGTACTACCTCTGCCTTCCTTGGGCAACCCTGAGAGCCCGTAGATGTTTCCAGCGATGCACCAAACCCTTACAGGGTTGACAGTACACCCATGTCCAGAGCAGCACTATTCACAACAGCCAAAAGGTGGAAGTGACCCAGGTGTACATCAACGGATGGATGGATAAACAGACTGTGGCAGATGCCACAATGGAATACTATCCAGCCTCAAAGAAGGACATTCTGACCCATGATACAACGTGCGTGAGGCTTGAGGACATTATGCTTAGTGAAATAAGCCCAACACAAAAGGACAAATACTATATGATACCACTTATAGGAGGGACACAGAGGAGTCGAATTCAGAGAGACAAAGTAGAAGGGTGGTCGCCAGGGTCTGCAGGGAGGGGAAGTGAGTTGTTAGTGATTAATGGGGACAGAGCTTCAGTTTGGTAAGATGAAAAGTTTCTGGAGACGGATGGTTGGTAGCACAAAAATCTGAAGGTATTGATGCCACAGAGATATACACTAAAAAATGGCTCGGGTGGTAAATTCTATGTTATGTGTTTACCACAATTTTTAAAAAATGACTTAAAAAGAGTTGCCCTCAGGAGGCCCTCTGTGCCCCTTGGCGCCTGTCTCAGAACAGAGTTCTGGACCCGCTGCTCTGGGCCTGATACGTAAGCAAGTCTGATGCCCCAGTGGAGGGGAATTACTTTATTCCCGTTGCAATAGGGAAGAGGAACAGATGGCCCAGGCAGCAAACTAGGGGAGTCCTGGAGTCAAGAGCAGCACCCCGAGAAAGCCCGCCTACTCCCAAGGCTCTTGAAGGGGTCCCAGTGCTCCTGGAAAGTCAGTCCCCAGGAAGCTGTTGGAATGCAGCGGATCACACACAGCAGAGGTCCCCTCTCAGAGGGCATATTGACCGTGGGCCTCCCAAGCCTGTGGGTAAACGGAAGCACGGGGAAAAGCGGGCCTCCTCCTCCCCTACCTCTCCTGCACCCAGAGAGAGAAGAGAAATCAAGAGCTGGGTCCGCGGATGGAGGGAGCACTGGTGGGTGGAGGGTGCTCAGGCACCATCGCCACCCTACCCGCTGGGTGCCCAGGGCTCGGCCCACACTGCGCCCATGCCCACCCGTGCCCCCCACTGCCCGGGCAGAGCCGTCCGTGCAGCTCCCCACTCCAGGGGTGCAGCCCAGGAGGGTCCAAGCAGTTTCCCGGAGCCGTACCGGGGAGAGAGATTCTTCATCCAGGTCAGGAAGCTGTGCTGGAACGTGAGGGCCTCCACCTGCCGCAGGTCGGGAGCACGGTGCGGCTGGATGAGCAGTAGGCAGGCATTGGCACTGAGGGGCACACGGGTCACGGAGAGGTTGTTCTGGGTGTCGCTCCAGTAGTGGAAGGTGCCGGTGCCCAAGAGCATAGGGACCGACACTGAGGTGGTGTTGTCCACCCAGAACTCCTGGAGCCCCGGCAGCAGGGAGAACCCCTTCATCTTTCCTGGGGACCCAGCAGGAGACAGGAAGGGAAGAGTCAGGAGAGGGAAGGCGGGAGGCAGGGCTGGGCTGCAAAGCCCCTCCCCTCCCCTCCCCCTCCCCTCCCCCTCCCCTCCCCCTCCCCTCCCCCTCCCCTCCCCTCCCCCTCCCCTCCCCCTCCCCTCCCCTCCCCTCCCCTCCCCCGCCCTCCCCTCCCCCTCCCCTCCCCTCCCCCTCCCCTCCCCTCCCCTCCCCTCCCCCTCCCCTCCCCCTCCCCTCCCCCTCCCCCTCCCCTCCCCCTCCCTTCACCTCCCCCTCCCCCTCCCCGCCAAAGCCTCCCCCCTGCCCCAGCCCCAGGCTGCTCTGTACTTTCCTGGCCCCCGAAGTTCACCAGCCCCAGGACCCCCGACCATCAATTCTTCCTCCTGCAAAATCCACCAACTGCCAGTGTTGAAGGCGTAGTCCACACCAGGCCCCAACCTGAGGCCCACAAAGGAAACCAGCTCAAGGATCCTACCACACTAATAACCAGGTAAACTCAGACCCAGAGCTGTCCTGGCCCCAAGCCTGGGCTCTGCCATGCTCACTTTAAAAAACAAACAACAAACCAGAAGAACCACTTCATTTCTTAGAGCCGTTTTAGGTTCACGGCAAAATTACGAGAAAAGTGCAGGTCTTTACCGTATGTCCGCTACTGCCCCCTCCCCAGCACACAGCCCCCCTACGACCAGCATCCCCGCTAAACGGTACGTTGGGTAACACTGAGGAACCGACGTGGCCACATCATCGTCACCCAGAGTTCCAGAGTTCACACAGTTCACGCCTGGTGCTGGACGTTTTACAGGTTTGGACAAACACTCAATGACGTGTCCACTGTTACACTAGCGTACGGAATCGTTTCACGTTTCTCGGTACTGCTTGCTGCTAGGGACAGACAGACAATCCCGTGACCAGTGGACGTGAGCGGAAGTGCTACGTGCTACCTCTGTACTGCGCCCTGAGGGGGGCGAGCCCTCCCTGTCCCCTGCCACCCCCAGGGGCGGGCTGTGGCATGGGGGTTGCGGAGCTGAGCTGCCAGCCGGCTCAGCTGTTGTTGAGCAGCTTGCTGAAGGCGCTGGCACCTGGGGGCGCACCAGCATATCCCTCCCTCTGCGGTCATCCCAGTCCCCTTGAACAGCCCAGTGTGTGGTTGTTCCTGGGAGAACAGGTGAGGTTGAGAGATGAGCCCATCGCAGAGTGGCCCCGGGGCACCTGGCACTTGGAGATCTGAGCAGAGGCGACTTAAATGAGTCAGGGGTCCCTTCTTATTGAGCCCGAGGTCTCCAAGGAGAGAGGGGGGAGGGATCTGGGGGCAGGAGCCTGGGTCTTGTGAGGAGGGAGTGGCCAGGGCACCCAGCCTCTGCCCTATCCTCCACCCTCGGAGCCCTGTGTCTACAGACAAGGTCGGCTTCCGGGAGGACTGCTCACGAGGAGCTGCAGTGTCCGTCCCCTGGCTCCCCAGGGGACCTCCACGCCGGCCCACAGACCTGGCAGGAGGCTTGCTAGTGTATAGGGAGAGAAGGACTAAATTTTTCCCCCCGGCAAACTAAGAGGGAAAGAAGGATGCTGCCTCCAAAAAGGATACGGGAGTCTGACACGAAGGTGGCTGCCCGCTGCCCTCTGCGCCACTGAGAACGGAGCACCCTGTCCTCATCCAGAGATTCAGGACGTCTCGCCAGGTTAGGAAAACTCGTGTGGCCCTTTCTGGCGCCACTGGCTCTCTGCCTCTGCCTTTTGGGGGGCAGGCCTTTTGCATTGAGCTCTCCTTCCAGGCTCCTCTTAGGGAGGGCGGGCCGAGCTCACAGGCCCCCTCCACCCTCCTTGGGGTGCAGCCACCCCTGGCTGCATGGCCCCTGCCTGGAGTCTGCTCCCAGGACCTGTCAGCGCGGGGACCTGGGCCCTCCTGGGGTTAGCACCTTCCCCCTGCTCCCAAAGGCAGGCTGGAGGCCTTTGCTTTGCAGATTTTCAGCCTTCCAGGAGATTGTCAGAGTAAGGAAAGGACCGCGCTCTGTTCAGCCTCCCCCTGTCCCCACGGCCCTGCCCTCCGACCACCTGCTTCCTTGTCTCTCGGCTCTGCTAGGTTGTGCGTCCTGATAGCACCTCACGCGCAGCCCTCCTCAGCCCACCGCTCCGTTCACAGAGCCGAGACCTCAGGGCCTGCTCCCAGGAGAGTTTGCCGGGCGATTGCATAACCTTCCAACCATTCTCCCGGCCTCCAGTCCCCGCAGTGCAGGCCAGGGATGACCTCTGAGCAGAAAGTCTGCCACTCAGCTCCCAGACACCCACAGCTCCAAACTCCCAGCATCACATCCAAAGTCTCAAACCTGGCCCTGACCCATCTTTGTGGCCTTGCCTAACACTGGTCCCATTCTCTCCTTCTGAGCTCGGGCCAAACAAAGCCGCTCCTGTTCTGGTTCCTCGCCCTGGCCGGCAGCCTTGTGCCACTTCCCAGGCCTTCCTTCTGTCCTCTCCCAGGTGACGCCCCTCGCTGAGTGTGCTGAGCCCCAGGCCACCTTCCCAGAGCACCTTACCTGCAGCTCTGGGGCTGAGGCACTGGCCCGCGGGATCCAGCTTTCTGGTAAACCACAGTCAGCAAGCTGGGGGCGGGGCCTGTGCAGCCTCCCTGCTTGTCCCCTCTGAGGCGCCAGCTCAGAGTCTTACAAGTACTACATCCTCAACGATTGTTTTTGAATGAATGAACAACCTGTGTCTTAGGGATTTTTTTTGATAATAACCTCTCCCAATATGAAAGTGATGTAAGCAAACTGGTTATTTTTACATGGGACAGTGACCTTCTCAAGGACGAGAACCCTTGATCTTCTCAAGAGACAGGAACCCATCCCTTCTGAGCGTGGAGCTGGGCCACAGGGCCACGAGACATGAGTTTAGAACCCGGCACCCCCGCTTGTGGCTCTACCATCAGGAGCAGTCCCTTTGTTTCTGTGAGTCTGTTTCCTCACTGGTAAACAAAGGCAAATCACACCTCTCACCGCATCACGAGGGAATTCAGTGATGAAAGTAAAAGGATGCAGTGCAGTAGCTGCACATAGTAGGGCAGCAGCAGGGGAGGCAGATGCTCGGCCAGTGCCATCCAAGGAGCCCAGTGGGGCAGCCACTTCGTCCTCCGTGAGGGTGGCCCCAGGTACTTCTCCGTATCTACCACCCTGCCCCTCTCCAGGCCCAGCCCTGCTCAGCTGAACTGAGACATCGGACATTAAGTCCATACAGACAAAGAACTGCCACCCTCCTGCACTGGCCGAGGGCAGAGCCCTCCCGAGGGCTGGCCTTACCTTGGAAGTGGACGTAAGCGTTGAAGAGCAGGGTGCTGTCTGGGCTGACCGCTGTCAGGGGCCTGCCCATCTCCCACCCCGTCACAGCCTGCATGAACCTGTTGATCTTCTCAGCAGCGAGATCTGGGTCCATGGACAAGTCTAGCGAGCGGGAGAGGGTGACAGGGGTGATGGAAGATAGGCCCTGCACGAATGGCTGCTTCAGGCGCAGGCCAGGGGCCGTGAACAGCCCGACCACCGTGGACAGGAGCAGCCTGGCCCGGCTGCCGGCCCCGCCCTGGGCCACCAGGAGGCCCTGGATGGTCTGCAGGGCGGACAGGACCTTGTGACCATCCAGCCGGGAGGTGCAGCCCTGATCCTCCCCTGGGACACCCAGGAATGCCTGTAGTCTGCTGGCCGTGGGGTCCAAGGCCCCCAGGTAGAAAGAGGTCAGGGTGCCAAAGAGAGCCACCGGGGAGAGTACAGCCCCGCTGGCCGCAGTCCGTGTCTCGCTCAGCATCTTGTACATGTGGAAGCCCATGAAGTTGAGCAACATCCCCACCTTCACGGCCCGCAGCCGGTCTTCGGCCTCCAGCTTCTGGGTGGCTCGAACCAGCTGTTCCCGCAGGGCCTGCTCGTCCACAGCGGACGACTTGGCCTGAATCGGGACAGGTGTGAAGGTCGGGTCTGGGGGTGACTCCACCCTGGGTTTCTCCAGCTGGTCACAGCTGCTCTTGCTGTAAACAAGGAGGTGGAAGGGGTGTATATACACCCGGTCTGCAGTGGCCAGGCGAGCCCAGGCCAAGAGGCAAAGGACGGAGGCCCCCAGGCTCAGGCCAGCAGGAACCATCTCTGACGGGGTGCTCACTTCTGCGGACCCTGAAATATTTTGTGAAGGGTGAAAGAGGATTATTGAATGCCCTCTAGCAATATTCCCTACAACCAGTCAGCACAGGAGAAATCCATCCATGTCTTACAAATGTCAGAGAGGAAGTGGTTCAAAGCTCTGTGGAAAATATCTATGTATATGATCCAGGTGCAAACTGCACTGTCATGGGCTGAGTTGTGTTTTCGTGGGGTTTTATTTTGGGGTTGGGTTTGGGTTTTGTTTTGTTTAAAGTTTAGAGTGGTGAGGATGCCTGAATATGAAGACATTTGTAGATTTTAAAGAAAAAATATGAAATGGTTCATTAAGTCAAGTAAAAAATGTAAACAAATGTTTTCACAAAATATCGCAAGCATTTTTCTTCAAGAATATGAGTAGCTTATATTATTTTTACCTTGTGCTAATTAGTGATATGATGCTTTGGTCAATAATTACATGTTTAACAGAAGAGTAATATGGAAATATTTTAACTTATTTTGAAAGGAACACTTTGAGTAAAAAAGTATCATGATATTTATGTAAAAATTTAAAAATTCAAATGTTGAGGTTGATGGGAGAAATGTTTACATACTGAGATGTGGGGAAGTCATTCTGGCTTATCCAAAATGGAGCTGGGTGGCCACTGCAGATGTGGTTTCAGACATGTTCCTGCATCACTGAGAACTTGAATGTTCTGAACTCTATCAGACTCAAGGACACCACCAGCCATTCTCAAAATAATATCAGCTAGCAGCTGCCAGCTGCAACCTTATGGTCTCAAGGTCTCCCCTTGTAACTTTGCAACCTTTTTGGACCCCAACCAACCCTTGCTAAACAAACACCCTTACTTCTTGCCAGTTCCAATCCTAATTCTTGACAAGCAGCTTATGTAATTTTGCAGTTTTTGCCTTTACAAGCCTCCTCTATTTTGTTGCCCGGTGGAACCCAATTCAAGTGCTTCCTGTAGCCATGTCTCCCTGCTATAGTCCTCCGTTTGACTCAAATCAAAGAGTTTTCTATTCCTAATATAGATTGTTTATTGATTATTTTCGTCAACAAAGTCCTGACCCCCAGTGCCTCAAAGTGTGACTATATTTAGGGACTTCCCTGGTGGTCCAGTGGTTAAGAATCCGACTCTCAGTGCAGGGGACGCAGGTTCGATCCCTGGTCGGGGAAGTAAGATCCCACGTGCTGCGAGGCAACTAAGCCCACGCCCCGTGACTAGAGAGAAGCCCACTCGCCGCAACGAAGGATCCCACATGCCGCAACTCAGACCCGACGCGGCCAAAACAAAAAAATAAAAATAAATAAATATTAAAAAAAAATTTTTAAGTGACTATATTTGGAGACAGAGTCTTTAAAGAGCTAGTGTAGGTTAAATGAGGCCATCAGGGTGGCCCTAATCCAATCTGACTGGTGTCCTTATACGAAGAGGAGATTAAAACACAGAGAGAGGGAGGACTGCTCAAAAATACAAGGAGAAGACGGCCAGGAGACCGACCGCCTGCAGGCCAAGGAGAGAGGCCTCAGAAGAAGCCACCCTTGCCAACACCTTGATCTTGGACTTCCAGCCTCCAGAATCATGAGAAAATAGATTTCCGTTGTTTAAGACCCCAGCGTGTGGTACTTGTGGCAGCCCACGGCGCTAATATGCCCACATGGTTATGGCTATCAGTTTTCCCCAGAGAACAAAACGTGGGGCAGGCAGCAGGTCTTTGTGGTCCTCCAAGCCCCAGGGTAGGTGGTAAACCAGCTTGGAGTACAAGACTAACACACACAGAGGTTTTTCCTGTGTTATAAGTCAGCCTGGCAAGAACAATCCAGCTGTGTAGTATCCTCTGGGGAATGTTCCCCTCGTTTCCCAGCTATGGTGTATAATCCAAGAATGGAGACCTCCTATTTATTTGGCACGGGACAGTTCACAAAAGCCCTTTCCCATAGATCATCCTATCTAACCGTTACACGATCGCGTAAGGAAGGAATTGTTTCCCTCCTTTGCAGACACACAAAGGGGAGTTCTAAGGTGTGGAGAAATGTTCCCAAGGTCATACAGCAAGGATGTAACAGACCACCGATTCCAACCTACTTTACTCTCCCCCGGTGCTCAAGGGACTCACCCAGGAAGCCTTAGAAACTGTGAAAACCTGGGCCTCACCCCCAGAGATGCTAGCTAAGTGGCCCTGGGGAGGGGTCTGGGAAGGGGATTTTAGTCTCCCAGTGGTCTCAACATGCAGCTGGGACTGAGCACCGTGGGCTCAGCCCGGGGAAGCCCAGGCATCCCTCACCCGCGTCCAGCCCACACCAGCTCCCTCTTCCCTGCCAGTGGAATCCCTGAGGAGCTCTGTCACCCTGCCAAGCCCCACCCACCAACAGCCGGATCTCACTCGTCTGTGTCGCGTTCTCCCAGGAGACACGGATGTGCCGCAATGGTTTAGAACCTCTCCCTAGACACGGGTCACCCTGGGCGGGCGGGACAGTCTCCAGCACCCTTCTGGCTCAAGAGCCATGCGATTCTGCCCCAGTCTCACCTCTGGCCAAGAGCACGGGAGTGGGCCGAAGCCCTGGGACAGCAGGCCCCTGGGCCAGCTCTGCTCGTTTATTCTGTGATGGTTCTCACGGAGAGGACGAATGCTGCCTGGACGGCTTCATTCAGTTCTAGCCATTTTTACATGACATCTCCGTCGTGGTTCTGAAGGGGTGTGTGCTGTGCTAGCAGGCTACTGCTCAGCCTTCCCCTCCCTCCCCGCTGCCCTCCCAGAGCTGGCCTGGGCCTCCTTGGAGCTGTGGGACGTGACCACCGCCTCCAGGTCACCTTGAGGCCTGGACGGTTCCTGCACACCCATGCCCGGCCGGCCAGCGTGCATTCCTGCCCCAGGCATGCTGACTGCACCTGCTCTCGGCATCCAGCCCCCACGCACTGTGTGCTCGCCCTGCTCTAGGCGCCGAGTTGCCAAGGGAACTTTGACCTCTGGTCTCAGCCCCTGCCTCCCCCCCTTCCAAGGCATTTGACACAACCCACTGTTCTCACGAGGAACCACATGACACGGAAACAAGGGACAGAAGATTCTCCCCTCTTCATAGGCCTTCCTGTTAAGCGGGTCCAAGTTGCCAGCTGACGTCTCGTGTAAAAGGATATAAAAGGCCACAGTAAGTCAAGTCGTCGGGGAAACCACTGGGGCCCGAGCGTGGAGCACTCCTTCAGTGACAGGCCTGAGGGTCCCAGGTGGGGGCCAGGCAGGTAATCGCAGCCCCATGCTGGCTTCCTGGAGGCACAGCACCGTTTCAGGTGATTTCCGAGGCTGCTGCTGGCTCTCACTGTGGTCCGTGGCTGCAGCCCTGGTTCTAAGTCGGCACCCGGCCGGCCTGGCCTGACGCCCTCTCCTTGGGTTCCATTCTCTTCCACCCACCCGTCCTTGGCCTCCCCTTCACCAGCCCCTCCTCCTAGGCTTTTCTACTTCTCAGGGCCCCGTGCATAAGGATAATGGTGAGGACAGCAGCTAAGACATATATAAGGAGGATCGCTGTTCTAACGATCTCAAGGATCAAGTCCTCCAACCCTCACAGCAGCCCCACCTTCCTGCCCACGCCTCGCCGCCGCCAGATTTCATGCTGCGACTGGCCCCGACACACCTGGCACTCTGAACTCACCCCCCCGCCCTCCTTTCCCTTCCCCATGGCACTTGTCACCTGCAACACTCTGTATCACTGAGTTATTCTTTTATTTCTTCTGCTTAGCGTGTACTGCCACGCTAAACAATGAATGCAAATCCCACAGGAGTGAGGTTCTTGCTCTGTTTTGTTCACTGATGTGTCCCACATTCCCCAAAATGTGCCAACAAGTACTCAACAAGTAGTGACTAAATGAATGGGTTAGTGCTGTTTTGCAGAGGAACAGAGAGGTTCAGAGACTTGCTCAAGGTCACGCAGCCAGTAAGAGACAGATCTAGTATTCAAACCCAGAGCCCCTGACTCCACAGTCCACACTCTTAAGCACTAATCTATACTACTCATGAGTCAAAATAATAAGACCGTGTCTTTTTCGTTTATTCTAAAGTTTAGGAAGCACTTTCAGGTGGTAAAAGCGCTTTAATTTATAGCACAGTCCCTGAGCAAGGGAGGCCAGGCGTTGCCATTGGTTCCATTTTATAGATGAGCAAACCAAGGCTCAGGGAGCCCGGGACCAGAGCCAGCACTGCCTCAACAGAGCTGCAGGAGACGAGGCCACCGCTCCCCTGAGCCCTGTGCGGACGCAGCCCCGGGCTCACTGAGCCTGCCCTTCCCCCCAGCTCCACTGCCTGCACAAGCCTTGCTGCCCTTCTGGCCAGAAGAGGACCCAGTGGACTGTTGACCACAGTGAATCTTCTCCCAAGCCAGCCCTGCAGGACCCAGCCCTGCTCAGAGGGTGCGGAGGACCCGGCCAGCCTGCCTGTCGCTGAGGGGAGCAGGTCCCCTGGTGAGACCCAGGGTGGGCTCAGAGGAAGGACAGCCCAGGCCTGGGGGAAGAGACAGCCTCAGCGTCTTCAGTGCTAATATCCGCTGCAGCCCAGGTCACCACTGGCCCCTGGCGCCTGCGTCCTGGGTGCTGTTTAGCCGTGGCCTTCCAGCAGCTCTTCCCCTGACCCCAACAGAGCCCCCAGCTTTCTTCCCACAGCGGACAAGCCCCCCACAGGGAGAGAGCTGGGGAGGGGTAGGTGTGGAGAAGGCTCCCGCTTACCTTCTGCTCTCGTCCCCAAGACAGGGGTGGCCTCTTCCTCTGGCTGGGCCACTGAGGCCCTATTTATGTCTGAAGGGTGGGGACCGTGCTGTTCCCAGGCAGCCCTGTGCTCAGGCTCGGGGGAGGGGTTGCATCACGGCGCTGGGCCGTGGGGGTGGGAGCCTCAGGCAGCTGCCCGCCTAGAGGGACAGACGCCAGGCCAGGCAACTCTTATGCTGGGCCTCCATCCAGGAAGCCAGGGAGATCGATGCACGCTGTTGCCTCTGACAGACTGAGCCGGTACATGGTCGAGTTACACATTTACTGAAGTTCTCCCGAGCAGAGGCTGTTGCGGAGTGTCCCGTGTGGTGGTGTGATGCGTCTCGGCCCCCAGATGTGATGGCCTGAGGCCAGACCCCCAAGCCTTGGGCCGGAGTCCCCTTGGGGTGTGCTTCTGAGAGGCCCCAAGAATGTGCGAGCTCATGGGCGCAGCGGGAAGGGGAAAGCCCCGCTCAGGTGGCCTGGGGGTGGCCTGACCCAACGGCCTTGAGCGGCCCAGCCGTTGTCCAAATAGCCACTGGGCGCCCACTCCACACGAGGACCTCTGACAGGCGTGGGCAGAAACACACAACCAAGCAAAAGCATCTTCTAGAAGCTTGTGATTTATCTGGGGAGACCATTAGACACCAACTAGACTCAGACAGGTGGGAAGGTGCCCACAAAATACTTTCAGATTGTGAGACAGATCAATCCCTTAAAGCTGGGGAGGGTCTCAGGGTTCTCCCTGTCACTCGAGTCAAACCTTGAAGGATAAATAAGTTGGACTTGGAGGTTAAAGAAGCGCTTTTCAAGGGTGGAGACAGATATGACAGTAACAGAGGTGGGGAAGCATGGGGCTCGTCTGGGGGTCACCAGCCAGCCCAGGGGCTGGAAGCAGGGGGCAGTGATGGCAGCCAAACTGCTGCTGCTCCTGGGCTGCCCCCCGCCGAGAATCCCCCAGACACAGAGTTTCAGGCCAAAGTCTGCAGGAACTGGAGTTGACACACAAGTTGCCAGCCTGGGTCTGGGTCATGTAAAGTGAGTGACAGGGAAGGAAGGATGCTGGTTAGAGCCCGAAGACCACTTCGGAGGGTAGAGGCAATGCCCGGAGAGGGAGGGATTGAAGACCTCTGAGCAAAGCGGGGGGCATGATGCTGGACTTCTCCTTCAAAAAATTCACTCTAACAGCGATACCATCATAGGAGGTCTGGAGGAAAGATGAAGAAGGTACAGGCATCACATTTCCAAGCTCAGGCTACTGAGAGAATGATGAAACCAATAACCCCCGAGAGGGACACGGGAAGTACAAGAGCTCTGGGGAAGGACTGCGCAGAGTTTGAGTTTGGATGGGTTTCTTTTGAGGTGTCTATCGGAACCCAGTGCTGAGCACTTGGGGAGACGTTTCTGACGCTCCAGAGGGCGGTCCAGGCTGGGGACGCAGACGCGGGAGACAAGTGCACCACCAGCATGTAATCCAAGGCCAGTGGGAGGAGGTGTTTTACCCAGGGAGAGTCAAAGTGAGGAGAGGAGCCGCTAGGGAAATCCAGGGGGAGAGGGAATGGGATAGGAGTCAGCCAGCCTAGGAGGGGTCCAAGGGGGCAGTGTAAGAAGCATGAGGTGGAGTTCCAGAGGCCAGGGGGCAGTTCTGATAAGTGAGGAGTTATGGCCTGAAAGAGGTCTTCTGAGCAGGATGTCATAATGGCTTAGACTCATTGGTACTGAGATGTGTCCACACAAAGCATTTTTGATCAATCATTTACTAACCCTTTAGCGCTCGTCAAAGGCCAAGAGGAGGTGGGTTGAGGTCATGGGCAAGTTGGAGAGCGGCCTCAGGGAAAGATGAGGGAGGGACCAGGCGCAGATGGTTTGAGAAGACAGTGGAAGGAGAAGTGGGCAGATTGAACTGTGAGCTCCTTTTTTTTTTTTTCTTTTAGATTTTTTTTTGATGTGGACCATCTTTAAAGTCTTTATTGAATTTGTTACAATATTGCTTCTGTTTGATGTTTTGGTTTTTTTGGCCGTGAGGCATGTGGGATCTTAGCTCCCTGACCAGGGATCGAACCCACACCCCCTGCACTGGAAGGTGAAGTCTTAACCACTGGACCGCCAGGGAGGTCCCGTGAGCTCCTCTTTATTGAAATGTGATAATGAAAGAAGAAGCATTATTCTGTATTCTCAACTCTAAAAGAGAAGGGAGAAAGAATTAATATTTATGGAGCAGCTGCTGCATGCCAGGTATATAAATCTTTCAACATCGCTGCAGTATAAACTTTACTCTACCCATCACCTAGGGAGAGAAAACTGAGGTCCAAAGAGGCTCAGCTATTTGCTAAACGTCACCCAGAAGGAATCCAGGTCTGTCTGACCCCAACGCCCATTCTTTTCGTACCACTTTTGTTCATTTGCCCAACAACAATTTATGGAACACCTATTAGAATACATGCCAAGAATGGAACTCATCTCTGAGGTGACAACTGGAAAAAAATCAGGCACAGTCGCCACCCTCATGAAACCTACAGTTTTGCAAAGTGTCAAAATTAATCCGTAATTGCATAAATAATGATTTATTTGCAGTTTGGATAAATGTTAGGAAGAAGAAGAGTCGTGTGCAACCTGAGGATAGAACAGGAAGCCTAGTCTAGCCTGTACGGTCAGGGGGACTCACTTTGAGAAAGGAGAAGGCAGGACAAGGCCTTGAGGATGAGCAGGAGTGGCCCCGGGAGCTGTGTTGGTGGGGCCCCGACCTTCACTGGCCGGGGTCAACCTGGACCCACGTCTAACAGTCTACGACTCTCGCAGAGACAGGACAGACCAAGGGACGGCATAGTCCTCTGGGCAGGTCTCTGTCTTGCTGGGCTGGGAGCTGCCCCTCACTCCTCTCTCTGCCCTGAGTGACCACAAGCACCCTTCTAGCCCTAGGAGTCCCTTACCTACCTGTCAACTCACCTGGCCGCACAGATTTCCCTGCCCTGAGAAGAAGATGCACCCAGCCCAGGGGAGGGTCTGGGCTGAGAAAAGTGCTCTCCCACTGGGCAGCCCACTTGCCCCTCAGGCACTTAGTTTGGGCATTACAGATAAAATTTAGATTGTGCTTGTTGATGTGGCATTGAAATGGGTCTTAGCCCAGCTCTCAAAAGGACCACAAATGTTTCACAAAACTGACGGTATCAAGAGGTGGTAGAAGACATCTGCTATCTAGACAAATCATAATGCACAGGTTTTTTATTAAAATAGTGAATTTGGGGGAGGGGCCCTGAACCCCAAATATGTGTGTAACCAGGTTTTTTTAGTAATATATGACTTTTTTTTCTATTAGTTTCTGCTTTATAACGAAGTGAATCAGTCATACATATACATCTGTTCCCCCATCCCTTCCCTCTTACGTCTCCCTCCCTCCCACCCTCCCTATCTCACCCCTCCAGGCGGTCACAAAGCACCGAGCTGATCTCCCTGTGCTATGCGGCTGCTTCCCACTAGCTATCTACCTTACGTTTGGTAGTGTATATATGTCCATGCCTCTCTTTCGCTTTGTCACAGCTTACCCTTCCCCCTCCCCATAACCTCAAGTCCATTCTCAAGTAGGTCTGTGTCTTTATTCCTGTTTTACCCCTAGGTTCTTCATGACATTTTTTTTTTCTTAAATTCCATATATATGTGTTAGCATACGGTATTTGTCTTTCTCTTTCTGACTTACTTCACTCTGTATGACAGACTCTAGGTCTATCCACCTCATTACAAATAGCTCGGTTTCGTTTCTTTTTATGGCTGAGTAATATTCCATTGTATATATGTGCCACATCTTCTTTATCCATTCATCCGATGATGGACACTTAGGTTGTTTCCAGCTCCGGGCTATTGTGAATAGAGCTGCAATGAACATTTTGGTACATGTCTCTTTTTGAATTATGGTTTTCTCAGGGTATATGCCTAGTAGTGGGATTGCTGGGTCATATGGTAGTTCTATTTTTAGTTTTTTAAGGAACCTCCATACTGTTCTCCATAGTGGCTGTACCAATTCACATTCCCACCAGCAGTGCAAGAGTGTTCCCTTTTCTCCACACCTTCTCCAGCATTTATTGTTTCTAGATTTCTTGATGATGGCCATTCTGACTGGTGTGAGATGATATCTCATTGTAGTTTGATTTGTATTTCTCTAATGATTAGTGACGTTGAGCATTCATTCATGTGTTTGTTGGCAGTCTGTATATCTTCTTTGGAGAAATGCCTATTTAAGTCTTTTGCCCATTTTTGGATTGGATTGTTTGTTTTTTTGCTATTGAGCTGCATGAGCTGCTTATAAATTTTGGAGATTCATCCTTTGTCAGTTGCTTCATTTGCCCTGAACCCCAAATATGTGTGTAACTAGGTTTTACTGCATCATCTCAAAATGGCCCAATGGCAGTGGGAAAACTGAGGTGTGAAGAGTTACATCTTGGGACCACAGAACTAGAAGGGGCCTCCCGACAGTGCCACCCTTAGATCCCACAAGCCACGCTCCAGAGCACCTTCCTCTAAGTGTTCCAAGCTCTCTGGTGCCTGGGACTGGCAGGGTGGCAGGACCATGACCTGTGTGGCTCCTGATTGCTCTTTCTCCCCTTCAGTGCACTCATCCCCCAAGTGGCACCAGGGGTTGACCAGATGTCCAAGTGGCTCCAGGACTCTTGCCTAGGGAGTATCCCAGTTCTAGGAAGGCCGTCTACTAACGGGATCACTCTTGCTGCCTGGCACAAGGTTTCCTTCACTGTATGTGTGTAGCAGGATGTGGGGTGTGTGTTGTGTACATGTGTGGTGTGTGTACATATGAGTGGTGTGTGGGTACGGTGTGATGCATGTGTATACGTTTGGGTGTGGGTGGGGTGTGGTATGTGATGGTCTGTGTGATGTGGTATGTGATGTGTGTGGTGGGGTGTGTGTGTATGCGGTGTATGTACGTGTACAGTGTGGTGTGGTGTGTGTATGTATGTGTGTGGTGTTTGTATGTGTGTGGTGCGGTGTATATATGTATGTGTGTGGTGCTTGTATGTTTTTGTGTGTATGTATGTGTGCAGTAGGGTGTGTGTGTGTGTTGTGGTGTGTGTAGTGGTGGCGAGCTGGGCACATTGACTGGTGTTTGCCCATCCCGTGTCTCTTCTGTGCACATGTCGCCTCCCTGGGTCACGGACCCAGAATTTTGGCTCCCAGCCTCTTTCCCAGCCTCCCTGTCAGCTGGAGGGGAATAGACACCACGTTGCCCAGTTCCTTCCTCTCTTCTCCAGGCTTTCCCTGGGTCCAGGCTCTGCTGGTCCTGCCCCTTCTATCCATCTTATTGTTTGTGGACTCGCCGGTTCCCCAGTTCAAGCCTGGACCAGCTCCTGCCTGTGCTGGGCGGCCAGTCCTCTGAGCCCTCAGACCAGAGGCTCTCCTCCCCACCTCTAGCCTCGGCCGTGCCCACCCATCCCCCAGACCCAGGTCACCTCCAGCTGCTCCGGGAGCTTCTGCAAACCCTGCCCTGGTGTAACTCCGCTTGGCGAGGCCCCCCCTCAGCCCTGAGGGAGCCTGCCGCACGATCATACATCTTTTAGTATATTTGAAGCAGCTTCTCAGGGATCACGACCCAGGTCAAAGTTCATTTCAGCCTTGTCATGAGGAGTGGGGCTCTAAAACAAGGCAGAAAATTCTCTCTTGGTAATGACATGACAGGAAATAATCGTTGTCGGGTTGGACACAATAAAAGGACATCTGCCTACATTTTCTGCAGGATTGGTTCAAGGCCCTTAATCAACTTTCAAGGGTGACTATCAGCTGGGTGGGTTTTCTAAGCGAGGCTTTTAAGCTCATTAAAATAAATCAGAAAATTGCTAGAGCATTTTATCAAGAATGTAAATTATCCCTGGAAAGAGCAGCCACTTCCAACAAACCACAGACTTTTGACCCAGTCAGATTTAGGACAACTTCTTTCCAATAGGTGCTATTTCTTGTGCTTTCATTCCAGCAGTGGACACTGGGGACAGTTTATCTGTGGCTAAATAAAGACTTGAATGAAAGTGAGCACTGGCTGTGGAGGAGGCTTCTCTCAGAGTCGGACCAGGGACCCAGCCATGAATATGGTCGGCAGATGCGGTGACATACTGGTCAGAAGGTGCCCCTTGAGCTGACGATGTTCACGTCTGTGTGGCTCAAGTCTATTCTGTGGTTGTGAGATGAAGATTGATCTAAGCCAGAATCCCTGCCTTCCCAGCTCCTGACCAACCAGCTAGTCACGGGACAAACACACACAGACTCCTGCTGGGAAGTAAAACAGAGCCAAACCAGGAGAGAAGGAGGTGTTTTATTGATATATGTGAGGCAATCCTGCTTGGAACCAGCTTGCACGAGGTAAGGAAACAAGGAGGGGTCAACACAGGAACTGGGTTTCCATTTTTGCGTCTAGGAAAAAACTAATTGTTTCACAGGGGATTTGTTTCTGCCTGGATCAGACTGTTTTACCATGAATATGTCTTGTGCAAGACACATGGCCACTAAACTCATCATTTACTGGAACCAGAGGATGGGGAGGAGCTCGCTGTCCTACGTCCAAGGTTTTCCCTTTATGACAATGACAGTTTCCACTCCTCCTGAGTCCTCATTGCTGCTCCCTTGCATCAGGAGAGCTGGGGCAGACCAGCTCTGCATTTGTAACCTGGACTCTTTAGGGGAAAGTCCACTTCTTTCTCATAAAGAACACTCACATACAAAGAGTTTTCTCAGTTGGCTCAAATGAGCTTTAGATTTCTGGTAAATAAAACAAAACAGTCACAGCTCCCCCATTTCCCCAGGAGGAATCTGCTCCCCATGTAGCCCTTTTAGACATCTCAGGATGCTCCGGGCCGTGCCCTGCAGACTGCTGCAGGCCACCTTTGTCTGGTAGAAGTGTGGCTGCCACTTCGGACACAGCAAACCATGGAGTGGAGAAGTTGGTGCTATGGGATAATGAGATCTGGGAAATTTTGTGATTGGACCATGTTTCAGGAGTTATAGCCACACTGATGGCTTTTCTTGGTCGCCAATTACAGTTTTGTAAATAAGAAGGGGGTTGTTTGTCCCTATCAATTTTAACATGAGTTGATACAATTAGTGAATTCAGTTGCATGTTCTTTTGAAAAGTAGTAATAAAGTTTTTTTTTTTTAATTGGGGTATAGTGGTTTTACAATGTTGTGTTAGTTTCTACTGTACAGCGATGTGGCGTTTCCTGTGCTATACAGTGGGTTCTCATTAGTTCTCTGTTTTATACATATTAGTGTATATATGTCAATCCCACTCTCCCAGTTCATCCTACCCCCTCCCCCGCTTTCCCCCCTTGGTGTCCATACATCTGTTCTCTACATCTATGTCTCTATTTCTGCCCTGCAAAGCGGTTCACCTGTACCATTTTTTTAGACTCCACATCTATGCGTTTATATATGATATTTGTTTTTCTCTTTCTGACTTACTTCATTCTGTATGACAGTCTCTAGGTCCATCCACGTCTCTACAAATGACCCAATTTCATTCCTTTTTATGGCTAAGTAATATTCCATTGTATATATGTACCACATCTTCTTTATCCATTCGTCTGTTGATGGACATTTAGGTTGCTTCCATGACCTGGCTATTGTAAATAGTGCTTGGCATAAACTTTATTACCACTTTTCAGAGAAAACCATAATTCAAAAAAACACATGCACCCCCAAAACACTTTCTCCCCCTACACCTTTCTCCTTTGCCCACATCCACATAGAAACTGAGAAAAGTAAATACTCACTTTCTTAGCCTCCTCTGTAACGTTAGTGGCCAAATAAAAGAGTTCTGGCCAGTGGGACATAAACAGGAATCTGTTGAGGGCTCTGGAAGTGCTTTTGCTTTCCTTTTATTAGCAGAGTCACTGGCTCAGACTCTACCTCTTCTTCTTCCCTTAAATGTTGCTGTAATGTCTGGAGACAGAGCAGCCATCCTGCAACCATGAAACAACAAACGTAAGGACCAAAGGCCAACAAGTCAAGAATGATTGAGTGGAGCGCTGGAAAAAACCTGGACTTTTGATTGACATATAGAGCTGCTACACTAGTACCAACAACTGCCCGTCTCTAACCTCTACTTGTCTGGACCCAACTAGTGGCATTTTTAGACGGTTATGCGCAGCTGAAAACATCTCTAAAAAATACAACTCTTACTCCCACCCAGAGGCCAGAAGAGCATTCTTTAAAAATTCAACTCCATTGAGTATAGTATATTTCCTGTCAAATTTCAGCCTCTTTGTAATGGGTTTTCTGTTTCATATTTGTTTCAGTTGGTTTTAATTTTAAGGACGCATGCAAAGTATAATGAAGTGTAGCAATTTCCCAATTAAGTTCAGAACTTAATCTGCTATGCACAGATGAGATTAATGACTCTAAACCCTGAATGAATAACAAGGTAAGTGTCATACCTTGCTTTGCTATTAGTTTTTATTTTATCATATAATTAACCCTGTGATGAGGGTCTGGACAATCGTTCTGCCTTCACTTTCAGTAAGATGGGAATATTGTTACCTTCCCTATATCCATTCCCAGGAGGTTTATGGTTCTTAATTTAGCACTGCAGGGTGTTGAGGTCTTCTAAGAAAACTAGGTATGACTCTGACAATGCACACATTGCTGGCATACAGTCTTCTAATAACAGCTGCCATCCTGAATGACTGGGTGAAAAGAAACCATTTCTAATGTGTATTCCAGGACCTCCCTATTTATAGTAGTCTATGGTCAATCTTGGCAAAGAAAGGATACTTTGTGTGTGTGTGTGTGTGGTATGCAGGCCTCTCACTGTTGTGGCCTCTCTCCCGTTGTGGAGCACAGGCTCCGGACGCGCAGGCTCAGTGGCCATGGCTCACGGGCCCAGCCACTCCGCGGCATGTGGGATCTTCCCAGACCGGGGCACGAACCCGTGTCCCCTGAATCAGCAGGCAGACCCCCAACCACCGTGCCACCAGGGAAGCCCAGAAAGGATACTTTTATAAAGCAAATAGAATGAACATCTATTCCAGGGATTGGCAAACTGTAGCCCAAGGGCCATATCTGGACCATGTGTAAATAAAGTTTTATTGGAACACAACCATGCTCAGTAGTTTTCATACAGTCTATAGCTGCTTTCAGGCTACAACAGCAGACTTGAATGGTTGTCACAGAGAACGTATGACCTGCAAAGACTAAAATATTTATTACCTGGCCCTTTACAGAAAAATCTTGCTGACCCTTAACCTATTCTGTTAATTCAGATTGCCAGTGACAGAGGCAATAAATCTAGACTTGTATATTCTCTCCTTTTATTTAAAAATTAGCATTGTAAACATGTACTGTATTACAGCACTTATTTCATGTATAATTTAATTATTTCATTCCTACATGAAGGGATGACTACTCAGGGAATTCTGAATATAATGACACGCACAAATTAGATAACATATTTTATTCAACTCATAATGAATATGACAGGTAGAAGTAGTCTACACAGCCTATCCACAGACAATGGCTAAAACTGCATGTTACACACTTTGTCACCAACTGAAAATTGATTTTAAAAAATAAAAAATTGATTTAAAAAAATTTAAGCCTTAGAAACTGGATTTGACCAAGGTGGGGTGGGAAACAAAGAAAAACAAAAGGAAATTTTGTATCTGACCATAAAAGAAAACTTTCAGTGGCAGAAGTTATAATCAGGAAAATTTGATAAGGACAAAAGCTAATTGATTAATCAGCTCTTCATTATAAACTCTAAACAGAAAAGAATTTATCCTGATGAAGAGTACTTTTGAAAAATCAAAATGGAAAATGTTTCATTAATTAATTTTAGAAAAATAAAAATGATTTAACCAAGTATATAGAAATTGATTAAGGAATTAAATTGGCTTAATGGATTTTGTTCCAGAAAATACATTTTTCAAGGAAAATTCATCAGGAGTCATATAAAAGTGCATACAATATTCTTATTTAAAATGGCGAGACTTCCCTTGTGGCGCAGTGGTTAAGAATCTGCCTGCCAATACAGGGGACATGGGTTCGAGCCCTGGTCCAGGAAGATCCCACATGCCACGGAGCAAATAAGCCCGTGCGCCACAACTACTGAGCCCACGAGCCACAACTACTGGGCCCGCATGCCACAACTACTGAAGCCCGTGTGCCTAGAGCCCGTGCTCCACAGCAAGAGAAGCCACCGCAATGAGAAGCCCGCTCACTGCAACTAGAGAAAGCCCGCACACAGCAACGAAGACCCAACGCAGCCAAAAAATAAATACATAAATAAATTTATTTAAAAATATAATAAAATGGCACATTCTCAGGTATCCTGCTTGTTTTGTGGGTGCCTCCTTAGTTCAGGAATGGCCCTGGACAGGCCTGGGGAGACATTTCTCTGTCAGTAGAGTGAGGTGCTGTGAAAGCAGGTACAGCAAGTACTATTTCTAAATCCATTTCTCCATTCAGACTCTCTTGCCCTTATACTACTGCAAGCAAGGTGG
Source organism: Hyperoodon ampullatus (assembly GCF_949752795.1). NCBI lineage: Eukaryota > Metazoa > Chordata > Mammalia > Artiodactyla > Ziphiidae > Hyperoodon > Hyperoodon ampullatus. The sequence continues at coordinate 122,235,856 of NC_136914.1, read as the reverse complement.
CTGAACGCCAGGTGTTTGCTTTGGCACTCACACAGCTGGGAAAAGTCTACGGAGGACAGTTCCACTCACCATTTAATAAGTTTAGATAAGACGTGGCTGTTGAAATGGAAAAATGTTGTCACCGTTTTTCCACTGAAGCGCAGCATTGTGATGGTAGAAATTCTGTGCTGTGAGCCTGAGATGCTATCTCTTATGAAACCAAGCTCCAGAAATAATATTTATTTAATGATCGGTTTCTCTTCTAGGAAGAACATGGCAGAGAGATTTGGAAAGAGACATATTAGTGCCTTCCTACTGCAAAGGAGGAGAAGTCGGAGGATTCAGCCTGGGGGAGCCCGTCACTGTGGGTCTGTGGGGGAGGCTGGCGGCCACAGCAGCAGGGAGGGGGGTTCCCAGGCACCGCTGGGTGCCCCCAACCCCCATGCTGTTGTGCAGAGAGCTAAATGGTTCCTCCTGCCTGAACATCTGTGTGAGGAGAGCACCCACCACAGTCCCTTTGCTCCTCTTCACCATGAGAGGGCCCAGCTGCCTTACAACTGGTTCAATGGCAGATGGTCAAGCCAACTGGACATAAGGCTTGGCCTTACATGTCACCCTACCAGCCAAGGTGGGAGAGAGCTCCATTTGGTTTGCACTTACAATATTTTAAAAAGCAACACCAAACGAAAACAGTTAGTTCGACTGACCACTTACATTATTTTATTATATCCTTAATCAGCAGTAGGATGTCTGATGGGTGAATAAATCTCTTCTGGCATCCTTTCTAAACATCCTTGTTCCATAATTCAATAAAGAGTCATCTGTGGGTGTTCTTCAAACTGAAAGACTCACAGAGGTCCAGATGACCCAGGGTCAGCCATCCCCTTCTTCCTCCTGTCTTCAGATTTGTCTCCCCTACTCTTCCCACAACAGGGCCTCACTGAGCCCAGCTACCATGTCTCCCCAACACTTGTCTTCCCACCTCACCATTCCCTTGGATCTCAAAATATTTTCCAAGAAGACACCTGGACTACCTAAGTAAGGAATAAGGAATTTGGACAAAACACCTGGAAGTCCTCCCTTCTCTCTCTCTCCTAGATGGTCATGTCATGGAGTCCTTCTCACGTCAAGGTTGCCCTCTCCATTGTCTGTACCTTGAATGATGAATGGTGGCACTTCCAGGCACCCCAGTGGGCCTTGGAGAGCCCGAAAACCACACCAGTGGTGCCCAGGTATGATACCCAGAAAGGACTATCTCTCCTCCTAAAGATTCTAGACAATAGGAAAATACAACTCCCCTTAGCTCCCTGCCCCAGAACATTAGTGATCCCCCGTGCCAGGAACTGCTTCTCGTACGTGAACCCAACTGGGTGGTCCCCCAGGCCAGGGCAGAGAGAGCATCTGATAGCACCAACCATCCAAACTGGGAATCCCAGATGTCTTCCCCAGGAGGCAGATATCCAACTGCACTCAGTTCTTCCAAGATCATAATCTAAAACTATCAATCAACTGTTAACAAATATTTACTGAGCACATATAAACAGACCACAGTTACAGAAGAGATTGGAAAACTGGGAGCTAATACTATATACAGCTTCATGCCATGAAGGGGGAAAACCTAAATGACATGTCACATTTCTCTAGCAAAATCCACATAATCAATACAGGCTCAAGAAGAAACAGAAATCCTAATAACGGAGAAGGGCATAAAAAGTTCAGTCAAAGTTCTACCCCCCAAAAGACACCATGCCTGAGTGGGAAAATGGCAAGTTCTCTCCAGTTGTAAGGAACCAACAATTCTCCTCTTCTGTGAATAATTATCGAGCACCTACTCTGTGTAAGATCTTGACCTAATGCCGGGAGGCATATAATACAGGAAGTTCTCCAGCCTTCAAGGGTCTTACGTCAAGCTGGAGAGGTAATATTTATACACATGAAGATGTAACCAGTGAAATATTAGCAACACTAATAAGATACTGGCACTTACCAAGCACTTTTGATGTACTTGACGTCTTTACCAAGCACTTCACATCTACTTCTTCATTTCATTCTCCATAACACGGTACACAGAACAAGTGTAGCGTGTGCTATTTGCCCTGTAGCTCTTTCAGGGCAGGGATTATTTTTGCTCTTGCATCCTATATTCTTTAATTAAGGTCCGGGAACATACCTGGCACATTTCTGTATACCCTGTAATCCCCAGTAGAAAAATTCCTAACTCTGGTTTGTTCTGAGGATTAAATTAGTGAGCACACGCAAGGCTTTGGAACAGAGCCTGGCTTGCAGGGAGTGTAGTTTAAGCATTAGCTGCCCTCACTCATGAAAGGTCAGCTGGTGGCGTGGTTCTCAGCCAGCAAGCTGGGGAAAGAGAGGAGGTCCCCACGGACCTAACTCGTCCAGGCTCACAGCAACGGCAAAGCCAAGGCAGCCTGACCCTCCCCCGACCTGGAGCCCACGGCTTCTGCAATTTCTCCATCAACTACCTTGCAGGGCTCCCACTGCCCTTTGGCTGCCACTTTCCACCCGCTCCCTGGCCTTTCACCCACATTCAACAGGAAATTGATGATGCTTGCTCCCTGCGCCCCTGACCCTGGTTCCCAACACGCAGCGGACCCTGTGTAAGGACAGATAAAAGTCTAAAATTCTTCCTGTTGAGAATGGGGAAGAGAGTCCCCTCCCATCCTTCTCCTCAGGGCATTTACCTTAGAAAACGCATCACTGTAAATACCTTCTCTTCCTTTTGAAATACAAGCATTAAGGGAGATGGTGCCCTATCCTCCAGTTCAGTGGGCACCTGGCTCCAAGTTGCAAAACCACTTCCTGCCATAAAGATGTGAGAGTTTGTTTTTCCTCTGGATGAGGCCAAGTAGCCAACACAGATGGCTCTCCAAATACCAGGTAAAGCTGGGATGAACCCTGTGTGACCAGTGGCGCAGTCAGGCCCCCTCACGGGAAGACTATTTACTGTTTATCATGAGAACATATGTGTGATTGGTTGTATCTGCTCATCTGCATAAAAAGTCAAGGTTGCTTCCTGTCTTTGCAGTCCCTTAGCGAACGCCTGTGATGCCCATCACACTCTGGTTTAAATGCTTATTCAATAATAAAAGTGTTTGCTTTCCCAGCTGCTTGGTAGAGAGGACGTCTGGGTTGGGAGAATCCAGACGTCCTCTCTACCAAGCACAGCATCCCATGCTGGCACTGCTGGCACTTTGTCCCCAGCAGTGCCCCATAACTCGGCCTCGTGTATGCCTGGCTCGTTCCGCAGGCCTCCTGACTAGGCCCCCTGCTTCCCCTGCTGCCCCGTCCATCTGTTACTCACTCAGCTCTCGGTGTAAATCAAATCACATCATATTCCCTCCCGGAGTCAAAGTCCCCAATGGCAGCCATTCCCATGAGCCAGCTGCTGCCTCTCTGTAAGCCTCACCCTGCGACCGCTGGGCTCCAGCCATGCTGACCGTCTCTGTCCCCTGAACAGAGACTCTCAGTGCTGTCCTGTCCCCCCGCCCCCAGCGTGCTTTCTTCCTCAATCTGGAACAGAGGTCCCTCACCACTTGAATCTCAGCTGGAATCGCACCCCAGGGAAGCCCTGCCCACCTCTCCCCTCTCAGGACAGCCTTACCTGTTTTTTAAAAATTTAAAAAGATTTTTGGTCGTGCCGTGCAGCATGTGGGATCTCATTTCCCCGACCAGGGATCGAACCTGTGCCCCTGCATTGGTGGTGTGGAGTCTTAACCACTGGATCGCCAGGGAAGTCCCAACCTTACTTTCTTTACAATCATTGTCATCACAGGAATTGCATTATTGATGTCTGGGTTAATAATTTATGTCTGAGCTCAGTGAGCTCCCTGAGGAGTGATTTTGTTCGTTGCAATATTGCCACATCTAGAGCAGTGTCTGCCTAAAGGTAAGCCCAATAACTGGTGTGCCCACCAAGTCGTGGGGCGGGTAGAGCTGGGGCAGGCAGCCTGGGCTTTCTGGTGAACTGGTTGAGGGCTAAGCCGGGTCAGCACAACTGCAGAGAGGCCCCTAAAACCAGTCTCTCATGGGCTCAAACGAGCAGTTGGCCCATTAAAAGTCAGCCCCTTCATAGGGAGATCAGCTCGGTGCTTTGTGACCGCCTGGAGGGGTGGGATAGGGAGGGTGGGAGGGAGACGCAAAAGGGAGGGGATATGGGAACATATGTAAAAAAAAAAAAAACAACCAAATGACAACAACAACAAAAAAAGTCAGCCCCTTGTTGTGAAAACTCCTTCCAATGGAAATGATAGAATATTACTATCAACGCCCAAACTCAACTCTTTACTAGATGTTTCCAGGCACACTTCTGTGACAGCTGGCATCTGTGACAAATACTGGCAGGAACTGGTACCCAGTGATCACCTTTGGTCGTGAGGCTGTTTCTCTTACTAAGCGATTTGTGTGCATTTACCTACATCCCAAAGGCTGTCTCATTTGTCACAGTTTAATAAACCCAGTCGTACCAAAATGGTATCTTTGCTTATTGTGTGAAAATAGGAAGGCTTTGAAGGAGTGACTTTCCTCTTTCAGGCAGCAAGGGGTGACGTTCAAAGGTTCTTCCTGAGTCTTTTGTGCCTTCATTGTTTTCATCTCAAAATAATCTGCAAGCCAGAGCGACACATCTTGGGGTGGCGGCCCTGAGCCCCATCAGTTCCCTACTCTGAAGCTTCCCTGGAATTACTTCACACACAAAAAGCTGAGTTGCTGGCTGTGGAGAGAAAAAATGGTATATAACCAAGTGGTAAGGAATCTGCAGAGGGAGAAAAAAACATAGATTGGAATGAGGATCAACCAGCAGAAAAGAACAGAGTTGCCACCTAAAGACTGTCCCTTGTCATCTGCCTCTACAAGGATGACGTCACCAGCCACTGCCATCGCTGACCTTCAACACCCCCCCAAAGAGTTCAGGGCGGAGATCAGGAATGCGGCGCTCTGTGCTCTGGGAAAAACTGGCAGAGCAGGGCTTCAGATAAATATTTTCAGCAGAAGATTTTATGAGCCCAATTCTAGCATCTTCTCACATCTAGAGAAACACTAACATCACGAACAGAAACATTTGCTCCCCATGACTAACAGCCTTCTGCCAAAATGTGTGCTTAAATGCATACAACCCCTTCACTAAAATCACATGTATATTGACTTTCTCCCCTACTTCTTCGGATCAGTTCCTCAGAGCTATGTGAGACACTGTCTCCTAGGCTATAGTCCTCATTTTGCCCCAAATAAAACTTAACTCACGACTCTCATACTGTGTATTAAAAAAAAATGATTTATTTGGTTGCACCGGGTCTTAGTTGTGGCTCACCAGCTCCTTAGTTGCAACAGGTGGGCTCCTTAGTTGTGGCATGCATGTGGGATCTAGTTCCCGGACCAGGTATCAAACCCGGGCCCCGTGCATTGAGAGCATGGAGTCGTATCCACTGCGCCACTAGGGAAGTCCCTTGTGCATTTTTTTTTTCAGTCGACAGAGCACACTTCCTTACACCCCACTGACCCAGGCCCTAACCCTGGGAATGGGCCAGTCCAATGAAATGTTTCAGTTTCATTTATCTAATGGAAAATGCTAAATTTTTTTAACATCTTTATTGGAGTATAATTGCTTTACAATGGTGTGTTAGTTTCTGCTGTATAACAAAGTACATCAGCTATACGTATACATATATCCCCATATCTCCTCCCTCTTGTGTCTCCCTCCCACCCTCCCTATCCCACCCCTCTAGGTGGTCACAAAGCACCAAGCTGATCTCCCTGTGCCATGCGGCTGCTTCCCACTAGCTATCTATTTTACATTTGGTAGTGTATATATGACCATGCCACTCTCTCACTTCGTCCCAGCTTACCCCTTCCCACTCCCCGTGTCCTCAAGTCCATTCTCTATGTCTGCATCTTTATCCCTGTCCTGCCCCTAGGTTCTTCAGAACAATTTTTTTTTTTTAGATTCCACATGTATGTGTTAGCATACGGTATTTGTTTTTCTCTTTCTGACTTACTTCACTCTGTATGACAGACTCTAGGTCCATCCACCTCACTACAAATACTTCAATTTCATTTCTTTTTATGGCTGAGTAATATTCCATTGTATATATGTGCCACATCTTCTTTATCCATTCATCTGTTGATGGACACTTAAGTTCCATGTCCTGGCTATTGTAAATAGTGCTGCAATGAACATTGTGGTACTTGACTCTTTTTGAATTATGATTTTCTCAGGGTATATGCCCAGTAGTGGGGTTGCTGGGTTGTATGGTAGTTCTATTTTTAGGTTTTTAAGGAACCTCCATACTGTTCTCCATAGTGGCTGTATCAATTTCACCACTATTATTCAAGATTGTTTTGGAAGTTTTAGCCACAGAAATCAGAGAAGAAAAAGAAATAAAAGGAATCCAAATCACGAAAGAAGAAGTAAAGCTGTCACTGTTTGCAGATGACCTGATACTATACATAGAGAATCCTAAAGATGCTACCAGAAAACTACTAGAGCTAATCAATGAATTTGGTAAAGTAGCAGGATACAAAATTAATGCACAGAAATCTCTTGCATTCCTATACACTAATCATGAAAAATCTGAAAGAGAAATTAAGGAAACACTCCCATTTACCATTGCAACAAAAATAATAAAATACCTAGGAATAAACCTACCTAAGGAGACAAAGACCAGTATGCAGAAAACTATAAGATACTGATGAAAGAAATTAAAGATGATATAAACTTTTTTTTGGTAGATGTAAGTTAGACACTACTTGCCCTGTTTGATTCACATAAAATCAACTTTTCCACGATGATTACACAAACTCCTCCTTGCTGGGCAGTGTATCTGGGGCATGCTGCTTTGGAGCACCCCAGAGGCCAGGTTGTTAACTTCGACCTGGAGTATTTTCAAAGTTTGCATACTGGTATTGAACTCTTGTTCTATTACCATGGAGAGATTTAAGATTACCTTTTCCAATTCATAACCTCTAAAGCTTAGGAATAAGACCCTCAATGCTGAAAAGAACTTGGAGTTGTGATACACAAGGAGATTCTCTACAGTTTCTTGACTGACACATTTATGAAGCAGAACTTCATGAACGAAGAAGCCCAGGTTTGTAACTTGGCTGGCATTTGGGGTAGAGGATTTGGTGACAGAAGAAGCCAAGTGCCCAAGTCTACATCATCCAGACCATTGAGGTGGGAACCCTTTATATACTTTGTTGCCACATAAAATTAAAAAACCAGTGTGGTTTGCAGACAAGGTTAGAATGGAATCTGTAATTCCCAGTGTCTGGAGCATTCTATGGCCTTTGTCATTGGTGTCCCCAAACCTCCATTTCCCATGTGCTTCTGTCAATCTTTGAGAACAAAACAGATTGCAAAAGAGCCGGTACAGGAGGCCTATCATCTGGTTTTGGCAGCTGTAAAGTTTGGTTCTGTCACCTAACCAAGTTAAGTCCAGGGTTTTAAAAATATATATATATATATATATTTATTTATTTATTTATTTAGCTGTGTTGGGTCTTAGTTGAGGCCCACTGACCCACTGTGTCGGGTCTTTGTTGCAGCATGTGGGCTTCTCTAGCTATGGAGGGTGGGCTTCTCTCTAGTTGTGTCATGTGGACTCCACAGTGCATGGGCTCAGTAGTTGTGGTATGTGGGCTTAGCTGCCCCGCAGCACGTGGGCTCTTAGTTCTCCGACCAGGGATCGAACCCGCGTCCCTTGCATTGGAAGGCAGATTCTTAACCACTGGACCACCAGAGAAGGCCCAAGTCCAGATTTTTGATCCACCCATATATAATTTGGGTACTGGCCCGTTTAATCATGGGCGGTAGCTACAATACCCAAGTTGTTCAAGGGTGGCTGTGAGCCATTTGGAACATGTGGTGATTTGGCAGACGTTTGTGTTAGAGTCACTCACAGCTTTCTTGAGAGGTTTGAGGATGCCACCTGTGGGCTCAAACTGCAGAGTTTGATTGCAATATTGTCCTGGAATGTCACCCAAGAAAGGTCCAGGGTCATGTTTGTTTTCAATGCAAAGGGAAAAGTTTCCACCTATGGCCCTTATCTGAGTAAGGGACAGACAGTCCTTGGGCTTCTATAGAGTTTTCTGGGGTCCAAATGACCATCCACAAAGAAGACAGAACATGACACTGGACCTCTCCTGGAGTGTATTTTCTTCTAAAGACCCTGACATACACCCAGTCTCTTGATCTAAAGGGATGGCGAGCCTTGTCAGTCGGTGGCGGCCATGCCCCTTTTATCTGTTGGTGATGTGCTTCAAGTACACTTGTTAGTTCTTGTATCTAGCTAGTCATAGCATTGGTTGTTCACGTAAGACTCCATAATGTTCATTTAATCCAGGAATGGAAGGTTTACAGATGCCAGTAGGCATTGGTTGTCCAAACACTAGTTCAAAAGACATCAATCCATGCCTCCTATTTGGAGTTTTCTGATCTCTTCAAGGGCCAAGGGCAAAGCTTCTGGTCATTTAAGTTCAGTTTCTTGACAAAACTTCCCTAAAGTCTTTTTATGTCTAGATTTTTATGTTCCACTTGCCCCGATGATTGAGGATGATATGGGTATGAAAATTTTTTGTTTTAATTTGGTTGCACTACGTCTTATTTGCAGCACGTGGGCTCCTTAGTTGTGGCATGTGAACTCTTAGCTGTGGCATGCATGTGGGAATCTAGTTCCCAGACCAGGGATTGAACCCAGGTCCCCTGCATTGGAAGGTGAAATCTTAACCACTGGACTGCCAGGGAGGTCCCTCATTTGGCACCCTTTTGTATCCATTTGTCTTTTTCAGATTGCAGGGCATTTGCCCAATAGTCAATAATGTCAGTCAGAGATAAAGGCTGGTTTAAAAATTGGGTAGGGAAAGGATCAGGGGCTCCCTATAGAGCTGCATGTTTAGCAGCTCTGTCTGCCCTATCACTTCCTAAAGATACAGCATCTGTGTCCTTAGTAGGGGCTGAGAAAGGAACAATAGGAATTTTAGAAGGCAGGTGAATAGCTTGTAATAGGGCAGCAATTACATGCGCACTAGCAATAGGAGTTAATGATCCGCTGGATTTCCAAATTGTGGCAACAGCATGGCAGACTCCAAAAGCATATCTGGAGTCTGGGCAAATAGTGGCAGTTCTCCCTCTCGCTAATGTACAAGCTCTAGGAAGAGCTATGGGTTCAGCAGCTTGGGCTGATTTCACAGTCAACAAAGAATAAGCCTCAAGAATTTCATCAGGGAAGCTATGGCATAACCACGTATTATGTTTCCCCGGAAATTTCGCTTAGAGGAGTCCTCATGAAATAGAACTGAGTCTGGATTGTTTAAAGGGCCGTCTGAGACATCATCTCGTGGCTTAGAGACCACTTCTGTGGTTGCAGGGCGATCATATGGGAGAGAGTGGGTTCTCTGTAATCTGGGAGGCGCAGCAGAGAACCTGGGGTCAAGGGGTTACAAGACTGAGAGGATGGAGGGTTAGTTAGAAGAGCCTGTCCAGAAGTGGTCTGTGCTGTGTAGAGAGGTGTGTGTCCTATGGACGCGTAAGATGGCAGACACAGCCTGGGGAACACAGAGACAGATGCGGTCTAAGGTTACAGCACTGGTGGCAGCTGCAGACATCATATGGGGCAAATCTGATGCTATGGGATGTAACTGCCATGAGAAATATGCTATAGGACAGATCCGAGAGGCACAAGCCTCTCCTACAATGCCTACAGCAATCCCATCATTTTTATGGTGGTATAGATGAGGAAGTTTGTGAAAAGTAGGTAAGAGCTGGGAGTGTGGATAAAGCTTATTTTAAGGCTTCAAAGGAGGTGCATGTCTCTGGAGGCCAGGAAATGGGTTCTGGAGTGGTATCTGGGAGGCGTGCCTACAGAGACTTAGCAAGGGCTGCAGAATTAGGCATCTATCAGCAGCAGTAGCCACCAGCTGCCCCTAAAAACTTACGTAACCATTTTTTCATTTTAGGGAGAGGGATGGACAACAATGACTCTCCAGGTGTTTGGGGTGAGCCTTTGAATGCCCTGAAATATCTTATGTCTTAAGTAGGTAACAGTGGTTTGCACCCATTGAAGTTTAGATCTGGAGGCTTTATGGCCTCGTTCAGCTGGTCCCTTTAGGAGAACAAGGGAGTCTGTAAGAGCTGATCACAAGGTAAAAGGTTGAGACTTCCCTGGTGCTACAACGGTTAAGACTCCACGCTCCCAATGCAGGGGCCCCAGGTTCGATCCCTGGTCCGGGAACTAGATCCCACATGCCTCAACTAAGAGTCCACATACCGCAACTAAGAGTCCACTTGCCTCAACTAAGGAGCCAGAGAGCCTGCCTGCTGCAACTAAGACCAGGCGCAACCAAATAATTAAATTAAATAAATATTTTTTAAAGAAAACAAAGTAAAAGGTCAACATACTGAACAAACATTGGAGACTTGGGTAAAGACTACAGGATCTGGTTTGCCTTAAAGACTTGGGAAAATGCTGAGGGAGACTCACAATATCCATGAGGTATGAGAGTCCATATTAATTGTCTCCCTTTAAAGGTAAATACAAAAAAAAAAAAAAGAGAATGCAAGTCAGAGTGCAAAGAGTTTGAGAAGAAAACTGAACAGAGGTAAATTACTGTAAAGCAGGAGTCTGCATCAGCAGGAATTATTTCTGTGAGAATAACAGCTGGACCAGGGACCACAGGATGTCAAGGAATTGCAAAAGAGTTTTTGGCTCTTGCATCTTGTACAAATTGATAGATTTGGTTCCTGTCAGAATCAAATTTGACTTCTTTCTCTGTTGGCAAGATTGGGATGTTACAGGGTGAGGAAGTAAAGACTAGTATACCCTGCTTCAAAAGGGAGTCTATTATATAAGCTACAATATATAAGCTATATTGTACACCACAGGGAATATGGCCAATATTTTATAATAACTATAAATGGAGTATAACCTTTAAAAATTGTGAATCACTGTACTGTATACCTGTAACATATACAATATTGTATACCAACTATACTTCAATTAAAAAAAGGGGAATCTATTAGAGATTTAATTCCTTGCTTTGCATCCCTAGACAGAGGGATTAGGCTATGTTTGTGATACCGAGCAGAGCCCTGTGGGACTCCTGGGCACAAAGCCTTTCTGTGTCCCCCTATTTCTTTGATTACAGGAAACAGCCTTCATTCAGCCTCCATGACCTTCCCTGAGTTCCAATGGGCAGATCCAAGCAGTTGCTAATCAGGGAAGGAAGGGGATGCAGAGACAAGGGAGGAGCAGCCAAGAAACAACAGTGCAGCCTTGGGACAGGGTCCTGGTTCCCCCTCAAGGGATTCACACAACAATATCTTTTGGACTCTTTATAGAACTAAAACTCCAATAAATGGAAGATGAAGCAATCCTCCTTCCAGAGAGAAGGTCACTGGATTGATAGCCTCGGAAAACCAGAGAAGCTTATCTGGAGACCTCCTGAGGCCAGATTAAAGGAGTGAAGGTCCTGCATACACCCTAATCTTATCAGCAACCCCACCCTTGAACTATTTGCTATAAAACTCCTCACCAAAACCTCCTGGCTTGGGACACATACTTTTTTTTTTTTTGCGGTACGCGGGCCTCTCACTGTTGTGGCCTCTCCCGCTGCAGAGCACAGGCTCCAGACGCGCAGGCTCAGCGGCCATGGCTCACGGGCCCAGCCGCTCCGCGGCACGTGGGATCTTCCCGGACCGGGGCTCGAACCCGTGTCTCCTGCATCGGCAGGCGGACTCTCAACCACTGCGCCACCAGGGAAGCCCGGGACACATACTTTTTGAGGGGCCTGACCCCGCTGTATTCCCCTTTGCCTGGCAAAACAATAAAGCTATTCTTTTCACCCAAAACTCTGTCTCCAAGATTCGATTCAACACCAGTGCACGGAGGTCGAACTTTTGGCATCAAATTCAATAAGCCTATTTATGATAAAACCCAGAGGTAACTTTCCAGGTTTAGAATAAATCTTTACCATGGATGCAAGGGGCATCCCTGGTGAGGGGGTAGATGTAGCCCTCGTGATTCAGAGGTTTACTCCCAGAAATAGTCTAAAAAAGTAAAGACCTTCGTTGCATAAGTGGTAAGGATGGTATATATTTGTGGTCTCCCACAAAAATGTGTGGCACCTTTGCCTATAAACCCACTAATTATATGGCACTGGGCAGGTACTACTGGAATGGGACTTTTCCAACACTAACAAGCAACAAAGTTTGCGACAACGAAGGTCCCTTTCAGACTGGGACTCCTTGTGAGAGCTGGAATGGCTGGACAAAGAGGGTGTTGTTTGTGACTTAGTGTCTCAGAGCCCCAGTCTACTTGACTGGCCACAGGATGCACCCCCATAAATGCTCCTTCTAGATGGCGGAGACAAGAGAGAGGTTTCTCACTGGCCAACAAGCCAAACTCTTCAGGACATAGAACAAGACAGAAAGGAAAACTTCAACTTTTTCTTATCTGCACATTAACAGTTTGCCTAGGTCTTGAGTTTCTTGGGGTCATGCTAATGCCTGGGAGGGTGGGGATTGGGTAACATTTTACAGAGTACTTTGTTGCATGGAAATTTTCTTGAGGTTGGTGGGTGACCTAGTGTCAACCTGACAGGTTCTGTGACCAGCTTACCCCCTCGCAGGTGTCTTCTTGAGGTGGCGGGCACCCTAATGTCTATTAAATGCTTGCCTTGTACCCACCAACGGGGCAGCTGTGGCTTCCAAAACGTCCCTTAGCTTTAACCTCGTGGGTCTATCAACCCACAGCAGTGTTTGTCTACACAGACTCGTGGTCTGTGAGGTTGGCCTGAACAACAGCATTATAGGGCCTGTGCCTGTATCCCACCCTATGGAATTTCCTTCTTATGACAAATGACACAATACAGACGAAGAAAGACAGTAATCATCTCTGGGGGGCTGAGGGGCAGGGAGGATCAACACACCAAGAGTGTGCTACCAAATTCCCAACCAAGTGTCACTGAGCCAGGGAATTAGTTCCACAAATGTTTTCTCCTGCTAATCTAAATTTAGAGACAGAAAGAAGGAGATTCTCACCACATTCGTGCCCCTGAACCCCACAGACAGATTCTGGGAGGCCGGCATGCTAAGAAGTATCACCTTCTGCTGGCCTTTGTCAGGTGTGCCAGTATCTCTTCACCTGCATCCGTCTTCAGGAGGAAGCAGCTTTCCACCCAGAGAAGGCAGTTTTTCAGCCAGATGTTCCCAGCCAGGGAAGTATCCTTCCAACTACGCCAACTGTGGGGAAGGGGAAATTTCCCCTCTTTCCCCACCTCGTTCTTTTGTCTGGCAATTCAAATGACCTAGGGAGAGTAACAGGAGAAACTCATCTATGTTACCTGTGCACAGGGAATCCACATAAGTATGAAGAATTCCAAAAGCAGTGAGGCCAGGTGAGGTAAGGAGAAGGAAGTAGGGGTTTGAGGCCTCAAGGGGAAGTAAGGTAACTCACAGAAGATACAAAGTTATGTTTGGTAAACAAATGTTTTCTGGGCCATCTTTTTTTTTTTTTTAATAAACAACTTTATTGAGATGTGATTCACACAACACAGACTCACCTGTTTCAAGTGTACAATTCAATGATGTTTAGTACATTCACAGGTATGGGCAACCATCACCAGGGTCACTTTTAGTACCTTTTCATCACATCAGAAAGAAACTCCACATCCTTTAGCTATCACTCCACCTCGCCATACCCACCCTCCCACACTCCCCCAGCCCTAAGCAACCACTAATCTACTTTCTGTCTCTATAGATTTTCCGATGCTGGACTTTCATCTGAATGGGATCATATAATATCTTAGCCCGTTTGCGCTGCTGTAACAAAAATATCAGATTGTGTGGCTTAAACAACAGACTGTTCCAGAATCTGGGGAGTCCAAGGTCAAAGTGCCAACAAACCTGGAGAATCCATTTCTCGGTTCAGCGATGGCCATCTGTTCACTGTGTCCTCACATGGGGAAGGGACAAGGGAACTTTCTAGAGTATCTTTTATTAAAGGCACTAACCCCACTCGTGAAGGCTCTGTCCTCATTATCTGATTACCTCCCAAAGGCCCACCTCCTAATACCATCACATTAGAAGTCAGGTTTCCACATCTGAATTGGGGAGGGACACAAACATTGTCTGTAGCACATAATATGTGGACTTTTGCGACCAGCCGCTTTCACTTAGCATAATGTTTGCATGGTTCGTCCATATTGTAACATGTATCAGTATTCCATTCCTCTTTATGACTGACTAACACTCCACTGTATCGATACGCCACATTTTTTTATCCATTCATCAGTTGAGAGACACTTGGATTGTTTCCACTTTTAGGCAATGAACAATGTTGCTATACACTTTCCCGAACAAGTTTTTGTGTAGACGTATTTCATTTTGGGGGAAATATGCTTAGGAGTGGAACTGCTGGGTTATACAGTAACTGTTGTGAAATAAGACTCACATTCTATGGCAAGACCAGAAAAATTTAAACATACAAAATCTTCTTTGCCCTTTGGCCTCCTCTCTCCCCATGCTGTGCATTGTGTGTCTGCATTAGACATCGACCAAACCTCCCATGGGCAGAAATACCTGCTCAGCCATAAAAAGCAACGTTCTCCCACCATCAACGAGACAATTCCTTAAAGATAACATGCCTTCTGATCTCGTAAGGGACCACAATAACGCTTAGATCTGGATTGTGTAAACTGTGAATAATATCTTATTTTCTGTCCAGCCCTCTGTCTCAAAAAACTTGCATAACTGTGCCTGGACTGCAGGACAATTCTCAGGGTTTTCTGAGGTGCTGTTCCCGGGTTATAAGCCTCAAATTTGGCACAAATAAAACTTTCCATTTCTTTCTTAGATCAACTGATTCATTCTTTTGTCAACTCTGTTTAATCATCTGAGGAACTTCCAGACTGTTTTCCCGAATGGCTGTACCATTTTACATCCCTACCATCTCACACATTTTTAATTACCTACATTAAACAGGAAATTATATTTATAAATCAGTCATACTAACTGAACTTGTTACTGTAGTAGTTCATACCATAGTACTCAGATGAAAAACAGTCCTATCAAAAAAAAAAGATTATTATGTTCCTTTATGTCCTCACAGCTATGACTGACAGTCAGTGACTTTATAAATTATCTTTTCATAGGAACCTAAGCTAATAAATTCCTTTTGAAAGTTGGATCATAAAGATTGCTATAAGGTTTTATGAAAGCCATTAGCTTAAAGAAGACATATAGTTCTTTCCCTGAGGCATTCATCCACAAAAACACAGCGTGTTTGCTGCTTAGTGCTGCCTTCCTAAAGTAGGAGGACACGTCATTTATGAGAATCTGACAATGGTGTATCAAAAAGAGGAAATATAAAGTGCAAAAGAAAAGACACAGGAGGAGATTCTGAAGATAAACCTTGACCACAAGAAGATGAGAATTAAATCAGATATATGTCACATATCTAAATATGCAACTGTACTTGTACGGAGAGCGCCAATGAGATATTTTTAATGAAATCAATTCATTTAATAACCCAGAAGTATTATACTTGGAGAAGATAAAAATCTCTATAATGAAAGGATTTTCTTTTACGTCTCCTTCTGCTGTAGAAGAACTTCACAAACTTTGACCTCCAGTAGCCAAGAACCTGATTTGTCAGCGGTAATTCACGTTAATCATGCTCTGGCTACTGTGCCCCTGCTTCTATGCATCAGTGACCTCTCCAGTGTTCCCTGTAACTAAAAATAATAAATGCCCAAACATTAATATTGTTGATAATAGGATACAAGTGAGGAGAAGGTATCTTTTTTGTTCGGCTTATCATTTTGTGTTACTGGATCTCAAAAATCACAAGAATGTTAGAACTGGAAACTATATGCGAGATAAGTGGTTTTGGGGTTTAAAATATATATTTATATATTTATTTATTTATTTGGCTGCATGGGTCTTAGTTGCAGCACGCGGGATCTTTCATTGCGACACGCAGGCTCTCTAGTTGTGGCGCAGGGGTTCAGTTGCCCCATGGCATGTGGGATCTTAGGTCCCTGACCAGGGATTGAACCCACGTCCCCGGCATTGGAAGGTGGATTCGTAACCACTGGACCAGCAGGGAAGTCCCAAGATATGTGGTTTTTAACTCAAGGGAAACAATCTCATTTGGGAATCTGGTGAAAAATGTGGACTTCTTTCCTAGAAAAATGAGTAGCAACCATAAATAATATCAGGGTTGCTAATTAGCCATCCCTTATCCTGCTTAACCAGTAGGGTTGTGAGTGACACTCTTACCTGCAGGATTCTCACAGAATAGATGGCCTTAGAGTCTGTTGATGGGGCAGAAAAAAATCGCAGGTGGTCAGAGACTTCTGGAGATTAGCCCCTCCAGGCAGGCACGCAGATTGCCTCCAGGGGCAATAGCAGTTGCCAGTTTAGAAAAATATGTATTTAGGGAGCTGACAGTTCCCGGGGAAGGCAGAGACTCGGGCTCAGAGAGAACAAAGCCAGAAACAACACTCGACCCCATCAGGAGGCTGCATTAGAGAGATGGCATTGTCACTGCCGCTCGCAGAGACCTTGCTCTCCAGCCATCCCTTCCCTCCTCCTTCTCCCCGTCACTGGCTCTGGATCAGCCTTGTACAGGAGCATCTGATGAGCAGAGCCTGAGTCAGGAGGCCGGGCCACCGGGAAGACCAGGGAGTGCGATCTGCTTCCAGCCCTGGGACATGGGGCTTATAAAATGGGAAAATCTCCAGTTAGGAAGAAGGATTCCAGGCAGCCCAAACACAACAACTTCCACTGTCTGGGAGGGGCTGGCCGAGACTTAAGAGTTGGGGAAGCGGGACTTCCTTGGTGGTCCAGTGGTTGGGACACTGCACTCCCAATGCAGGGGGCCCTGCAGGTTGGGGAACTAAGATCTCACATGCCATGGGGCAACTAAACCTGCATGCCACAACTAGAGAGCCCACGCACCGCAACGAAAGATCCCACGTGCCGCAATGAAATATCCCGCGTGCCGCAACTAAAGATCCCACGTGCCGCAACTAAATATCCCGCAACTAAGGATCCTGCGTGCCACAGCTGGGACCCAGAGCAGTCAAATTAAAAAAATATATATATATATAAGAGTTGGGGAAGCAACTGACATTGGAGAGACCTGGCGGGAGCTCCTCATTAGGGGAAAATGTTGGACTCAGGCTGAGCCATGCATTGCCGTTCCCCAGTAAGAAACTAAGACGCAGGTTACACCAGCCTTGGTCCTTCCCCAGTGGATCGGAGGTCCTGCCCCGATGCCCTGGATGCATGAGATCTCCCCCTGTTCCCATGCTACTACTGGAAAGGAAGGGAAAGGAAGACTATGGTAGAAATGGACTATATAGGGTGTTTAAACTTTCAAGTGACTGCTAATTTACAGACAGAGAGAGGGAGAGACTAATCCAAAATGAAAGAGTGTGTCATACAGCAAAATATAAATTGAAATTTTAGTACTAGACAGAAGGGGAGCTTCAGAGCAAGAGGAGATAAAATACATAGTTTAAAAAAGTAAAGATAGCATGTTTGCACCTTAAACCATGGGGCGTAAACGCCCAGGGTTCAAGTCGCCCTAAGAGCTGTGTGCAGGGGCTTTTTTTTTTTTTTTTTTTTTTTTGCGGTACGCGGGCCTCTCACTGTTGTGGCCTCTCCCATTGTGGAGCACAGGCTCCGGATGCGCAGGCTCAGCGGCCATGGCTCACGGGCCCAGCCGCTCCGTGGCATGTGGGATCCTCCCGGACCGGGGCACGAACCCGTGTCCCTTGCATCGGCAGTAGGACTCTCAACCACTGCGCCACCAGGGAAGCCCGTGTGCAGGGGCTTTTAATCTGTGGAATGAGATTAAACGGCAGGGGGAGAAGTGCCGGGGCAGAAGTAGCTGGGCAATATTTATCCTTCAGCAACACAAGATTTTTTTTTTACTTTATTTATTTTTAATTGAAGTATAGTTGATTTACAATAGTATATTAGTTTCAGGTGTACAGCAAAGTGATTCCGTTACACATATATATGTATATACCTACATTCCTTTTTTGCTATTCTTTTCCATTATAGTTTATTACACGATATTGAATATAGTTCCCTGTGCTCTACAGTACATCCTTGTTGTTTATCTATGTTATATATGGTAGTGTGCATCTGTTAATCCCAACACTGGAGTTTTGAAGAGTCGAGTTCCTTCTCAGGGATGCAAGGGCAATTTCAACAGTGTCAGCTGGGGTCAGGGGCTTCCTGGGGAGATTAGGCCTCTGAAAGAAGCTGTATTCCACAATAGAGCCTTCAGGCAGCTTCAGCAGTCCTGGGAAATGGAAGGGAAGTTCATGGTCTGTGTGACTCCAAACTGGAATCCCTGTGGGTCAACGGAGGCCCAAGACTGGCCAGAGAGCATGGGGGGATGGGGCGGGTGCCTGGAGATGACCTCTCACCCCATGATGCGATGCCTTTGCGAGGCTCATTCCCACGCAGGAGAAAGTGGGCTCCTGCCGGGGGGAGGAGTGCACAGCCCGACGAGGGGGTGGCGGGTGTTCCAGGGGAGGGAAGCGAGTCCCGCGTGGTAACCAGGTTTGCTGATATGAACTTGGGAGGTGGAGCACAAGCTCTCACCTTCTAAGACACACAGTGACACTCATGACCACAACTGAACCTCCTATTGCAAAGCACAGACTTCTGGGGACGGCCCAAAAAGGGAGACAGAGCTCGCCTGGAACAATGACATCTTTGCTCCGCTCTGAGCTTCAAGCTGGACTTCTAAGTCTATGGTGAGGCTTTGGAAAGCTGGGCTGTCAAGTGAGAGCAAAGGATTTCTCAGAACCCACAAAATGACCTTTTTTTTTTTTTTTTTTTTTTTTTAAGATCAAAGCTTGGAGGCATAACTGGAAAGTAAATCATACAGCAAATCGCCAGGGGACAACGGTTATAAGGTCAAGGTCATTCCCACCTAAGAGAGAAAGCCCCCTGGGGCCCGGAGATGTGAGGACCTGAGGTGGGGAGGGCAGAGACCATCCCCCCTGCCCCCATGTGCCCCTGGGGAGGGCGGAGGGGGCAGCGTCACTGCAGACGGTGCTTACCCTGAGCGGACTCCACCTTGGCCTTGAGCGTGACTGAGACAGTAATATTTAAAACCGACCGAAAACTTACTGCATTGGACTGAACACCCTGCAGAGCGCCAGGAGAGATGCGTGCACTCCATGCAGTTTTCAGGCTCCAGGGCCACGGGGAAGCAGGTACTAGAAAAGAGGGCATTGCGTTTCTGTACATGTGGGACACAGAGTGTGGATTTTGAGACCCCAGGCCCAGCTCTTACTGTGGAAGCTGACGATTCTCAACCTGGTTATGTGGAGCTCCTTTGTATACGCTGTGAATGCCACGTACTGGGGCACAGGTGGCAGGTGACGACCAGGACAGCCAGTAAGGGAAGAGTGCAGAGTGTTCCGTGCTGGGGGAATACAGCCACCAGGATCCTATGGCGGAGGGGCTTGGAGTCTGAGAGAGGATGACGGGGCATCGGTCAGGGCCTCCTCCCTCTGTGAAGCTGCCCTGAGGTCTCGCCACCACTGGGCCTTGCCCTTTTATGGGCGTCTCAACGTAAAAAGAAACTCAACCAAGTAAGTCTAGAGGGTTACAAGTAAAAACGCATTCCCTGTACTCAGTCCACCCCTCTCGTTATGCTTTGCGTAATTTCCAAGAGAACTTCATGCGGCTGTAAACGCACATCCTGGTCCCCCTTTCTCCACAAATAGGAATGTCCTCTGCGTGCTGTGCTGACCGTGACCTATCGGAGACCTTCCATGTCAGCGTGGAGGGCTTCCTGGCTCTGCTCTGTGGCTGCCTGGTACCCCACTTCGTGATTGGCTGGGCCATAGTTTTTTTTAGCATTCCCCCCAGGGGTGGGCACTGAGTGTTTTTCAACTTGTTTCTAAAGTGAGCAATGCTACAACGAAATGGATAAGCTTGAACATCTTCACTTTTCAGGGGTGCAGGTTCGTCTGCAGGAGAAGTTGCCAGGAGGGTGTGGCTGGTTTTAGAGAGTGTGTGCCTTTGTCATTTTGATAGATACTAATAAGCTGCTCTCCAAAAAAACTGTACCCACTTACACTCCCACCAGCTATTAGGAGGGCATCTTTAGCTCAACAGACCCAAAGTTTTGAACCTTTCTTCCAGGCCTGCCCCCACTTCGTTCGCTTGCTCAGGCCCGAGAGCAGGAGGCCCCATCGTGCCCCCCCGTGAGGAAGCCCGGGCAGTGATTCTCCGAAGACAATCTGTCCCTTCCTCTCGCCTTCTCTCCTACCACACCTGCCCTGCTCACCTGGACACCTGTGTGAGCCTCCTGACTCACTTCCCCTCTTGTATCTTCCGCCACCTCTTCTCCACACGCAAGCAGCGGGGCCCATGCTACACCCATCACTGCAGGCAGGCTTCTGACCACCTCCCGCAGACACCAAAACAGAGCAATGCCCACTGCGGGGTCGTCTGTTTTGCATACCTGTCAAAACCTGGTGCTGGTGAAGAGTCTGCTCTGCTACTATAACTCCTGGCCCCCTGGAGTCCAGGACAAGGTCTCTGCGCCCAGGTGAAGGTTCAGAGCATTGTTCTTGGGTTTTGCCCAGAGGCCTCACAGACCCACCTAGGGGGCTTCTTGCATCCCACTGCCCTGATACACACACACACCACACCACCCCCGGGCCTCTTCTCTGGAGAAGGGAAAACACAGCGGCCTCTGCAAGCTGAGGGTGTGGAGAAAAGAGAAAGAAGGGACAGGATGGCCCCAGGGCCAGGGTGAGGGTGAGTTAAGCTGGAGTTCACTTTAGCAGTTGTTCTGTTCAGCGGAGGAGAATGCAGCTAAAGTGATGAGTGGTCCCCGTGGGCACCACAGGGCTCAATGCCACACATGCCTCTAGGCTGGTGACAAGTGGGCAGGCCTTGCGACAAGCAACGTGCACCGTCCTGTCCTGTTTGTGAGCAAACCCACGGGCCTTGCCCTCCGGGCGGGCAGAGCGCTTCCCTGTGTGTGTGCCGAAGCTGCGCACAGGACGCTGAGATCCCACTGGGCCTCCAGAATGCATGGCTCAAGTTCCTCTAAATATTCCATCCAGAGAAGAAACAAAGGTTTGGAAGAGTCACCTGAGAGGCTCAGGTAAGGTGTCCGCTTTCCAAGTTCCCACAGCAAATGGGCAGCCAGCTCCGACCCGCCGGGCTGAGCCGGGGCCGGGCTCAGAGGTGCTGGGATGCAGCCCTAAGTCCAGGCAGTAAGCTCTGCTAAGTGCCTGCACCTGGGACGTGGCGGGGGCACGGGCGGGGGTGTGGACAGTTGACACCACCAACAGCACTCCTTCCCGCGGACCCTCCCCGCAGATCCTTGCAGGGGCCGGCGAGCAAGCAAGCTGGGGCAGGGTCCTGGCAGCTGGCCTGGCCCCCTGCGCTGGAATGAGGTCCCGGAGAGCAGGGGTGTGGGATGACCTCCAGGAGACTAAGGCATCTCTAAGCCCTTTTCGTGTATTTCCCACTCGCATATGTTTTTGCTTTAGTCACAAATGACAATGCAGTCTCTGATTACCTAGTAACTAAGATGGGCTTTAAGTAAACACGGGTTCATCCAGTCCACAGGAGAGACCAACATGGCAGGACAGGACCCCTTGCCTGGAGAGGTAGGGGCACGGTATACGTACATGCATCCCTGGAGCCTGGAGAGGGTCCGGCATCACAGAAACCCTTTATGACATTGAGATCGTGCTGAATTTCACTTCAAGGTCCTTCCCCCCACTCTCGGGGTCGTTTGGAGGGGAAATTATGAAAAATCTGAGCTGGTGATTATTTCCCTGACCAAGGTGTCACAGAAATGGATGGCTCTCATGCTGCTGCACCTGTCTCCCTGGCTGTTCTCCTTAATCACCTGGAAACAGAGCTGTCTTACAAGACGCCGGCAGCTCCACTGTCTCTGGCAGAGAATTATTCCAGAATCCTTTATGGTGTGGTCAAAGAAACATAAGAAGCCTTTACTAGAGGCAGCAAAAGAGGCTCAGGAAGGGGGGTTCTGAGATCCGGTGTCTAGGGCAGGGCAGGGGATAGACAGGACAGAGACAGACAGGACAGGGAAGGAGGCACCCGCAGCTCCTGACCCGGCCCGTGGACACTGCCGGCTGCTTTGTTCCCATCCACCCCTCGCAGCCCTCACAGTTGCCCGTCATCCGCGTCACTGAGGAACTGGGGCAAAGAGGTCCTGCCCAAGGTCACCCCAGGCAAATCTGGGAGTCTGACCCAGATGCCCCCAACTTCAGTGTCTGTACATTCCTGTAGACCATATGCAGGATTCTCTGGACAGAAAGTATGTGGAGGCAAGTGAACGTTCCTGGGAATTGGGGGTCATGTGAAAACTCAGGCCACAGGCTTCTAACCACACCTATTAACTCCAGACCCCTTGACTCCACGGTGAAGCCCTTAGAAGCCCCGGGGCTTCACGCGGCCGCTCAGATTTTTATTAAACTGCTGCCCCAGAACATCATTTCTTCTCAAACGTGACAGCCTATTTGTAGAGTTTGGCAGGGCAAGGAATTTCATTAATATGATGTCTGTTTTTGCAACTGTTTTCCAAGACCAGCTGCCAGGAAGGATGGAGACAGAGGCATCCTTGCCCTGGAGGAGGGGTGGAGGACCCCTGTGAGTGCACCCTTGTCGGGGGTCAGAGCCACCGATGAAATCCAGTCCTTCTGCTTTTGTAAGTAGAGTTGGATGGGGCACAGCCTCGCTGTTTGGTTCACACAGCATCATGGTTGCTTTTGCTCTACGACCCAAAGTTGAGTAGCTGCAACACAGACCACACGTCCCACGAAGCCAAGAAGATTTACTATCTGGTTCTTTACAGACAAAGTTTGCCAACCCTGCTCTAGATCAAAATGGGAGGCTGTGAGAAAGCTGTCCGTGCAACATGGACTATTGTGATTCACTAAGCTCTCTGCCAACCACAGAACACTGCGACTCTCTGACTTACGAGGTGATTGAAGATCACCCCGTGCCCTCTCCCCACAGCAAAGCCCGCGCTGCCTGCCACTTCCTGGACCCGTTTGGTATCTTGTGCTCTTTTGCCATGAAGCCATCCTCTCTCTCCCACCGGGGTCTCCCCCGTGCATTAAGCAGAGAGCGCTGTCTCCGCCCAAACCCGGCTCAGCCTCAGAGCTCCTGCTGCGCTACAGGATCCCCTGGGAGGGCTCTGTGACAGTTTGCCATCAGGGTGTGCCCCGTTTCCGTCTAACAGGGAGGTTCCCAGGAAAGCAGGCAGGGGCCAAGGTCCACTTAGCCCAGTGCTGCCTCACTGGCTCCTTTTGACTGGCACCTGCATCTCACCTCTCCCCATCCATCACTGACCCCGAGTCCGCTGGCCCCAGGACAGCCATGCCTTACCTCTACTGGGACCCAGGGCCTCAGAAGTCCCCACCCCCAAGGATGCCCGCATCACCCACTCCTCGGGCCAGAGCTTGGAGGAGCTGAGGCAGGCGTGTCTACAGAAGGGCGTTCTGTTTGAGGATGCAGACTTCCCAGCCAATAGCTCCTCTACAGCGAGAGGCCCCAGATCCCCTTCGCGTGGAAAAGGCCGGGGGTGATCGCTGCCAGGGCAGGTGGGCAACAGACAGGGGGTGCGCAGCTCAGCAGCCCAGGAGGGTGCATCAAGGAAAGGATGGCCTGGGAGGCGTGGGCTATGCACAAACTGGACTTAGGCACATCTCCTGAGACCCCTAGAAGGTATGCGGTTTGAAGGCAGGAATGAGGCTCGGGGGACAACTGGCTGCTCTGGGTGGTGGCCAGGGTGTCTGGCTGCACACGGCCCCCGGCTCCATGATTCCCCACCGAGGCCCGGGACTCAGGATCAGAGAGGGTCTTGTCATAGGTGGTGAGTGGAAGTCAAAGCTTTATCCGGAAGTGTCAGGTGACATGTCCCCCCAGAGCCCAAGGGCAAACACGCAGAATCAGGTGGGAGGTTGTTCCCCACAGATCCCTTGCGCTAATGCTGAGACAGTGCGCCCGAGATGCTCAGGGGCTTCTGGCCAGAGCCTAGGATGCTTAGAGTGGACAGAAACTCACTCAGCGAGTGCTCAGGACCTGTGCGATGGACAGAAGGCATGTGAAGCAGGGCTTCTCTCCCCAAACCACCTCCCTTCCTGGAGGGCAGCCACCATCTGTGTCCCCGCAGGCCCCTTGCCACCAGCAGTCTGGAGGTGATGGTCCCACGTGGCACCAGCTGGTGCCTGGAACCAGTAATCAATATTTGCCATGCTGGATTAGTCAGGGCTCGACCTCTGACCGGGCGCCGGCTGGCTCTCCTTCCGCCAGGGAGGGTGCTGGTCTGGGAACGGCTCCTGTGGGGACAGGACACTGTGGGCAAGGCTAAGGGTGCCGGACCTAAAGGGGAGACCCTGAGTGCTGGTGCCACCCTGCCACTAACATGACCCCTGACCGTGGTCCCAGGCCTCAGTCTCCCCACCTGTAAGGTGGGAACAATAACGACCAACGTAGGTCCCATGTCCGACACACAGAAGTTGCTCAACAAGTGACGGCTGTTGTTCTGACTGCGGCTGCTGTTACTGCAACAGCTCTGAATCTCATCTCACCATGAGCACCACATCGACCTCACCATCTCCCTACATTCAAATAATGTTGATATTGTAAATATATAACATGTCTCCTTTAAACAGACAAACAAA
The DNA here is from genome assembly GCF_949752795.1 of Hyperoodon ampullatus. Taxonomy (NCBI): domain Eukaryota; kingdom Metazoa; phylum Chordata; class Mammalia; order Artiodactyla; family Ziphiidae; genus Hyperoodon; species Hyperoodon ampullatus. Next base: position 122,211,154 of record NC_136914.1, on the reverse strand, counting down.
CAAACACGAAAACCTCCGGCCTCTTCAGGGCCTGGCCCAAAGCACACATAAGCTGTTATTTACCCAGTGGTAAGCTCTTTTTTTAAAATTAATTAATTAATTAATCTATTTATTTATTTTGGCCGCACTGGGTCTTAGTCGCGGCACACGGGATATTCGTTGCAGCACGCGGGCTCCTTAGTTGCGGCATGCATGCAGGATCTAGTTCCCCGAGTGTAGAGTCTTACCCACTGGACACCAGGGAAGTCCCACGCAGCCGTTAGCTCTTTATTGCTATTTCCCGTTGTAGACCATGTGTGTGTGTGTGTGTGTGTGTGCGTGTGAGTGCGCATCTATATGCCATGCCGCCCTGGTTCAGGTGTAAGCCGCTTCTGGTTGTCTGGTATTTTCCTGTCTGACAAGGCTATCACGGAATGGCTCAGCCTTTCTTCTGAGAAATTCCAGTCACTTCCTTTCCTCCTAACTGGTCTCCCTACTTCCAGCTGTAGCCCGTCAGGCCCCCCCTACTGCCTCCAGGGGCCTTGCCACCCCCTGCTCAGCGCCCTCAGTGGGCTCAGCATTAGCCAGGAGTGAGGCCCAGGCTCCCACACAGCCCCTGTCCCCAGGCTGCCCTGCGCCCGCCGCCCCTCCCTGCAGTCGGACCCTCCCATCGGGACGCCCTGTCCATCTGGGAGGCCCTTCTCCGCGTGGGGAATTCGGGCTCTTGCTCGGGGGCCTCGACCACCAAGCTGTCTTGGCCCCCTGAAGCACGGTCGGCCGCCCTGTTTCAGCACTCGTGCTGTTTTAATGTAATGACCTGCCTGTGTCCCTCCTCGGCGCCCAAGTCTTCTGAGACGCAGGCCCTCATTCATCCCATACCCCACTGCACTCTCCGCTTCCAGCACCTTCTGTCACCTTCTAAACAATGCTATCAGCCAACTGTTACTATGACTGGCCAACGCTGACCGTTCCAGGATTATCTCATTTAATTTCAAACAGGCCTAAGAGCCGGGCATCGTCATTATCCCCATTCTACCGAAGGAGACGCTAGAGCCTGATGGTTGACGTGCACACGCAGTACATGACAGAGCCGGGCACCTCCCCAGGCGCTGCCCCAGAGCATCGGCCACTGGTGTGACTGGAACCCAGCGTCGTCAGCCCCGTCCAGGAGGGGCCCACCCTCCAGCCTACATGGTCATCCCCTGGCTTCAGGTGTCATTCTGGAGCCTACGGCTCACCTTCTCTTTGCCAAAGTTGAAATTGCTCCACGATAAGAGTGTGATGTGCACAGGCCAGGCTGGAGACTGCCTTTGTCCCCTCCTGGAACAAGGGCCCCCGTGACCGCCAAGGGATTCCAGTGTCCCAGACCTCAGCTCTGGGAGGTGCTCACCTTACATTGACGTCTGCTCAGTGCTGTCCTGAATGATGGGCGAGGCTCCCACCCAAAGGCCTGACACCTGGGGCCCCTCCACGCTCCGCTTTGATATATCACAACTGGGCAGCTGTCCTTCCTGCATTCACTTTCAGAATCCGTCCTACCCTTTGCTTGGTCTGCGGCCGCGTTCACCCACTCTGTCTTCATTCCCAGAAACACACTCTGCGTGTCTCCTACTCAGGGAGGGCAGGGGCTTTGCATCCCATCTTACACACATCTCTGACATCAGAGGCAAGGACCCGGGTGGGGATTGAGGTTGCTCTGGCAGGACAGAGCGCAGGGTCCCCGGGATGGGGTCAGCCAGGGAAGCAGGGCCACGGGAAGGGTCGCGGCGTCCCTCTGGGGGCCTCCATGGCTCGGGTGCTGTCTGCCTTTCTCCTCGGCCCTCACGCACTGCGTGTCCCAGCAACGACTGCCCGGCCGTCCGGTGGGAACGTGGGGCGGGCGCTCTGCCAGCACCACCTTTTTTGCAAACACAGCTCTGCTTGGGGGCCGGGGAGTGGTGCACGAGAGCAACCAGAGCCAGGAAAGTCATGGGACGTCCAGGGGTGCCGGAGAGGCACCTCATCCCCCCGGGAGCCCAGGGCAAGGAGGCACCGAGGGGGAACCTGGGCCTGGGGTTGGGGTAAGGAGGGGAGGTCACCCAGGGGTGAGCCCTCCCCGGGCCTCGTGGGGAGGGCTGTGGATCTGCGGGGGCATCTCCCGGCCTGATGGGGACACAGCCAGGGTGCAGTGCAGCCGAGGGCCTGCCTTCTGTGCCTGTAGCCCGAGCCCCTCAACTCACAAGCGCCTCGGCTTCCCTTCGCCCCCCGACTTCCTGCCTGCCTGCTCCCATCTGCTGTCTTCCATGCAATTCCCTCCTGACTCTCAGGCCTCCTGAAGGCCCCAGTCCCCCCTCGAGCCTGGGCTGACGGCCCCTGGCAGCCTGCGTGCACCACGGCACGTGGCTGAGACCTCGCTGCACAGTGGGGCTCCCTTTGGGGCTGCCCTCCCCCCAGAGGCCACTGCGCTCCAGGTCCCCCTTCCCCCACCCCGTGCCCCCTTCTGCCTCAACGGCCCTGGGCACACGGCCGGGATCTGCGCACAGCCGTGGATCGTAGGGCCCAGCCTCTCCAGCCTTGTTAGAAATGCCGCTTTTCCCTTCTTAAATTAAATACTTAATAGAGAAAAGTCTGTGTGTTTGGCTGAGCCCCTAATGAGGTACAAGGTGAACCGTACAGGCCCTGAAAGCAAACATTCTTGGATGCTCGGTCCCAAGTCCTCCAGGGAAACCACCTGCTGGTGCCCAGGCCGGCCTCCCTCCCTGGGTCCCCAAGCCACAGTTTGGGGTCACCTCAGGTCTGTGGAGACCCCGCTGATCCTCCCTTCACAGGACGGTGGTTTCAGGTAAGCCTCGTCCTCAAGCCCCCAGACAGCATTTCTCACGAACAAACACACCTCTGGGGCCCACACACATATGCAGGACTCCCAGGCATAAGCGCCACGCACGGGGGTGCACATGGGGCACACGCATGGGCTCACGCACTCCACATGCCTACACACGTCACACATTCAGCAGAGGAGGCACCCACACCTGTCAGCACACGTGCACGTGGCACATGGGCGTCCGACGCTCCCACACAGCGCCCCTTCACACACGCACGCACAGAGCCCTGTGACCAGCACAGGGCTGCACCGACTCATGGCAGCGCTGGACAGACAGAGGCATCCGTCACACATAACAATCTCACCAGCTTATATCTGATGGCTGATTGACATTGGCTTGCTGAGAATTTCTGAGTTGTCTCTTTTCTGTATTTTTCTCCCTCAATGCACAGTTTGATGCAATTTGATAAAATTCTCCTGGACAGAAACAACCAGCTGCAAGACAAGAGCTGGGAGGCGGTGGCACCTGCAGGGGCAGTTGGTGGAGCTGGTGAGGCGGGCAAGGCCGCATACGTCGTGGAGGGGTGGACAGAAGGGAGGGGAGGAGGGGCCTTCACGCCCACAGCCCATCGTGGGCCAGGGGGCCCAGCGTCTGGCCCGGGGCTGGGCAGCGCTCTGCCAACCTTCAGACTCCATTTTACACGCGCTGCTGCTCATGCAGGCCCTGGAGCAACTCCCCTGGGAGGGCCTGGGGGCCGTGCAACAGGGCTCTGGGGACTCCTGGGGTGCCCTTGTGGGCAGGGGCTCCAATACAGATTCTATCGCCAGCCAAAATGTCCCCTCTGGAGGAGGGGTGTATATGTCTCACGTGACAGATAAGAACACAGCCTGGAGAAGTCAGATGGCCGTCCTGACCCGCCGGTCGGGGAGGGCTGCTGCTGGGGCCACTCTCACTTCCCCGGTTTGCGCCTTCCCACATGCAAACGCCCTTGGGCGCTGAGGTCAGGGAGAAAGATAGAACATGGGGGCGGGGGGGATCCTCAGGACAAGGCAGGGCGTGGGCACAAAGGAGCTGCCCCTCACCTGCAGCTGCCCTTGCTGCTGTCATACTCAGCATCCCTGGTTTCCTCAGAGCTCCAAGGAAACCTCATTCCTGCTTCCCACGTTCTTCCACATCCCCAGCCGGGGCGAGCCCCGGGACGTGGTTCTTGGTTAGAAAAGGTAGAAAAACTCTGGCTGAGGGGCGCCACCTGGTGGTAGTCCTTGTTCCCTGCAGCCGTTGCCAGGCTTTCTTGCCGCCCTCACAGGCTGAACGGGAGCTGCGAGGCTCTGAAGGGGGGCAGCGCCATCGAGGCCAGGGAGGACTTCACCGGGGGCGTGGCAGAGACCTTCACAACCAAGGAGGCTCCCGGGAACTTCTCTGAGATTCTAGACAAGGCCTTGAAGAGGGGCTCTCTGGTGGGCTGCTCCATTGATGTAAGTCGCTGGCTGGACATATCCCAGGCACTGTTCTAGGCTCAGATGCCAGGCTGCCCACGGAAGAGGCATACATGGCAGGGGGGCGGGGGTAATGCCTATTTATTTTAATTAAAACAAACGTTTGTGTTTAATGGTTTTCGAGTTGCAGAGGTAAGACGCCCTTGCTGTATCAGGTGGAAGAATCCTGAGATGATGGACAGGGCGAAACTCTGTCTCCCTCCCCCGTCCACGACGGGACGCCTGTCGGGTGCCCGTCACACCTCTGTCCTCACTCGTGCAACAGGCACGCGCGTATATGCACAGACTTGGGGGCGGTGTTTACTGAATGGAATCTTACTATACACTTTCTTGAAACTTGTCTCTTTCACTTCATAGATCATGAAAAAATATATCCATGGATAGAAACTGAACAGCACTTTTTCTAATTTCTTTATGCATACAAACACACGCATGTAATTTTACCTCATCTATTTTTTGAAGCCTATTCAACTTTTCTATTTCCTCTAGGATTAACCTGGGGAATTTATCCTTTGCTAGTAAATTTCCTCTACTTTTTCAAGTTTGTGACATAGAATTGCATGTCATATGGTTATATGCTTCTTACTGCCTCTTTGGTGTCTGTTCCTTGCTATTGCTACATGGTGGGAAAGGTCAGGTTTTTCTGTTCGGGGCAAGAATGTAAACTCTTCTGTGAAGTCCAAGCAGAGAATGAGGGACCTCCCCCCCTGGGAAGAGGCTGGGAATTGCTGGATGTCACTGCTAACCACTTAGGGGGGTTCCCGTGCACCCATTTTACATGCCCACTCACAGGGCCCTCACCTGAGGGGGCAGGAGGGACTGGGCCAGACACAGAGGTGTGTCTGGCCAGCTGGGGAAGGTTTGACATAGATACTGCTCCTTTTTTGTTTTAGATCAGAAATGCTGCAGAATCTGAAGCCCAGACACCTTTTGGTCTCATTAGGGGTCATGCCTACACAGTGATGGGCGTTGCCCAGGTTGGCGACAGGGACTCCTGTTGACAGGGTATGGGGACAGACTTCATAAACCTATATAGCGCATTGCAGTTTAAACTGCACTTTCGGACATGACAGAGGATGTCTCATCCAAAGAAGAAAGGCTGGAACTCAAAACAGCAAACATGAGTGAGAGAGAGAGAGAGAGAGAGAGAGACCTATGAGGCTGGCACAGTATAAACTTGGTCAGCAGCTGTGAGAACCTGGTCTTTGTTTTTTCTGTTCTTTTCTTCCCTGATTCCACATCAGTCCTGTCATAGTCATGGTTCTCCAGAGAAAGAGCACCCATACGCTAAATCTGTATATGAAGAGACTTAGTAGTCGGAATTGCTCACCTGATTATAGAGGCTGAGAAACCCTGCATTCCACAAGCTGGAGCCAGTGGTGTAGTTCCAGTCCAAGCCCAAGAGCCTAAGAACCAGGAGAATCATAAGTCCCAGCCCAAGAGCAGAGAAGGACAAAAGTCCCAGCTCAGCATTCAGGCAGAGAGGGCAAATTCTCCCTTCCTTTGCCTTTTTGTTATTTTTGGACCTTCAGCTGATTAGATGGGGCCACGCACAATGGGGAAGGCCATCTGCTGTACTCAGTCTACCAGTTCAGATGCCCACCTCACCCAGAAACACCTTCACAGACACAACCAGAATAATGCATAACCAAACATCTAGGCACGTCATGGCCCAGTCAAGTTGACACATAAAATTAACCATCACAAGTCGTATTCTCTGCAGCTGTAGTTCAGGGTGGAACTAATCCCCAGGGCGGGGAGGGGGCGCACCCAGACCCCACATGGCACCACTGTGACTTGCGGTGAGTGCTTTGTTTGGAGGAGTGCACGGGAAAGAGGAGGGGAGAAAGTGAGATGAGAGAGGAAGATGAGAAGCAGAGGGTGGCGCCCTTGCAGGGTCAAGTTCAGTGAAGTCCAAAGCATTTCCCTCCGTGCCCCCCTTGGGTGAATCTCAAACCCAGTCGGTAGGGGACCTGGGCACCTCCGGTCTCCTCCAGTGGCTGCCATGTTTTGAGCGACATGCTCCAAATGAGTGGGGGGCACGGGGTGCAAAGGGAGCCTGTCCCTCCCCCTCAGCGGGCGGCATGAGCAGCGTGCCCAAGAGAGAGATGCAGCTGGACTCTTTGGAGTGTTAGCTCCCTCCTCGCCCCTCCCTGTCTACACACGCCTTCCAGTCACTCACTTGAGCAGGGCTGTGATTCCTGATGTCAGATCTTCTAAATGTTATTCCAAGTGATGGCAGAAACCTTCCCATCGTATGACACTCTGTTCACCTGCGTTTGCTTCCTTTCCACCTGTAAGGAATTCACCTCCCCACACATTTCAATGAATGAACCTCTTTCATGGCGAACTTGGACTCTGGAGAGGTCATACTAACTTAAATGATTTTGCACGTAAAAAGAGCAAATTTATGCCAAAGGTATGAGGATAAAGGTTCTGAGAACTAAAATTCCTGGATCATTGACGAATCGAAGTCTTTTACTCTCACCCTTCCACCCCCAAAACCTCTCTAAGCATTGGTGCTCTTTCCTGCTCTGGGCAGAGCCTGAGGGCTGAGTCCTCTTTCTGTACTGGCTCAAGGGCTCTCAGTGTGGCAGCAGAGACCCTCATGTGACACCTGAAAGGGGGAGAAGATCGGATTTAGAAGACTTAGAAGTGGGTTTTTGTTTATTGTGGTTGTTTAAACTCCCAGCATGTGCTTAGATTCTGATCATCTAGGAGTCAGATGCTAAGGATGAAGAAAACTCAGTGTTAGACCCACTGACTGCTGGATGCTGAAGATACACGATAAATAAGACTTGGCCTCTGCCTCTGGGGGGTTCCAGTCTAGAGAGAAAACTCACTCGTTTGAAGATTCCTGTGGACTCACTTCTTGTTCATTACAATTCCACTTTGTTTCCCAGATGCGACATAACCATTCTGGGGTGATTAATGTAATATCGCGTTCAATAGGAATTAGGAAATTTTGAGGGCTACTTAACAACTGATGAGTTTTGACATGTTCTTAGTGTGTCAACAGGCTTTCAGAAAAGCCAGCCTCAGCTGGAGAGAACCCACCCTGGAGCTCACAGATGGATTTAGCATCTCACATTTCTCTGACGCTTTTCCCTTTTAGGTAAACTTCTGAGGCCAGAAAATAGAGCTCATCAGAGTCCGGAACCCTTGGGGGCAAGTTGAGTGGACTGGGTCCTGGAGCGACAGGTCAGTCCCCGCCCCATCCTTCTGACCTATCCCCACCTCCCTACAGTTCACGGGGTACGAGGCTGGCTTGTGCACGTGTGAAGAGGGGGCAGCCTGACTACAGTTCTCTCCTGGCTCCTGTTCAGGGAGGGTCCTGTCCTGCCTCTGGACCTTACTTCTGCCCTCGGGCCCTCCATGCTCTCAAACTTGAAGACACACGGTGCTCTTTACCTTTCACATAGTTGTATTATGTCAGTGACTGTATTACCTCCCATGGGAACTTTAAATCCCACGATATGGTGAAGGCTTCATCCCAGTGATGAAGAGCTCGTGTGTGTGTGTGTGTGTGTGTGTGTGTGTGTGTGTTGGGTGCAGGTGGGGTGGCAATGAGTACTTTAGGTGTGAGAATCCCTGAAACATTGCCAAGCAGGTCGCTAAAGTGTTCTCTCTCATGGTCACTGACCATTGGCCAGAGGCCCAGTGGCCCACAGTGAGACAGAGGAAGTGGAGCAGGAAATTCATCCATCACAGGGCAGCCACCTGGGCTATTTATACGGCCCCCGATTATAAAGAGAGGGCTGCCTGTCTTGTATGTGTCCCCTTCTCGTTCCCCGGGGAACAGCCTAGGTGACTGGGATGGGGGCTGTTCTAGCTCAGGCAGGGCCCCCTAACCTGTCCCCACTCCTGCCCACCCACGGCTTGGGGGGCTCCAGGGAGCCTGGTAGCGAGTCTCGAGCTTCAGTAAAACTGAGCAGTGTTTGTCCTCGGCTCCCACAGAGGCACCAACCCCCAGCCGTCGATGTGCTGGGGGCTTCATTAAGCTGACTCCACAGCCCGGGCCTGCCTGTCAGCCCCATCGCCGGGCTTGTGCCACCGTCCCTGCCGTCCGCTGGGCTTCTGTCTCCTCAGACCCATCAAAGGAGAGAAGAGATCAGCCTCCCTCTCCAGTCGGAAATGGAGAGAAAGAGATAAACCCACATGAATGAGACTGCTTCCTACGGTGAATAGATTTTGAGTCTGTCAGTTCAGGGAACACGGTGTGTAAAACGGCCGAACACTTTTTCCCCCTCCTGGGAAACACGCAGAGGGAGAAATAAAGGAAGTGCATTTTCACTGGCTCGAGGCTGGACACCAGCTTGCCTTCTGATCCCACCCAGCCTCGGGGTGATGGGAAGCTGGTCCGCAAGCCAGTCCCTGACCCTGACCCTGACCCTGCCTGCTGTGAGAACAGGGCTGAAAGGGCTGCTTACTCCCCCAGGTCCATGAGGTGTCTGGGGAGGGCCACTTAAAAGATATCGGCCCTGGGTACTGCTCTTCCCCGGACCGGAGAGATGTTCTACCTGAGTTCTCCCCGCCCCCATCCAAGACAAGGTCTACAGGGTGTAGGGGAGGTAGACGCATCACTTACAGCACCGCAGTGGTGGTGACTCAATTTGAACTATTTAGAGGTGGTCATGGGGGTCACAGAAACTCCGTGGTCCTGGAGGTGGAACTCCTGAGTTTGCAGGACAATGGGCGCCGTGCACCTGAGCCTTCTTGCCCATAGGCGGGCACGTCTACCTGGCAGAAGCCCACCGGGCTTCCTAGCACGGTCTTGTAAAGAAGGTACTTGGTAGGTTTAATGTCAAGCACGGGTGAACATGAGGTATTATCACCACTCTTCAAAGTGTCAGCTTGGGGCTTCCCTGGTGGCGCAGTGGTTGGGAGTCCGCCTGCCGATGCAGGGGATACGGGTTCGTGCCCCGGTCTGGGAGGATCCCGCATGCCGCGGAGCGGCTGGGCCCGTGAGCCATGGCCGCTGGGCCTGCGCGTCCGGAGCCTGTGCTCTGCGACGGGAGTGGCCACAGCGGTGAGGGGCCCGCGTACCGCAAAAAAAAAAAAAAAAAAAAAAGTGTCAGCTTGTAAACCAAGAGCAGAGGTAGAGGGAGTGTTCCAGGTCCCACATCTCAGCCCGCTGTGGCTGCTGGCTGGGCCCCTTCTGCCGCCCTCTTCATGTTCAACTCCCTGCGACGGCCCCAGGAGAATCTTCCGTGGAGGAGGGTCCAGTGGTCCTGAGGGCCTTTTTGCATCAGCTGCACTTGGAGATGTACTTTCCCACCAGCCTTTCCCCCTCTGGCACATTTCCAGGGCCCCGATCGGGATCAGTTCCCCACATTATGTGTACCCTGGTTCCTAGGGAGGGGCAGGTCCACCCCAAGGCCAGTGTCGTTCCCATTGCTGTCCGTGACCTTGTACCTAATGCTGGCTTTGTTCACCCCTAGTTCTTCTGAGCGGCATTCCGTTGGCCCAGCCGAGCAAAAGCGCCTGTGTCACACTGCTCTGGATGATGGGGAGTCCTGGTACGGTGCTTGTCTCTGTTTTCCTTTCCGTATTAACTCCATCACAGGTGTGAGCGTGTCTCACTGCCCTTAGGTGTAAGAAACACTGCTTTTCTTCTTCTATTTTCTTTTATTTTATTGGTAAATCAAATCCATTTGTCTCAAAACCCAGGTTGGCAGAGAATATAATGTCACGTTTGGGGGACTCACCCTATCTACAGGTTTAAGAGGCCCAGGGGAGTCAGTGCGATCTAGAAAACATGGGGCTGAGCCTCTGGTCTCCGGCCCAACCTCCTTCCTCTGAGCACTCCATCATCCCCGCTTGCACGTGAATTCGAAGACAAGCAGCCCTGACGCTCACAGGTACACCCCCTCCGTGCCCAGCTTGGTCACAGGGACCCTTGAAAGCTTCTACCTGAGAGCATCTAAAAATACAGACCTAAGTGGGAAGGAAACATTCCTAACCTGGAGTTTCCACAGGGCTGAATCTCTGTTTAACTGAAAACTTTAATGGGCCTTCATCTCTGGAGGTTTTTTTCAATCTTATTTCTTCCCGTCGGGTCCAGAAAGAGTTGGTGCGTCCAGCCCTGCAAGACCACAAATTCTTTTTTTTTTTTTTTAAGAAATACATACTTTTACATTTTTTAAATTTTTGGCTGCATCGGGTCTTAATTGCAGCATGAGGGGTCTTTCTTTGTGACACTCGGGCTCTTCTGTGGCATGTGGGCTTAGATGCCCCGCGACACGTGGAATCGTAGTTCCCCAACCAGGGATCAAACCCGCATCCCCTGCGTTGGAAGGTGGATTCTTAGCCACTGGACCACCAGGGAAGTCCCAAGGCCACAATTTCTGAATTTCTAGCTCTTTTCCTTTTCATGTGCTCAAACCAGTCCATTCTAGCCTGAACTCATCTCTTTTTTATGACACCTTATTAAATACAACATGCAAAAACTAATTAATATTCCAGTTTCTTCCCTTCTTTTCCCCTCGAGCGCAGCGTCAGTGAGCATTTGTTCTGGCTTCAGTATATTTACATATTTTACAGACAACAACTGTGGCAAGTATTTTTGCCCTTAATAACACGGATATCTATTTTCCAGCTCCAATAGTCCCTTGTACCCTCCTGCCCAGCTGCTAAGCTAGCATCACATATTTTAGATTCCGTTATGGTGGTTCCACACTTCCAGTGACTCCAGGTATCACCAGCTGCCATAACAAATAGACTCAAAATGTATAGACTCAGATGCAATCAAGTGTATTTCTCACTCACTGTAACCATCCAGGAAGACATTCCTATGCTGTGGGTGGCCCTCTCCATGCAGCGATTAGGGACTCAAGTTCCCTCCTTCGTGTGGCTCTACCATCCCCTGGAGACACAGTCACCTGCAGGAAGCCAGCAGAAGAGGGGGGAAAAAAAACCTTTGGAGAAGATATCCCCAATTCCTAAAAGCCTTGACCCAGAATTAAGACATGCCACCATTTTCATCCTCCACTCACTGGAAGGCCCCGCCTGGTGAATGAGCTTGGTGTCCTGCTAGCCATCTGTCTCAGGAGCCATGAGTTCATAAGTAGAAGAAGTTTGTGGAAAACATACAGGGTGTTTGAGAGATTGACAAGCTGTTGAACTGGACATTAGACACACATTGACCTTGAATTTTGAGTACTGTGCAGGGTTGATGAGTTACATGAAGAGAGCAAACCAGAAGAAAGGTGAGGTCTGGAATTCGGATTCTCCCACGAATTGCCGAATAAGAGCAGCAGGTGGGAACAGAGTTTGAGAGGCTACCTGAAGTCAAGCTAGTGGAAGGAAAGTCAGGCCCAGAAGGAAGGAGAAACAGGGCAGAGGAAATGAGGAAACCCAGCAAAGGGAGTGCCCTGTGCATGGCCCACGGTCCAGCCCTGCACCACGACCACCCTTCCAGAAGGAGCTGCGCCCGACACCTGGGACTGAAACTGGCCCGGGCAATGCGTGACACTAAACCTGTCAGCACTCTGAATCTGGAGCCTTTCCTCTGGGAATCTTGACACTAAAACCTTTCCAATCTCTTTCCACTTTTATCTTTCACCGCCCCTCCTCCCAGGACATACTCCCCAAACTTTCCCTTCTCTCATTTATGAGCTCCTCTCCGTCACTGAATCATTTTCGTTCGCAGTACAGTGCTGTCATTTCACCTACTTCAAAGGACAAAAGTTTCTCCTGACCCACTGAAACCACCAAGCCTTTTCTCTCCTCTTCGCTACACAAAACTCACCAGTGGGCTTCCCTGGTGGCGCAGTGGTTGAGAATCTGCCTGCCAATGCAGGGGACACGGGTTCGAGCCCTGGTCTGGGAAGATCCCACATGCCGCGGAGCACCTAGGCCCATGAGCCACAACTACTGAGCCTGCGCGTCTGGAGCCTGTGCTCCGCAACAAGAGAGGCCGCGATAGTGAGAGACCTGAGCATGGCGATGAAGAGTGGCCCCCGCTTGCCGCAACTAGAGAAAGCCCTCACACAGAAACGAAGACCCAACACAGCCATAAATAAATTAATTAATTAAATTAAAAAAAGAAAAACTTAAAAAAAAAAAAAAACACTCACCAGCTCCTCTCCACCCTCCCTCTCCTGACTACCCTCAGCTGTGGCGTGTGCGCCACCATCCACTGAACCTGCCCTTGCCAAGGGCAGCCCGGACTCTCACTTTGCTAAATCTGATCGACTTGATCCGTCAGCAGCATTTGACATGGTTGCCACTGTGCTCCCTGCATCCCAGATGCTACCTGGGTTCTTTCTCAGCACCCCGTCCCGGTCCCTCCCCAGGCCCCTAACCTGTTAGCACTGAAGGGCTCCAGGGCTCAGTCCATGGACCCCGTTCCTCGCTATCTGCTCCCCGTATTTAGGGCATCTCATCCTGTCTCAGGAGTTTAACGACTGTCTTCACACTGATAACTCCCAGGTCCTTTCCCCAGAATATTCCAGATCCACGTACTCACCTGCCCGCTAAATCTCCCCTTGAACTACAATTTGCTTGACTGTGACGAGACCTTTTAAAGTCATAGCTGAGTCTGTGCAAATCCCCCCCCAAAAAATAAAAAATACCAAATGTATGAAACCTCAGTTATGTGTGAGCATGGGCTGATTAGTCACTAACTCTCTAATTGACATCTCGGTTAACATCTCCCAAACTTGCTTCAACACCCCCCATCTCTCTCCTTCCGGTTGCTCAAACCAAAACCTTGATTCCTCTCCTTCTCTCCTTCCCCACATCCAATCTGTCAGCAGGTCCTGTAAGATCTACCTTCAGAATGTATCTCAAATCTGGTCCCCGCTCACCACCTCCCGCCTACCAGCCTGGACCGACCAGCCTCATCTCTTCCCTGGACGATGGCGTTAACTTCCTCGCTGGTGGCGTCTGTGCCCCTGAAGTCTGTTCTCAGCATAGCAGCGCCGGGTCCCATCCCTCCTCCGTGTAACACCTTCCAAGGGCTCTCCATCTTGTCCAGGTCAAAAGCCTTATGGTGACCAACCTGACCCACCGTTATCTTTGGATGTTATCATTTGCTGGCACCTTGGGCCACATCATTGGCCTTCCTGGTGTTCCGTGAGCACATGAGGAAGGTATCTGTGTCAGGAACTTGCTCCCTACGTACCTGGAGCTCACAGAGAGCCACCTTTCCCGTCCCCCATGCCTCAGGCCTCCACACCTGATCAGAGAGGCCTCCCTGTTTAAAATAGCCCCAGGCCCGCAGTCTCACCCCTCACCCTAGTCTAACTTCCTTGTAGCACTTACCTATAATCAACCTGTATTTTTGCCTGTTTAAACCTTTTTCGCCTCTATGTTTTGGTGTGCATTTTCCATCTTCTCGCACCTGAGGTCTCCCTGCTCCTTGAGGAAGCAGCCGGCCCTTGTAGCTGTTTGTTAGATGCGTGAACGAACGGAGAGCCCACGTCATCACCATCACCCCACCACGTGCTGCATCTCCACTTTGTTGCAGGATGGCATTCAGAGACTTCCAGGCCCACTTTGACAAAGTAGAGGTCTGCAACCTCACTCCTGATGCCCTGGAGGAGGGTGCTGTCCACAGGTGTGAGGTGACGGTCCGTCAGGGAAGCTGGGTGCGGGGCTCCACAGCTGGCGGCTGCCGCAACTTCCTGGGTAGGTAGCCCGCCTGTCACTCTCTCTGTCATTCCCAAGTGTCCAGTCCACTTGCTGGACATTGGTGGATCAGGGCCAGGACCCTCGGGAAAGAGTAGAGGTCGACAGCAGGATTTCAGGGGTGACCAGCATAAGAGGGCTACAAAGATTGAACAGGAATTAGATAAGAATTGCTCAGGGAAATGCCCATGTTTTACCACTTAAGTTATTTTCCGTTATAAGTAATAGAAAGCACAGCTCACACTGCTTTATTAATAAAAAGGATGTATTGTCCTCCGTAATTGGAAAGTTCAGAGGAGAAGGAGGGCATCAGGCCTGGTTCTCTCAGCCCGTTTGTTTGCGATAGTCTGTCCTGCCCTCTTCCCTCTGTTGACTTCTTCCTCTGTCTGGTTTTCTTCATAGTCACAGGAGGGCTGCCAGCAGCATCCTGACCTCTCACTGACACGCACGGCAAGAGCTTCTAATGGTCATTCCACAAAAGGCCTCAACGTCCCTCTAACTGGGAGCTCCTGGAGCTGAGATTGCCTGGTGAATGCTACGGCTTATTGGCTTTGCTCCAATTCTCCGTGGCAAAAGCCCAGATTACTCAGAGCTCACCCTTGGAGCTGGGGGTGAGGTCCATCCTGCTCCAATTGTGCAACCACTAAGCGGATGCTGGGGGACGACCACAAGGGCGCTGCACTCTCCTTTAAACGCCAAGTGGAAAAACAAGATGGTGCACACTGTAGCTGACTAGCCCCAGAAGAATGTCTTTAAAAAGCTGTGTGGGAAACGGTTGGAAGGAGGGTGGAAATGGAAGAGGGGACACTTTGCGTTCTCACGGGAGGTTACAGAAAGGAGGGCAAGAGGGGATCAGGACAGAAAGGGAAGAACTGTTTTCTCAGGTTTGGGAAATACAACCAACTAGTGAATATATAACCAAAAAGAAGCAGACTCACAGATACAGAGAACAAACTAACAGTTACCAGAGAGGAGAGGGAAGCAGGGGTGGGGGAAATAGGAGGTACAAACTATAGGGTGTAAGACAGGCTACAAAGATGTATTGTACAACAGAGAATATAGCCAACATTCTGTAATAACTGCAAATGGAAAATAACCTTTAAAATTGTATAAATATAAAAAAAATTTTTAAATAACATATACAACTCAAAGGATGTTAGCATGTTCATAGAATTGTGCACCCATCACCACAATCAATTTTCGTTTGATTCAGAGCATTTCATCACTCCAAAAAGAAACCACGTACCAGTGGCATTTATTACCCTCCCCCGAACCCCCAGGCCCTGGCAAGCATTCATCCATTTTCTGTCTCCATAGATTTGCCTGGTCCGGACTTTTCGTATAAAAGGAATCATATAAAATGTGGTCCTCTTTGGCTGACTTCTTTCACTTAGCATGACATCTTCTAGGTCCATCCATGTTGTAACATGTCAGGACTCCTTCACTTCTTTTTATGGCTGGATAATATCCCATTGTCTGAATATACCAGGTAGGGTTTATCCGTTCATCCATTGATGGACACTTGGGTTGTTACCACTTTTTCGTTATTATGAATAATGCTGCTATGAACATTCATGTACAAGCTTTTATGTGGTCATGTGTTTTCATTTCTCTGGGGTAAATAGCTAAGACAGTTGCTGGGTTAAATAGTAACTCTATATTTGCTTCTTAAGAAGCTGCTTATTTTCTAAAGCGATTTCTGTACCTTTTCACAAGCAGTATGTGAGGGTTCAAATTTCTCCAATAATTTTAAACCCTGTCTCCTAAACTTAATTTTTATGAGCATTTCCCCAGAAATGATCTTAAGAATCAAAGCATGATTCTTAAGGATTGTGTAATAATCCATCATGTGGACATAACCTAACTGTTGTCCATACCCTTCCATTGGTCATTTGTATCATTTCTAAGTTTTTGCCATTACAAGTAACCTGATGATAAAAATCTTAACTTATAATTCTTTGCTTGGGACCCTTGAAACTCGGCTAAAGAGTGGAAGGCTATCCCCATTTTTAAAGCTTTTAAAGCTTTTTTTATATTTTGCAAATGTTCCTCCCCAAAGGCCATGTTCTACTCTCACCAGCATCTTAAGAGCGACTACATCACCACCCTCACCAACCCGGATCTAACCACCCTACTGGACTTTCAGCTGATGGAAATAGGTTTATCTTATCAGGAGTCAACTGAATTCTGCTTTCTTTTGTGATTTCAGAAACGGACATCAAATTCAAGAAGTTAAGCCTGACTTCCTGTAAAAACATCATTTCTCTAATGGACATATCCTTCCAAATATGCAGGCAGAAATAGAAGTTAAGTGTTTTTCTCTAATGTAGACTTCCCTAGAATGTGGAGAGTCTTCTTCACAGAGAATAACCAAAGCCTGGGAGACACTGGTGCTAGAAATGGAACAAAATCAAGAGGCACAGGGGACTTCCCTGGTGGCGCAGTGGTTAAGAACCCGCCTGCCAATGCAGGGAACATGGGTTCGAGCTCTGGTCCGGGAAGATCCCACCTGCCGCGGAGCATCTGAGCCCGTGCGCCACAACTACTGAGCCTGCGCTCTAGAGCTCGCGGGCCACAACTACTGAGCCCACATACCGCAACTACTGAAGCCCGTACACCTAGAGCCCATGTTCCACAGCAAGGGAAGCCACTGCAATGAGAAGCCCGCGCACCACAAGGAAGAGTAGCCCCTGCTCGCCGCAACTAGAGAAAGCCCACGTGCAGAAATGAAGACCCAGTGCAGCCGAAAATTTTTTTAAAAAAGAGGCACAGACTGGCCAGTGGGGGGAATGTTTGTGAAGGGACTTGGGGATCTTTTTGCCACTTTGGGGTGCTGTCCAGGACAATGAAGAGTTTTTCATATGTGTGTTTTCAACCTTTCTTTTGCCATCCCCCCCACCCTTGCCATGCCCCCTCTTCAGAGATTCATGGCTTAATAATTAACCCCCCTCCCTCAGAGTCCTGAGTCTGTGTCACACATGTCACCCGTGCCAGCCCATCGCCCTCCTCCCCTGCAGCTCCAGGAGCCTTGGGGTGATATGACGCTCACGTCTTCCTTTCTTCCTTAATTCACTTGCACAGACCAGTGGCAATGGGAAGCCAGCCTTTGGTGAATTCAGAGTGTTCTGGGACAAGCTGAAGAAGTGGACAGTGTGTAACCCAGCCAGTGTGTGGCTGCTAGGGGACTGTACAAGCCTAGAGCAGAAGGGGATTTTATTTTATTTTATTTTTAAATATTTATTTATTTATTTTGGCTGAACCATGTCTCAGTTGAGGCATACATGCGAGATCCAGTTCCCCGACCAGAGATAGAACCCAGGCCCCCTGCATTGGGAGCACAGGGTCTTAGCCACTGGGCCACCAGGGGAGTCCCAGAAGGGGATTTTAAAGGTCCAGGTGCTGCCGACCAGAGGGTTTGTGTTTGAAAAGGTGGAACGGAGGAAATCAAGATGGAATTCCCATATTTACTTCCCATACTTATGGGAGTACCGCAGGGCTTCCACCCAATATGAAAGGAAAACAAAGGGACCCACACTTTTGGAGACCCTAAGCCTACCATTGCCCCTTCTGCCTGGTGAGGAGTCTCTCCCCCGCATGGACCCCATTACTGCCATCAAAGGAGCCTCAGCGGGGGCTTCTGCGTGCTCGCATTCTCAGAGCCTCTGCTCTCTCCCTACAGAAACTTTTCCTTCAGTCTGATGCTGACAAATCCGGCACCATGTCCTCCTACGAGCTGCGGACCGCCCTGAAAGCCACAGGTAAAGGAAAGCCTGGGCCACCAGGCGAAAGCTATCTGCGTGCCGGGTGCTGTCTGTGGCAGCCACTCACCTCTCGCGGCCCACAGAGGGGGCTGGACTTTGACCAGCATCGATGCTTCTTAAGGGCAGGGCCCAGCCTCAAATTCAGGACTTGCTCACTCTCATCAGGGATCTTTAAAGTGTAGCCACTGAGGCTGAACTCAGCCTGACCCCTGGAGGCCTCAGCCTCTGGCCAATTTTCTGGCCAAGCAGAGTTATATGCGACTCTGGTGGCAAGCTCCCACGCCTTTAATTTCTGCTTTCAGATGGCAATTAACACAGAGAGGCAGGGCATGTCCATCCCATGGTTTGGGGTCAGGTTTGGGGTCAGGTTTGGGGTACACAGAGTCGTGTACCCCTCTGCCACGGAGGCCCCGTCTCTGGCTTTGTCACCAGCGGACTGAATCCAAACCAATGATTCTGTTGTCGTTTATACCCATTTCCTGCATGAGGGATGGGCTCCGGGTGACATTCCTAACCCTCTGGCAGCCCCTGCCAGGGCAGTCTGAGTCTCTGGGGCTCAGCTGTCCTTTGCATAGGGCGGCCACTGCAGCCTACACCCCGCCAGGCCACAAGGCATTTCTCACAAAGCAGGCTTCACACACATACCCCTGGGCCCGGCCAAAGCCTGGAATCTGGTTCCCTTCCAGTTAAAATAAACATCGGGAAACACTGTCAGCTTCATGGTCTGATAATGGGACAAAATCAGGACCAGCTTGGTCCTGTGTGATGGCAAAGAATCAAAATTAATTATAAATGTGGAGAGTGCCACGGATGAGAAGGGCCTGATCTTCTTAGGGTCTGGGGACCTGGTTTCTAGGGCAGAAGGACAGAGCAGGGGGAAAAGGGAGCCCTTCAGAGAGGGAGGTGTGGCCACGTCTTTCTTTTCCCGGCTCGGGGAGGGGGAGGGAATCCGCCCTCACCCTGCCCTCTTCCTGCCCCATCCAGAGCTGACTCCAGGATTCTGGGTGTTGCCTCCAGCCAGCTCCACTGTGCAGGCTCCAGAAACCATGTCCTGCCTCTGGACTGGCCCCCTCTCGGTCTGGAATTGGGAACGAGGACACAGGAAGACCCTGGGCAGGCTTCTAAGGAATACTTTGAACATTTCCTGGAAAGGGGGCGTGCAGGCTGAAATGAAAGAGGGCAACGCTGGTTAGAAACCAAAGCCTTAAGTGTTGAATCTATAAGGAGCGTTACCTTCTCTAAACCCCTCATTCGACCGATGAGCAAAGAGGTTGAATGAGCAAAGAGAAGGGAAGCAAAGCGCTCAGGCCCAGGTTTTTGCTCCATCGTGGGCGTGTGTGAACGAGCCTAGCATGGGGTCTTTCACTGAGGGCAGCGGCATAACTCGGTCTCCAGAGCCCCCAACACCTCTGGGTTAAAATGCCCATGAGAAACAGACACTTACTGCAGGTGTCCTGGCTGGAATCCCCCCAGGGCCAGCAGGAGCTGGAAGTGGAACCCTAGAACCAGAGGGTAGCACCGGGCTTGGGGCTTAAACACTGTCCAGCATCAAGTTCTCCCAAGCGAGACTTCCTGAAAAGTCAGCAAGACCCTATGGATGATGTGAGGTCAAAGCTAAGACCCTGAACTTGGCGAACTCAGAAGTTTCACCAAGTGACGCTGTGGGTTCCCCAGTGTCCCCCCGACAGAGGCGCACTGTCTTACTGCATCGGAGCCAAGGGTGCCGGGTGGACACTGGCTCCCTTCCTTGGTGCAGCCCTGGGCTGACTGGTGCTCCCAAAGGCGCACCCCATGGGGCTCACCCAGGGCAGCCATGCCTCTCCCTCTCCCCACAGGCTTCCAGCTCAGCACTGCCCTCCTGAAGCTGATTGTTCTCAGGTACGCAGACCAGGAGCTCCAACTGGGCTTCCATGACTTCCTCAACTGCCTGGTCCGGCTGGAGACTGCAAGCCGTAAGTGTCCAGGGGGGCTGCATGTTCCTGAGCCCAGGGAGAGCACACCTCCCTCCATCACCTTCCAGGAGCATGTAAGGGGCAACCTGCTGAGAACTGCAGCAAAGGCGGGCTGAGCCACACGCCCCACCATCTGTGTGCCGTGTGCGGCTAGCTGAGGGGCAGGTGTGCACGTCTTCTCTGCAGTGCACCTGGTACCGTCACCCTCCTTCCGTTCCCAGTGTCTTTGTGGGAGGGTAACTGGGTGGGGATGGGGCTCCTGCTGCGAATCAGAAGAAAGATCAGATCCCATCACAGGGCACAGAATCGGGAGTCTCTCTCTCTCTACCTCTGTCCCCCGCCCTCCTTCCCTCTCCATCCCTCTGTGTTTACAAAAGCCCTAGACACTGACCCGATTGTCTCACAGAAGATCTGTTAGTCCAGGAAGAGAGAGAGAGAGAGATTACGTGCAGGTGGTCCTTAGCGTTTGCAGTTCATAGCCACCCACCCCTCACTGGGTAGTCACGCAGTTGAAGCTGAACGAAGCACATCCAGAACCTGTGACTCAACACCAGGGTGACTGCTGTGCAGGTGTCCCCCCAGATGCCCATGCTCTGGGGTCACCATCTTGAATCTTAATAATTTTTTAAAATATTTATTCATTTATTCATTTATTTTGACTGTACCGGGTCTTAGTTGCGGCATGCAGAATCTTTAGTTGCAGTGTACAGACTTCTTAGTTGCAACATGCATGCGGGATCTAGTTCCCTGACCAGGGATCAAACCCAGGACCCCTACACTGGGAGCATGGAGTCTTACCCACTGGACCACCAGGGAAGTCCCTTGAATCTTAATAATTTTTTTAGAGGTTTTTTGTTGTTGTTGTTGTTGTTGTTAATTTATTTTTGGCTGCATTGGGTCTTTGTTGCTGCACACGGGCTTTCTCTAGCTGTGGCGAGCAGGACCTACTCTTCGTTGCGGTGCGCGGGCTTCTAATTGCAGTGGCTTCTCTTGTTTCAGAGCATGGGCTCTAGGCGTGCGGGCTTCAGTAGTTGTGGCACGCAGGCTTCAGTAGTTGTGGCTCGCGGGCTCTAGAGCGTAGGCTCAGTAGTTGTGGCGCATGGGCTTAGTTGCTCTGTGGCATGTGGGATCTTCCTGGACCAGGGCTCGAACCCATGTCCCCTGCATTGGCAGGTGGATTCTTAACCACTGCACCACCAGGGAAGCCCCTTAATAATTTTTTAACAAGGGGTCCCACAACAAATTATGGAGCCAGTACTGCTTGGCACTTTCTAAAGTATGTTTACTGGGTGACTTCCAGGCACTGGCTAAACAAAGGCAAAGTCTGTGCTCCTTGGTTCCACGGTGGGGAGCTCCCGCTGCTTCTTTCAGGACACTTAGAACACACGGAATTACTCATCTGAAGCTTGTCTCCACCAGACTCTAAGCTCCAAGAGAGCCGTACTGAGTGGACAAACAAGGTACACGTGATGATTGATGGGGATGATGGTCTGAGATAGGCGGGAAGGTCCTGCAGGGCCTGGCCGGTGACCTCAGGGCCCAGGCTTTCTCTAGGTGTGAGTGGGAGCTAACGAGAGGTGCACTGTAGAAACAGCCTCCTCAAAGGCGGTCGCGTATTAGACTTACAGGGCAGTCAGAGCTGACCTCGAGATAGTGAGATTTGGTAGCTTCTCTTCTCTCAACTGCACTTTTCCTTTCTGAATCCCCTCAGGCCCAGTTGTTTCATGCAGGGGGTTCTCAGCTTGTTCTTATAACTGAGGAATCCTAGGGAGAAGGCACTCAAAACTGAACATCACTGGTCAGTTTAGCTAAAAGTATATCAATATTATTGATCTTTTCTAAGAACCAACCTTTCATTTCCTTGATTTTCTCTGTTCTTCAGTTTTCTAGGATCCTTATGTTAGATTCACCATCTGGAGAACTTTAAAAATCCCAAAGATAGGGCTTTACCCCAGGCTGATTTTAACTTTTTATTCTAGAAATTTTTGCTCATACACCTAAGTATAAAGTGGGATACAGAGGGTGGGAGGGAGGGAGGAAGACGCAAGAGGGAAGAGATATGGGAACATATGTATATGTATAACTGATCCCCTTTGTTATAAAACAGAAACTAACACACCATTGTAAAGCAATTATACTCCAATAAAGATGTTAAAAAACAAAACAAAACAAAACAAAACAAAAAAAAGAATAATAACCGGTCCCCGTGTGCCCTCCATTGGTGCATCTCAAACCCTGACCCATGACAGTCCTGAGGACAGCATCCAAAGCTGTTAATGATCAGGCTACACAGACTAATTAAATTAGAATCAAGGGGGTGGCAATACAGCATCATCTTTATTAAAATTTCCCATTAGTTTGAGCGCCTTCTACCCAGCCTCAGTTGTCATCTTGCTTATCTTTTCCATATGACCCCCTAAAGCATACTGTTTTTCCTGAGTTATTTAATGACAGATTTCAGAAATTTGGTCCTTTTGTCTGTAAACATCCCTATCAGAGAGACTTCTTTTTAACATAATCGTCATGCCATTTGCACCCTCACAAAATTCTCAGTGAGTTCTCAACATCATCTAAGACCCGGTCCACACTGAGATTCCCCAGGTCTCCTCAGGACCTAATCACTGCATGTGGCTGCTGGGTTCTGTCTCTTTTGTTCTGTGGCAGCCCTTCCTACTTCTTGGTGTATTTTAAAGCTCCCCGGGTGATGCTCAGGTAAAGCCAGTGTGGACTGGTTCCACCACCGGGACTAAGATGGGGAGACTGAGGCCAGGAGAGGACAGTAACTGTCTCGGGTTATTCAATGCGGCAGACGGGCTCTCTCTTCTAGCCCAGCTCTGCCTACGGGTGGGACCACCCGGTGCTCACCTTCTCAAAAGGGACGCGTAGAGACTGAACAGCTTTCAAGACTCATGCAAACCTTTATGTACACGCGATTTTTTTTTCTCTGGGGAGAAGGTCTGTGGATTGCAAGGGCTCTGTAGCCCCCAACAGTTAAGATAGGGGAGATATTTTGGGTCCACGAGCTGGCCGGCTGACCCACATACAGTAAATGAAGAGACCCACTCCCCAATGCTCAGGCCACCGGCTTCTGCCATCACAGGAATTCCAGAGGCTCCCCCAGTTGAGAGACACCCCGCTCAGGGGGCCTGAGTCTGGCCGCCGCCCTAGAAGATGCTCACCTCTTAGCAACAGATGGAACGGCTTCTCCACCAGCCTCTCGGAAGGCCCCTCGGCCATGGGAAAATAGCTAGGCCTGTTGAAGGAACTTCTCCACAATGATACCTTTCTTGTGTCTCTCCCATCAGGGATGTTCCAGGCCCTCAGCACGAAGAACAAGGAGTTCATTCATCTCAACATAAACGAGGTATGACCCAGCCAGGGCTAGGCAGAGCCCACACTCCATAATGCTTGCTGAATGCATGATCACATGGGAGGGTCCACATCTAGCCTCAGGGTAATAATTAATAATAATAATATTGCTAATAGTTGTGAGGCAGTATTCATGTAGCAGTCAGTAGAAGCCTACAGTAGCCCTTTGAGCTAAGGACTAATAGTATCCCCATTTTGCAGAGGTGGAAACTGAGGCATAGAGAGATTAATCCCCTGGAAGAGTGAGCGAGCAAACCCTGCCCCCTTGTCCTGTCCTCCTTCTGCCACATGGGCTCCTCGGCCCCCTGCCCTCTGCCTTCCGAAGTTCACTTTTTCTTGTTCATGTCGTTGCCCTGTGGGTCTCGAGATTCTTGTGGGGTGTGAGTGTGTGTGTGTGTTTATGCGCATGCACACACACCTCAAAGACCCTGAGGAATACACAACTTTTACCTGTTGCAGGGACTGCTCACAGCAAAAATGATGGAGGGGAGAGAATGGGTCAGTTCTGGAGGCTTGGATGAGGGGTCCCAGGAGTGGACAGCCCTCCCCCACTGCCCAGAGTGTGGTCTGTGGGCCAGCGGCATGGCCATCACCTCGGGGAGCTTGTGAGAAATGCAGAGTACCACACAGTGATCACAGTCAACAGTACGGTGTCATAAACTTCAAAGCTTCTAAGAGACGAGATCTGAATTGTCCTGACCACAAAAAAGAAATGACGATGTGATATGATAGAGGCTCTAGCTGATGCCATGGTGGTGATCATCTTACAGTATATCAGTGGATCAAATCAATGCATTTACACCTTATACTTACACAATGTTATGTGTCAATTATATCTCAATAAAAGAAATCAACAAAATAAAAGCAAAAAAAGAAATCCAGAGTACCAGGCTCCACCCCAGACCCAGTGGATCAGCTCTCATTTTAGCAGGATACACAGTAATTCCTAAACCCACTAAAGTTTGAAAGCGCTGGTTAGACATTCTTCTGCCCAAAAGTGCGGCAGGGGGGACTACAGGACACTTTCCTTCAATCATTCCGTAATTTTTATTTCCCTTTTTTTCCCATTCTCTCCCTGTGCTTTCTGTCCAACTCTGCTTTCCCCTGGACCTAAGAGCAGAAAAGTCAGGCAGCCTGTGTCTCCTCCATCTCTGAGCTCTTTCTTCTCCCCACACGTTTCCATGCTCACATTGCACACATTGGCTCACTTCCAAATTCAGTAGTAACTTTGGATGTGGGTACCATTTTATTGACTATTCCAAGACAAAGAGTTGGATGACGGTGTGTATTAGACAAGGGATGGAACTGTCAGTCTCTGTGCCTCAGTTTCACCTTTTGCAGAAAGAGATCTAGGCCTTAATCTTACACCAGAAGCTTGGTTTCTAGTAATATCATGTAACTTAGCAATTTATTATGTTGACTCATCACTAATTTTCTCATGTGGGTCTCAGATTCCTGGGTACATTATAATTTCACCAAGAATAGAAACTGGGGGCTTCCCTGGTGGCGCAGTGGTTGACAGTCCGCCTGCTGATGCAGTGGACACGGGTTCGTGCCCTGGTCTGGGAAGATCCCACATGCCGCAGAGCGGCTGGGCCCGTGAGCCATTGCTGCTGAGCCTGCACGTCCGGAGCCTGTGCTCCGCAACGGGAGAGGCCACAGCAGTGAGAGGCCCGTGTACCACAAAAAAAAAAAAAAAAAAAAAAAAGAATAGAAACTGGACATTTTTCTTTTCTAGTATTCTCTTTCACCTTTAGCACATACAACACATTCAATAAATGTAGCTCCTCTGACTGATAACGTATAAAACACCCCAAGGATGCCAAAGAAAGACATACATACTCAACATAGTCCCTTATAAAAACAAGACAGACCCCTATACCCATCTTTATTTCTCATTTACCTCAAGGTTTTGCCACCAATAAGTGTGAAGAATGTGTGGGAGTTGCCATGTGTCCATGGTGCAGGGGAAGCGTGAGTGGGTTTTGTATTCGATAGCTCTTAGCTGGTCAAAGGCCCCGAAGTACCAGAAACATGGAAGGAAGCATTGCATTGCTTCAAGTTCTAGGTGTCACTTCCAGCCCAAGTGTCCACAGGTGTGGGGTCTGGAATGAGCTCTGTGTCCCCATTTCCTCTTCCTCAATAGGCCAAGCCATTTTGTTGTAAGTGCTTGCGCTTGCCCCATACTTACCATCCTCCGAGACAACAGGAAAAATCTTTGAGTTCTGCCCCTCTCCTTCTCCCTTTAAACCTGCCGTCCTCAACTCTGGCTAGAAGTTAGAATCATCTGGGGAGGTTTTAAAGCCTCAACGGCCTGGTCACATCCCAGACCAATTAAATCCAGATCTTTGGGAGTGGGACCCAAGCATCAGTATTTTAGAGATTCCCCTGGTGAGCCCAGTGTGCGGCCAAGTTGAGAGCCACCTTTTTAAATCCCCCCCCCCAGACCCCAGCAAACCATTCTAGCCTTCCTCTGCCTTGAGTTGGCCTCATCGGCAGTTACTCTGCCAAAAGTAACTTCCTCCATCCAATTGCTTTCCACAATCCTGGCCTCGTCATGTGCCATGCCCAGGAAGGAGGGCAGAGAGGAGAGAAAAAAACCATCCCATACAGTCATGTTCCCCCAAGTCACCTGGTCATGATAAGAAAGCTAGTGGAAAGGAGGAGGTGGATGGCTTCCGGAGAGAGGAGCAGAGGGGAGGCCCATCCACCTCTCCACCGGCTCACCTGTAAAAAGCCCAGGCACCGAGTCTGCTTCCCTTTCCTGCAGCCCTTCTCTGACGGAGGGTCACCTCTGTCCTCAGCGTCCCCGTCAAAGAGGAAAAGGTGCTTATTTTATACCGCCTGGACCAAGGTGCCTCAAGGTGTCTCTTCGACAGGGAGAAAGCACATTTCTCTCTCTCTCTCTCACTACCCTCACTTGGCTTGAGCTCACTCAGAAAAGGCTCAGGACCTCCGGAAAACTTAAAATGCTGAAAATTAATTAATTTTTTAAAATGTTTCTTGTTGAGGTAGAAGTTCATGTTTGCATCACAGTGATCAGGTGGTAGAGCTCCTGTGGCACAAACGTACTGGGGCTGGTAGGGAAATGAAGGAATGACCATTCTCTCTTTCTTTCTCTTTTTATTCCCAGTTCATCATCCTGACAATGAACATTTGAGGCTTCCCTGGCAGGGATGCACTTTGTCCAGCTGAATCTTGGTTTGGACCATGAACTTCAGTATGTCCCCAGGTGTAGAGCCATCATGCCCGGAGCCCTCTCCCCTTCCACTGTCCGACCCTCTCATCCCCCACACCCCACCCTTCTGACCTCGGAAGAATGAAATGGACTCAGTATGATCTCTGATTTTGTGCTCCTTCTTTGTAAAATCACTGCACTGAGATGGTTGATGCCAGCACCTGTGCCTTACAAACAGGTTTAGGCATCGCCAGCAATTCCTCCCCCGACTTTCCCCACCTCCTCCCATTACTAATTCTTCAAAGTGCAACTCAGTGCACAAACCCTGGCCTCCGTGTAGCTTCGATCATTGTTCTCAAACATCCTCTATGGGACAATGCTTTTGTAAATGTGTATGGGGCTTGAGAAGACAAGGAAAAGGTGTGAGGTCATAATTAAGCATTCTTCTGCATCGTGGGCATGTTTCCTTATTGGGGAGAACATCAGGGAATTCTGGATGCTTACTGGTAAGAGTAGAACAACCTCCTCCAAGAACTGGTAACTAAGACAGACTCTGTCCAGTCCAGACATTCTTTGTGTCCAAACCTTTGGAGTCAGAAAAGCCAAATGCAATGCTGTTTCTTCTCAGGGAATCCAGATTCAGGTCAGACTTGATCTCATTCATCTCCCCCATGATGAGGGAGGATAGAGTGAAGCCTCTCTCTAGCTCCCCTAACACTGAACTGGAAAATCCCACCAAATTGGAATAATGGAAAGACTATGATAAGATATTGGCTCAATAAATGCTAGGTCTCATTTTCTTATTAACACACTTGTGGCAGATGAGGTGGAATGGAGGGGTGAGCAGAGAGGAAAGGAAGGAGAGTGGTTGGGATGAAGATCCAGTTAGGATGGAGCTTCATCGGAACCCTATCCCTGGTTAAAGAGGCCAGGGCAACATGGTCTCCTCTCTCATTGCCAGCCCTTCTCCGAGTCACTCAGCAATGGATGGAGGATAAGAGTGTTATGTAATAACCATGTCTTCTAGTTTCTGTATTTGATGTTCGACATCTTGAGGCCTTGCTGACTCTGAAGGGATTGCCCCTCCCAAAGCTACTTAATCCCTAAGGATAGTAATTATTTTCATATGCAAACCAACCAATCCAGAGCCTACACCCCAACTACCTCCTTTATCAGGCTCTCACACTCTAGGCCACTACCCAGCTGCCCTAATCGCCCCACTGCCAGATACTCAACAACCAGGGACAGACCCTATGCCCTAGACCCTGCTGCAGTTATTCAAACTAGCCAGTCCTCAGCCTGCTTACCCTGCCTCACCTTTTCCTTCCCATGGAAACCACAATAAAAACTCTTGCCCACATTTTTCCTTTACTCTTTCTGCCTTGTGATTGATCCTGGTGCTTCCCCATGTGACGCTGCATGGCCTAGTGAACCCTCCTCTTCTTGGGATCTGTGAGTATAACAAGTTATCTTTTCTGATCTGTTGGCCTCACACCAGATGATAACTTGACTTCGCAGGAAGAAATTAAGAGCACTGGAAATGGTATCTGGGTAAATATAAGAAAAGGTTGTGTAAATGTATTTTTTCTCTTTTCTCCTAATTTTGTTAAAAGACATAATATTATATAAAGTAATAATTATAACACTATACTGTTGGGTTAATAACATATATAGAGATATGATAATAGTAGCACAAAGGAGAAGGGGAGGAAATGAAGATATATTAGAGCAATATTGCTGTATTTCACAAGAATTAAGTCAGTATTAACCTGAAGTAGATGGTATAAGTTAGCATGCATATTGTAATTTGTAGAGCCACGACTACAAAAATAACTCAAAACTACAGTAAGACAACAGAAGAATCAAAATGGTACCCTAAAAAATTGTTTAGCACAAAAACAGTGAAGGGGGAACAGATTTTAAAAAGAGATGTAGAAAACAAAGTGGCAGCCCTAAATCCAACCATGTCAATAATTATATTAAATATAAGTGGACTAAACACTATAATCAAAAGGCAGTTTTTGTCAGACTGGATAAAAAAATCAAGGTTCGATGGATACTGTTTATAAGAGACACATTTCACACACACACACCAAAACCCCACAAATAGGTTGGAAGTAAAATGATGAAAAGGGTATACCATGCAAATGGTAGCAACTAGAGAGCCAGAGGTGACATATTACTATCAGACAAAATGGACTTTAAGACAAAAATATTACTAGAGACAAGGAGGGATATTTCATGATGATAAAGGGTAAATACATTAGGAAGATATAACAATTTAAAATGTAATAGTACCTATCAGCAAAGTCTTAAAATTTATGAAGCAAAAATGGATAGAATTGAAAGAAGAGATAGACAATTTAACAATTATAGTTAGAGATTTCAATACCCCATTTTCAGTAGTTGATAGAGCAACTAGACAGAAAATCAGCAAGGATGCAGAAGACTGGAGCAGTACTATCAATCAATTTGACATGTATAGAACACTCTACCTAAAAATAACAAATACACATTTTTTCAAAAGCATATGGAACATTCTCCAGTTTATATCATATATTAGTCCATAAAACAAATTTCAATATATTTAAGAGGATTTAAGTCATTTAGAGCCACAAAGGAATTAGAAATTGGGAACAAAGAAATTTGGGAAGTCCTCAATTTTTAGAAATTAAACAACACATTTCTAAATAACCCATGAGTCAAAGAAAAAAATCACAATGAAAATTAGAAATATTTTGAGCTGAACTAAACAAGAATAAAACATATCAGAATTAATGGGATGGAACTGAAGTAGGACTTAGAAGAGTAGAAAGCTCTAAAAACAATAACTTAAGTTTCTGTCTTAAGAAACAAGAGAGATGGAGAGAAAGAAAGAGAGGCAATTAAACCCAAAGAAAGAGTAAGAAAGGTCGGAAGAAATCAGTGAACTAGAAAACTGAAGAATAGAGAAAATCAAGGAAATGAAAGGTTGGTTCTTAGGAAAGATCAATATTGATATACTTTTAGCTAAACTGACCAAAGAAAAATAAAGACAAATTTACAACATCAGGAATGTAAGAGGGGCATCACTGCCGACCTTACAGAAATTAAAAGGCTTATAAGTGAGTATTATGAATAACTTTATGCCAACAAATTAGACGACTTAGATGAAATGAAAAAAATCCTAGAAAGAAAGGAATTGTCAATACTGACTTAAGGGGAAACTGAAAGTCCTGGATAGATCTGTAACAAGTAAAGAAATTGAAATAATAGTTTAAAAATCTTCCCATGAAGAAAATCTCAGGCATTTCTTTTCATCAGAATTCACTGGTGAATTCTAATATTTAAAGAAGAAACAATACCAATCTAATACAACCCTTTAGAGTACAGAGGAAGAGGGACGATTTCCCAACTCATTCTATAAGGCTAGTATTACCCTAACAAAGCCAGACAAAGACATCAAAGAAAAGAAAACCACAGACCAATGTCCCTATTGCAACAGATGCAAAAATTCTTAACAAAATATTAGCAAACCAAATCCAGTAGCATATAAAAAATGTTTAAACACCATTACCACATAGGATTTATCCTAGAAGTGCAAGGTTGATTTAATATTCAAAAATCAATCCATGTACTATACCGTTCAAACAGAATAAAGGACAAAAACCTCATGATCATCTCAAAAGATGCAAAAAGAAAAAATTCAACACAATCCAACACCATTCATAATTAAAATTCTTAAAAAACTAAGAATAGAGGAAACTTTCTCAACTTTATAAAAAGCATCTATGAAAACCCTACAACTACCATACTTAATGGTAAAAGACTGAATCCTTTCTCCCAAAGGTCAAGAATAAGGTAAAGATATCAGTGCTCACCGCTTCTATCCAACTTTATACTGGAGGTTCTACCCAGTGTGATAGGGGCAAGAAAAAGCAATCAAACACATACAGATTGGAAAGGAAGAACTAAACCTGTTCACAGATTCATAGATGATGTGAATTTGTATGTAGAAAATCCTGAAGATTCTACATAAAATCTACATAAAGAACAAAGTAAGAATACTTAAACCACTCAATTTCAAAACTTACTACAAAGCTACTGTAACCAGGAGAGTGTGATTTTTGGCTTAAGGACAAAACATGCAGACAAACTGAATGAACAGAAATACAGAAATGAACTCTTACGTTTATGGTCAATGAATTTTTTACAAGGGTGCCAAGTCAACTTAATGGAGGAAAGGATGATCTTTTCAACAAATGATGCTGGAAGGATTGGATATCCATATAACCATATGTAAAATAAAAATAAAAACAAACTTAGATTGGTATCTCACACCATATTTAAAAAATCAACTCAAAACATATCATAGTTAAATGTAAGAGTTAAAACTGTAGTCTTCTAGAACAAAACATAGGAGTAAGTCTTTTTGACCTTGGATAAGGCAAAGATTTCTTAGATATGACACCAAAAGTTCAATTCATTTAAAAAAAAAAAAACTTTTAGTAAATTAGACTTCATTGAAATTAAAATATTTGCTTTTCAGAAGGCACTATTATATTAAGAAAAGCCACAAACTGGAAGGAAATATTTGCAAATCAAATATTTGCAAATCATGAATACATATCATGTCTGATAAATGATTTGTATCCAGAATATATGAAGAATTTTTACAACTCAGTAAGGAAACAAACAACTCAATTTTTTAAATGGACAATATTTCAATAAACATTTCTCCAGAGACGAAATACAAACG
Source organism: Hyperoodon ampullatus (assembly GCF_949752795.1). NCBI lineage: Eukaryota > Metazoa > Chordata > Mammalia > Artiodactyla > Ziphiidae > Hyperoodon > Hyperoodon ampullatus. The sequence goes on along the minus strand of NC_136914.1, from coordinate 122,180,247 downwards.
GCTAATAAGCACATGAAAAGATGTACAACATCATTAGTCGTTAGAGAAATGCATACACCTACCCATTAAAGCCACAGTAAGACACCACACATACAATGGTGTTCATGAAAAAGACTGACAATATCAAGTATTTCTGAAGATGTGCAGAAACTGGGCCTTCATCCCTTGGTGGTACTGCCAATTTGAAAAACAGCTGGTAGTTTCTTTAAAAGTTAAACATAACACTTACAATATAAATAAACAATTCAAGTCCTAGGTATCTTCCTAAGAAAAATGAAAATGAATGATGTATACACAAAGGCTTGTGTGTGACTATTCATAACACCATTATTTATAAAGCCCCAAAATGAAAACAATCCATGACGGGGGAATGGATAAACAAAATTCTTTACAGTGGAATTATTATAAATATTGTAAAATAAACTGCTGATGTATGCTTATCCCATTTCTATTTCCATAAAGCTCCTAAAAAAGGCAAATCTGTAGAGACAAAAAGCAGATGAGCAGTTGCCTGGGGCTGGAAGTGGGAATGGGGATTAACTGCAAACAGCATGAAGGAACTTTCTGGGGTGTTGGAAATGTTCTAAAAGTGGATGTAGGGGTGGCTGCACAGGTCTGTAAATTTACTAAAAAGCATTTGTTTGTACACTTACAGTGGGTGTGTTTTGTGGGATATAAATTACACCTCAATAAAGTCAGTAATAAAAAGTACGTGATCTATGAGAGAAGAGACAGAGACAAGGATATAAGAGAGAAAATAAGTAGACAAATAATGTCGAATTAATCGATGTCTAACTCAGCTCCCGGTCTTTGTTAAATCAGTCAAAATGATAATCTATGTTGGTGTTTTACTTAGTTTGAGGAATAATTGTTGTTTTCACTCATCATTTAGGGGACAACTGTTCCTATTTAGGGTAGTAGCGATCAGTTCAATAAGACACATTTGGAGCTGAGGTTGAACACATCTAAGTAGGCTAATCTATTAATTTTCAATTTTTTAATAACAGAAGCTTCGGCTTGGTTGAGTGAAATATGTATATATCTAGGCAGGTCACGGCTCCTTCCCTGACTGCTGCTGGGGTGATGTGCAAAATATTTAACCACCACATAGACCTTTGGTCAGGCGACCGTGTCAGTGGATTCAGCCTCAGTTGCCCATCCGGACCTTGGATGAGACATTTTAAAATACTGACTTGAGAATGTGTTTCTTTCTTTCTTTTTTTTTTCTTAAATTATTTATTTATTTATTTGGCTGTGTCAGGTCTTAGTTGCAGCATGCAAGCTTCGTTGAGACTTGTGGGCTTCTCTCTAGTTGTGGCGCACAGACTCAGTAGTTGTGGGCTCTAGAGAGTGCGGGCTTAGTTGCCCCATGGCATGTGGGATCTTAATTCCCCAACCAAGGATCGAACCCGTGTCCCCTGCATTGGAAGGCAGATTCTTAACCACTGGACCACCAGGGAAGCCCCGAGAGTGTGTTTCTTGAGTTCCAGTGTCTGTAGGTCTGTCGGTTACCTCGGGAAGGCCAGCGAAGGCCTGAGGCCTCTCCAACTTCTCACCCAGGGCCTAGTCAATGAATCACAGTGGAAAACAAGACCAAGGTTGCTTCCTGAGTTCATGCTACTCATTCAAATGAACAGTCATAGTTTCTAATTAGCTCCATTAATATTCAGACAACTTTTCAAGTTTGATTTTCTCATTCCCATAAAACAGATTTTAAAGCAACCTAAAGTGAGGCTCAGAGGGGCTCAGGAAGCAGCCGAGGAACACTTTGAATGCAAGGCTGACCGATTCTGGTTCCAGCAGAAGTTGGACAAAGAGGTTCAAGCCTTGGCTGGAGGACATGGCATCCTTCCCAATGTTGAGATTCTATGATGTTATAAAATAACCTGAAAATCATTCTTATAATAGTATAAGTGACTAATGACACTTTAAAAAAATCTCCTCTCCTCCTTACATGTTGAAGGGAGATGAAAGCCTTAAGCTTAAGGAACGATGTTCCTCAGTGAGATTTCAGGTTCAGAGAAGAGGGTAGATGTTATTTTGCAGTGTGGACTTTCTCCCCTTGCAAGCGGTTGCCTGTTCACTGGGGCCAGCTTAGCTCGAAGGGTGGATGCTGACTATCTGTGTATCTTAACTTTCCCGTGACCTAACTTTCCTGGACTCAAACTGCACAGTGGATGATAAATGGAAATTCATGTATGTGATAGCAGTGTTTGATACACTATAACATTGTAAGTCCTCAGTAAAGTGCAACCTAAGGGAAAGCATTCTTGAAACAAAGACTTCCATGGGCCCTGACATAGAAGGGGGACAGCCCTGGGCCACTTCTGCAGCCCCATTCCCTCAGGCAACAGGAACGATGTGCCTTCGCCCTCTGTCTCCCCACGGGGCTTGTCCCCAGATCTGAAGTCAACCACAGTGCTGTGTCACATCTAAAGAGCCTGCACCCAACTCAGGGAGTGCAAAATCTTTCCCCAAAGATCCTTAGACCAAATCCCTCAGACCCTACCAGGAGTGTCACAAGCTGTAGGCACCTTGATCTGAAATCTGGAGCCTACCCGGTTCCTCTCCACCATGGCCTAACAGAGCCACACGGTGCACCGAAGGGCCCGGCTTCACAAAGTACCAGAGCACGTGACCGGGTTGGCAGAGACACGGAGGTCATTGGTGCCAGCTCGGTTCAGTGCACTGGATCATTTATGATACAAAGCGCCATTCTACCGAGAGCCAAGTACCAGTGGGAAGGCTGCGTGGCACCACAGCTGTGAATCAACAGTAGCCTGTGCAGCTACGGATGCCGCCCGGGGCATTTTCCCAGCCCCACTGTGCCTTTCTGAAAGGCGGGAGGGGTTGGGGAGAAGAAAGGTTGGGGGAGGGGCAGAAGAACATCAGCAGAGAGGGAGGGAAAGAGAGAGATGGATTTAGCCCCAGCTAGCTGTGTGACTTTAACCATATCACTTAACCTCTCTGGGCTGCCTTTTTTTTTTTTTTGTAACATTTGACTTTTTATTACTTTTTAAAAATCCAACTTCAGTTAGATTAACAGACTAGATTAGAACTTCAAATGTGATACATTATACACTGCCCTGGATTTCTATTACTCAAAAGCCAGTTAGAATGCGGCCTACACAAATCACGGGTGAGTACAAAAATGGAAGTAATCATTGAGCGATACCTGTTTCCTTCCACCTCGTCACCGATTGTCTGTACCCTGGGGATTTATAGATTCAAGTTTGACACAGTTGAAAAGCCCAAGTGGGACTGCTTTTCCAAAGATACTCTGTTGTCCTTCAGAGACATGTTATTTCCTCCTTGCACTGTGCAATTGTATGATTCCTTCCCTAACACTGGGACCTCGAAAGCAAGTCAAATGTGGCTCGGTCCTGGTCCAGTAGCTGGAGACAGACTGGTAGGAGACAGCAGAGGTGGGGCTGGCAGGCCTGAGAATTCATTCATCCGATTTCCTGACAGGGCTCAGGGTCCTGGGAAGAAGGAGACCAGAGCAGTCTCTCTTGGCCACGTCAGGACCTGGCTTCTAGGAAATACTCTGTACTGTCGACATCTCAACGAGCTCAGCTTCTCCCTCCTGTAAACACCTTCTCTCTTGTCCCTTACCGTTTGCCTTCTGGGTCCTAAACAGACAGTCATCCACCTAGACGGTCTCCCCTGTGACCACTCCTCAGCACTCTGCTGGAGCTGGCTTCCTCTCCACTTTGCTGACACCTCTGTTGAGATGCTGCCAGCTCGGGGGACCCCCATCAGTCCCCATCCTGTGTGAGGTCTCTGCAGTTCTGGGTGTTTGGCCACGCCCCTTCGGTGTGAAGGACTCCTTCGCTCTGGGCCCTGTTACCTCTGGCTTCCCCTGCCTTCCTGGCCACTCTTTGACCCTCTCATTTCATGCTCTCTTCACTTTGTTCAGACTTAAACACTGGTGCCCTTTGCGAATCAACCCTCGGCCCCTCTTCATCTCAGTCTATGCCTCCTATGTTTGGTGTCCTTGTGGCCTCGATCACCATTTCTCTGCCACTTACTCCCAAACTCATGTCTCCCTCCTCCCCTCCTGGGCTTCCCAACCACACGGGTTGGAGGAGAAGTGTATCTGCACTTGCCCTGCATGAGACCTTCCACAGGCGTCTCCACTTCTGCATTCTGCAAATATTGACGGCTCAGCCAGGTGGTGTTGGGTGCCGTGTCACCCTACTGCTTAAAATATGGTCATCCTTCTTCACTGCTGACAGGAGAGCCCTGCTTACCTCGAAACATCTTACCTCTTCTGACACTTACCTCCTGGCTGCATCTCCCTTGTCCTCCGGGAAGCAGCCCAGAGCCGGCCGCCTCTCCTCCCATTTGCCCCATGCCCTTGGTCTTGCTGGATGCCAGCACTGCCTTTACTGTGCTCTTGATCCTGTCTGCTGTGGAGTACGCTGCAGACAAGGAGCAACTTGATAGCAGGGACTGGGTCACTCACCTCTGTGTGTCCCAAGTGTCCAGCACAGCTTCTGGCCCATGTTAACGGTTGGGCCCTCTCTCTTCTGCTCAGCTAGTGTTTGTGAACCACAAGCATTGAGGAAGGGAAATTAGACCCAGCATATGCATGCCTGCGCCCCTGTGATCCATTGGAAGAGTCAGGATAGGCTTGGCTTTGTGGATATTGGAAAGGCTGCTCACTGAACACTTTTGCTGGCCTGTGGCACTGCCTCAGTTACTGCTGAAGAGGTCCCAGCGTGTTCTGCTCCAGAGACAGCGTCATGCCCTGCAGATACTAGAAATTTCAAGCATGCAGGGGGCTTGCACTGAAGCAATGAGCACTGTGGTAAAAAAAAAAAACTTTGACAGAGAACAGGTGCAAGTCCCTTTTTCTAAACAAAAGAATCATGGTGCTGTTCATGGAAAATGCCTGAGCATTCAATAATTACAATTTTAAAAAAATCACCCTATCCAAGCAGCATTCAGTTAGTCAAAATTCCCTGGAAATGTCAGAAAACATGGGGTTGAGAGTCTCACAGAAATCCCACATCATGTTTACCTTTATTTATCACTGCATTTGGTAGAGATATGTACAAATCAGTCCGTTTTTTTGCAATTGATCACTGTATATACAGAAACAGAAGTTTCCTTAGCTGAAACCACAGAGGTATATAGGATTGTGGTGGCATCATATCACAGGACACACACACAATAATAATTCAAGGAGCTCTTGCAGAGCAGTTTCAAGGCCTATTATAAGCCCTCATATTTCTAAAAAACAATCCCAATTTTGTTTTGTTGTTTATTTATTTATTTTCAGCTGCATCGGGTCTTCGTTGCTGCGCACGGGCTTTCTCTAGTTGCGACAAGCGGGGGCTACTCTTTGTTGCAGTGCGCGGGCTTTGCATTGCAGTGACTTCTCTTGTTGCGGAGCATGGGCTCTAGATGTGGGCTCAGTAGTTGTGGCGCACGGGCTTAGTTGCTCCGCGACATGTGGGATCTTCCCAGACCAGAGCTCCAACCCGTGTCCCCTGCATTGGCAGGCGGATTCTTAACCACTGTGCCACCAGGGAAGTCCCGCCAGTGTTTTTTGTTTGTTTGTTTCTTTGTTTGTTTTTTGCAGTACGCGGACCTCTCACTGTTGTGGCCTCTCCCGTTGCGAAGCACAGGCTCTGGACGCGCAGGCTCAGCGGCCATGGCTCATGGGCCCAGCCGCTCCGCGGCATGCGGGATCTTCCGGGACCGGGGCATGAACCCGTGTCCCCTGCATTAGCAGGTGGATTCTTAACCACTGTGCCACCAGGGAAGCCCCGTTGAACATCTTTTAATGTTGCATATCTTCTTTGCAGAACTGTCTGTTCAAATCCTTTGCCCATTTTGAACTGGATTGTTTGGTTTTTGTTGTTGAGTTGGAGGAACTTTTATTCTGGATGTTAATCCTTTATTAAATATATGATTTGCAAATATATTCTCCCATTCCATGGCTTGTCTTTTCCTTCTCTTGACAGTGTCCTTTGATCCACAAAAGTTTTAAATTTTGATAAAGTCTTATTTATCTGTTTTTTCTTTTTTGCCTAAGCTCTTGGTGTCATAACCAAGGAATAAATGCCAAAACAAGTGTCATGAAGATTTTCCCCTATGTTTTCTTCTAGGAGTTTTGTAGTTTTAGCCATTAAGTTAGGCTCTTTGATCTGTTTTGAGTCAATTTTTGTGTATAGTGCAAGGTAAAGGTCCAACTTCATTCATCTACGTGTGGACATCCAGTTTTCCCAGAACTATTTGTAGAAAAGACTGTTCTTTCTCTCGCTGAATGGTCTTAGCATTCTTGTCAAAAATCAATTGACCATATATGTGACGGTTTATTTCTGGACTCTCTATTCTGTACCATTGATGTACGTTTGTCCTTATGTCAGTGTCACACTGTTTGATTACTGTAGCTTTGTAGTTCATTTTGAAATCAGCAAGTGTGAGTCCTATAGCTTTGTTCTTCTTTCTCACAATTGTTTTGGCTATTGCCCTTGAGATTCCATATAAATTTTAGGATGGGTTTTTCTATTTCTGCAAAAAAAATGCCATTGGGATTTTAATAGAGATTGTGTTGAATCTCTAGATTGCTTTGGAATTGACACCTTTATTATGTCTTCCAATTAATAAACACAGAATATCTTTCCAATTTTGTCTTCTTTCATTCCTTACAGCAATGTCATTTTAGTTTTCAGTGTACAAGCTTTTGCCTCTGTTAAATTTATTCCTTTTAATTCTTTTTAATAGTATTATAAATGGAATTGTTTTCATTTCTTTTTTGGATTGTTCATTGCTAGTGTATAGAAATGCAACAGAATTTTGTGTGTTGATTTTCATTGTGTCTTGCAATTTTGCTGAATTCTGTTATTAGTTTAACAGGGTTTTGTGGAGTCTTTATTTTCTATGTACAAGATCATGGCATCTGCAAACAGAGGTAATTTTACTTCTTCTTTTCCAATTTGAATGCATTTTATTTCTTTTTCTTGCCTAATTGCTCTGGCTAGAATTTCGAGTACTGTGTTGAATAGAGTTAGTGAAAGTAGGTATTTTGTCTTTTTCCTGATCTTAAGGGACAAGTTTGGTCTTTCACTATTGAATATGGTGTCAGCTGTGGATTTTTCATATATGTTTTTATCCTACTGAGGACGTTCCCTTCTATTCCTAGTTTGTAGAGTGTTTTTATCATGAAATTGTGTTGAATTTTGTCATATGCTTTTGCTGCAACTGAGATTATCATGTGGGTTTTTTTCCTTCATTCTATTTTTTTGTTTGTTTTGGCCATGTCACGCAGCTTGCGAGATCTCAGTTCCCCAACCAGGGATTGAGCCTGGGCCACATCAATGAGAGCTCCGAATTCTAACCACTAGACCACCAGGGAAATCCCTCCTTCATTCTATTAATGTGGGGTATTACATTAATTGGTTTTCATTTGCTGAACCTTCCTTGCACTCCAGGAGTAAATCCCACTTGGCCATAAAAAATAATTCTTTTAATATGTTGCTGAATTCAATTTGCTAGTATTTTGTTGAAGATTTTTGTGTCAATAGCCATCTGGGATATTGATTTGTAGTTTTCTTACAGTGTGTTTGTCTGGCTTTTGTATCAGGGTTACACTGGCCTCATAGAATGAGTTAGAAGTATTTCCTCCCTTCAATTTTTTAGAAGAGTTAGAGAAGGATTTGGACATTCTTTAAATGTTCGGTAGAATTTACCAGTGAAGCCATCTACTTCTGGGCTTTCCATTTGTTGAGATTTTTGATTACTGATTTAATTTCCTTACTAATTAGAGTTCTTTTCAGATTTTCTATTTCTTCATGAGTCAGCTTTGATAGCTAGTGCAGTTCTAGGAATTTGTTCATTTTATACAGGTTATCCAATTTGTTGCCATACAATTATTCATTGTATTCCTCTTATGGTCCTTTTTATTTCTGTGAAATTGATTTTAATGTCTCTGCTTTCATTTCTGATTCTAATAAGTTGAGTCTTGCAATATTTCTGATGAGGAAGCTATTATCATCTTTATTTTTGTTCCTTTGTATATAATGTGCCCTTTTTTCTGGTTTCCTTTAAGATTTTTCTCTTTCTTACTGGTAGCAAACAATGTAATTATGATTGATGTGCCTTTCTAGTTTCTTTGTGTTTTTTGTGCTTAGTGTCCATTGAGCTTTTTAAGTCTGTGAGTTCATAGTTTTCTCTAAATTTGGAGAGTTTTCAGTGATTTTAAAAAATATTTTTGTTTCCCCATCTGCCTTCTGTGTTGAACACTTCCAGGCCACTTGAAGTCATTCCATAGGCCTTATCTAATACATAGATAAATTTTCCAATAAAATAATATCGGGTTGGCCAAAAAGTTCGTTCGGATTTGTCCATAAGATGGTATGAAAAACCGAACGAACTTTTTGGCCAACCCAATACAATCAGGATAACCTGCCTGCTTTAAGGTCTGTAACCTTAATTACATTTACAAAATCCCTTTTTCCAGTTCACATAGTATAACCAGAGTTTTCTGGGATTTGAGCATAAACATCTTTGAGGGGCTGTTATTAGGCATACACAGTTCTCCCTCTAGCGCCCCCTCCCCCAAACACATGTCTGTTCCACACAAAAGACACAGGAGCCTATGAGCCTTCCCCTGCTGCTGCACCATCCAAAACACCACAACGACTGGCAGTGCCAAAAAGATGCTGCCTTTGTGCAGGCTTGCAGAGTCCAGACCAGCCTGACTTCTGCTCTAGCATTACCCCACTCTTGCTGCTTTACAACTGCCAGCAGCTACTGCAAGGTCAAAACCAGAAATAGAAGGGTCTCCCTTCCTTCTGACTTCTGTTCTTCTCCCAGAGCCTCTCTCTTATTGGCAGCAGTCACCTTACCCAGCAGCGTGCAGTCTGGAAAGAGTGAGGCTAGCTGTACTGGCTGCACTTCCCTCGCCTGCCCTCTCGAGGTCTGATCAATGGAATCAATGCCCAAAGAGCAATAGCCGGGGGTGAACAAAGACCCAGATGTATTCATCAGTGGGCATTGCTAAACTCTGATGCAGTGGGTGAGGCATGCGTGTCATGTGGGTCTGAGGAGGGTGCTCTTTGGCTTGGCTCTGCCAGAGCTGGGTAGACAGCAAACTGGCGGCCCTTCTGCTGCTGCTGTGGGAAGGCCCTGCAGCTGGGGTGGTGCTCACAGAAACAGCAAGTGGACAGGGAGCAGACAGGAAGGAGAGAGGCCCCCTCTTCCTCTTCACGTCTCGCAGCTTCTGTCTCCCTATTGGCAGAGCCCAACAGGGAGCAGCTGACAAAGCAGAAGTGGGTTTTGCAGGGAACCAGCCTCACGTCACAGAGCAAGGTATGAAGGGTGAGTGTGGAGCTGAAAGTAAGACCTAATGACGGGCCTACTTTGGACACAGGTGATGCTGAAAGTGCATGGAAGATGCACACGACCCCTCAATACAGTGACCCTGCAGACACCAGCCTGAACATGTCAGACTCTGAATAATCCTATAGCCACTCTTCCAGGGAAGAGAGAGGCTGAGGACACAGGGAGGGCAGAATATCCCTCTCTAGCATGCCTCCATGTGGGGAGAGAGCATGGACATCCTCCACCCCCAGCCACGGCCGCAGCATGAGAGGAGAGACAGTGCCCTTTCCCCATCGCCTTGCCCCATGGCACTTGGCCAAGGTGTGGTTACACAAGGACCTCGCCAACCCTGAGAAAGTAAAGATGCAATTTGTGTCAGGAATATGGGCTGTCTAGAGGTAACTTGAACAAGGGTGTTTTTAGTGAAAACACAAAAATTGGATTTTACTTTCCCATGCGTGCAATTGCTAATGTTGATGATGAAATTCTTACTAAGAGAATTTCTTATAATACAATCATTATAGGAAAAACCAGAGACAATGCAAGTTTTACACCCATACAGTGTACAGAATAAATCTTTCTAAAGAATATATAACTCAAATAGTCAATCATCTTAGACATTTTTTTCTAAGTAGAGTTTTCTCTGAATTAATTCTTGCCTTTTTTCCACCAACATCAAAAGGTACCTATAGAACTGTACAGCACAAAGAGTGAGACCTAATGTCAACTACGGGCTTTAATTAAAAACACTCTATCAATATTGGTTCATCAGTTCTGTAATAGGGAAGAGCCTTTGTAGTCTATTACAGGTTCATCACTAAAGGGATGTTGCCTATAAGCTTAAATTATATACAATGGCCCATCTCTGGAAACCCTGCCTCCCAGGTAATGAGCATTAAGCTAAAATACCTTTGTTTAGCTCACAGGAAACATCCCGACCAGGACCACATGTGAATGGCTGCAGGAAGGAAGAAATGAACACATCCTGGCTGGAACCAAGACTTTAACCCCTCCCCTTTTAGTATAAAAAAAGCCTGAATTCTAACTTGGGGAAGACGGTTCTTTGGGACATGAGTCCCCCATCTTCTCGGTCTGCTGGCTTTCTGAATAAAGTCCCTAGTCCTTGTCCCAACAACTCGTCTCTCTATTTATTGACCTGTCATGCTTCAAGCAGTACGACCTTGGACACGGTAACAGTTGTAACAAATGTACCACCCTAACGCAAAACGTTGATAATAGAGAAAGGGGGCAGGAGGGGTATATGGGAGTTCTTGTACCTTCTGCTCAATTTTCCTGTAAGCCTGAAGTTGCTCTAAAAATTAAAGTCTATCTAAAAACTCAAAAGGTGAAAGAACACCTTAATCAGGCAGTTCAAGAGAATACTTGCTGCAGGGGGTGGAGAGAGTAGGGGAGTTGGGAGAAGGTGAAAAATATCTTTCTTGGGGAGATTTAGGGCCAATTTCTGAGGAACTGAGTCAAGGGGATTTGGTTAATTAATCATTTCTCTCATTTAAAAAATTTATTTATTTGGCTGCATCAGGTCTTAGTTGTGGCACGCGGGATTTTCACTGAGGCATGCGGCATCTTTGTTGTGGCGCTCGGGTTCCTCTCTAGTTGCGGTGTGTGGGTTTTCTCTCTCTAGTTGTGGCATGAGGGCTCCAGAGTGCGTGGTCTCTGTAGTTTGTGGCACGTGGACTCTCGCTTTGAGGCACCCGAGCTCAGTAGTTGTGGCACGCGGGCTTAGTTGCCCCATGGCACGTGGGATCTTACTTCCCTGACCAGGGATCGAACCCACGAACCCTGCATGGGAAGGCAGATTCTTTACCACTGGACCACCAGGGAATCCCCTCTCATGTTTATAAAAGTTTACTTGCCACTTATTTCCTATTGCTTTTAAAATTGAAATCAATTTCCTTAAAAATTGCCACCGCTCTTTTCTTATCATGGCATCTTGGTCAGGATTCTCCAAAAAGCTCTTGCTTTGTTTGTGAAGGCAAGCAGGCTCATCACTGGGTAGTTCCTGAGACTAGGGGGCCATCGGTCCACAGACTTCCTTTGCCCGAACTGGCTAGCTATTTGCACTTTAGCAAGAGCTTCACTTGATTTGCAAACCTTTAGGAATCAAGACCCAGGCGGAGTAGATTTGTTCCAGACACCACTGAGGTTGAATTTTTAGACTCCTTCCAAAATTTGTCACTGTTCTTCCCTGAATCCAGAATACTGAAATCCTCTCAGGATGTCTTAAGCCCTTGTCTCCGATTTTGGACCATGGTTCTGAAGGCTTTGAAAAACAACATTTTAAAAATGCTAACAGCAGAGCCACAGAGTCCAATTTCCATGTTGACAACCGTCTCTGCTTGACCAAACCCTAATCAGGCTCTTCGGAATCTTCTTCCCAACTAGGCCTCGGCTTTTGGACTCTGGTTCATCTCTGCAATGTCCAGTGTTAGCAAGAACCCACCAGAATGCCCCACCCTCAATAGCTGATCGGGTTCCTCTCCCCTTCAACAGCACAGGTGATGTCTGATGGTCCTGCTTCAGCAAGACTCCTCTTAGGTGGGCTTAGCCAGAATCCTCCCTTACCCCTGATGCTTCTTCCCAGTAATTTTCTATACACTCACCTCCCTGCCCTGTTCCTTGGCTATAAATTCCCACTTTCCCTGTTGTATTTCGGGTTGAGTCCAGTCCGGTCTCCCCTCCTCCTCAATGCAAAACACTATTGCAGTGATCCCTGCACCTACTGCGATGGACCTGAAGGAAGTCTGCCTTACCGTCTTTACCAAGTGGCACGAATCATTTTTCTTTAACACCATCTCCCACCTCAGCCCTTCCCCCCAACAACTCCATCTGGAAGGGGAGGCACAGCCTCATCTGATGCACAGCTTCCCCTCTCAGCCCCTGCTCCTAAGTCACAGGACATTTCCTCTCCACACTGAAAATCTTCCTAGAACAACCCAAAGCACAGGCACACATCACCCTGTGCGTTTGTATTGCCACAGTGCTGAAAGAAATATAGAAATGTATTGAGGCACATCTATGCACTGGAACAATACATAGAATCACTGTGTCTGAAATCACTTAGAAGGAAGCTGCAAGACGTTATGTGTTTATTGGGACTTCCCTGGTGGCGCAGTGGTTAAGAATCCACCTGCCAATGCAGGGGACACAGGTTCAAGCCCTGGTCCAGGAAGATCCCACGTGCTGCGGAGCAACTCAGCCCGTACACCACAACTACTGAGCCTGCGCTCTAGAGCTGCGAGCCACAACTACGGAAGCCCACGCGCCTAGAGTCCGTGCTGTGCAACAAGAGAAGCCACCGCAATGAGAAGCCCGTGCACAGCAACGAAGACCCAATGCAGCCAAAAATAAAATAAAATAAATTCATTTAAAAAAAGACATTATGTGTTTATTAAATAATGGAAAATGAAATGTGTACGTTAAAAATAAGCCTTTTGCCAAGATAAATGAGTTCATTTTCTTGGAAATAACTGGGCCAGGAGTGGAAGAGGGCCCGCCCTCCTTCACACATCTGAGAATGTTAAAAGGCAAGAGGCCAAGGCTTCTTAGGTACATTCACCAAGGGTGTGGGGTTAGTCCTACTTTTCGTTCTCAGGGAGGAAGAAAGAGCAGCACAGAGAATTTTGTTTCTCGGTCGCTCTCTCTCCCCCTTACATCTTGACCATCCGGGCACTGCCCACGCTTCTGCTGCTGCTGTGGCACAGACACAGAAAAACTGACCGGTGCTTCATTTCCTTGGATTCCCACAAACCCAAGAATGGCAATGTTGTCTTTGGAAGAGGGGGGGGAAGGTATGGAGACAGGCTTACTAGTACCTCCATGACCTTTTGGAGCAGAGTGCAGGCCAGTATGAAGCTTGATGGAAGAGAGAATAAGTCATCACAGGAAGGAGGAACCAGGTGGCTGATGTGAGACGGGCCTGCTAATGAAAACAGTAAATTAGGATGAGAAGCCTGCTTCCGTTTCATATTTGAGCTAATTATGGAATATCAATTGGAAAGGATCCTGACAGGAAATGGCAAGGTGGGAAGGTGAGATTTTAGAGCTGGTGATTGAACTTGGAAGGTACCACTCAGCTAAGCCATTGAAAAGTCAAGCTTCTCCAAAACATGAGTGTAGAAAGAGAAAACTGAAGGGACAAGGACCTTAAAGGAACCTGATGTTAGGACACAGAAGGAAGGAAGAGCTTTTCTAAGAAATGAGGAGATGGTCAGAGAGAAATGAGAAGTATCACGTGGCCCAGGGGTCTGTTGGTTGGAGGAGAGAAGGGAGTAAATCAGAAGCCTGTGTTTTTCCCACCACAACTTCCAGAACAAAAATGCAGCCCCACCATCCAAGCCCTCCCTCTTCTTGGGGTCCAAAGTGTCCTGGAAGTGCAGAAAACCTCTGGGTCTTCAGAACAGGAGAAGAGGAAGCTGGCCACTAGTTGAGGCTCAGAGGGAAGCAGACGAAGAAGCACATGCTCCCCTCCTGGGCCGAGAGTGTCACTGCTGAAAGGTGTTAGGTCAGGGCTCAACCTGGGTCTCTGAGGCTAAGGGCCAGGCTCTGTCCACGGTCCTGTGCTGCCAGGGGAGGACGTTTTGCAGAAGACTTTTGCATTTGTTACGAAAATCTGAGAGAGGGTTTGAGATGCTGATGAGTGGTTTGCATGTGGGAAAAGGTGACCGGGCATGGATGGTCAGGGCGTGGGGAAGAGAGGTTGTTCTAGACTGCACCATCAGTGACTGGACAGAAAGAGCCAGAGTGGGCAGCAGGGACAAGGGAAGGCATGTGAATCAAGATGAGAGAGAGCACTTCCTTGGTGGACCAGTGGTTAAGAATCCACCTTCCAATGCAGTGGATGCCGGTTTGATCCCTGGTCGGGGAGCTAAGATCCCACATGCCGCGGAGCAACTAAGCTCACACGCCACAACTACTGAGCCCACATGCTCTAAAGCCTGTGCCACAACTAAGACCAGACGCAGCCCCCCAAGAATTAATTAATTAACTTAAAAAAAAGATAAGGGAGGACGTGTGTTTAAAAGCAGAGCATAATGAGCTCTTTGAGACTGAGCTGGAGACAGGAGAACAGCTTCAATTCAATCAACCACCAACAAGGACCTTCTGTGGGCCAGCGCTGCACTAAGCATTGGAGAAACAAGGGCGAGTAAGATATAGTTCCCGCCCCTCCTGGAGCTGGAACCCGGGGCAGGTGGGGAAGGGCAGCTATAGCTGTGACGCAGATGAATGCTCTCCCGGCTGGGGTGGATGGGCCCCACTCCTCTCCCTCCTGACTCAGGTCCTGGACCCTGTCACTTTGGAGTGCCTCTTCTTGACTCTGGGATGAGCTATGGGACAGGCTTGGTGTTGGCCAAGGGGACACAAAGGGTGGCTTGAGAGTCCACACATTTTGGGCTTGTCTGTCACCAGAATGTTCGGGCTGGCCCAGGAGAGACAGGTGGCCCAGTCACCCTGATGTCCTGATGCCATCTGAGCAAGAAGCGTGGGTTGGCCTTGTGGGGATGAGGAGAGGCTGGTCCTCCGGAGGGATAAGCTTAAGAGAGTAAGTGGAGGACGGCCGTTGAACAGACAGCTCCGTCTCCCAAGGGGCCAGAACAAAGCAGCTCTTGTTCACAGAGTGACTACCGTGGGCCAGTCCCTTCCCACTGCTGACCGTTTAATCCTCACAGGAGCCCAGAGAGCGGCCCCTGTCCTCACCCCCGCTTTGCAGAAGAGGGAAGCCTGTCACACAAAGAGGGACACCTGTCACACAAAGAGGGACACCTTGCCCACACCATCCAGCTCGTGACAGAGAAAGAGGAGGACAGGGCCGAGGCCAGGCAGGGCCCTCATGTCCAGAAACGCAGTGGAAGGTCAGCGGAGGGAAGGCCGCGGGGGGCTTAGGAAGAGCCATGATGTGACCCGGCTGCGGTGGGAAGGAAGGGAGGGTGGGCATCCCTAAGAGGAGGAAAGAGGAGGGACAAGGCTGCTCCAGGTGTGCTCAGCAGCCCAGAAGTAGGAGTGAGGCTCTATGAGGAGATGCAGGGCCTGGGCTTTCGCAGGACCTCTTGCAGCCAAGGAATTTAAAGTGAAGGAGGGGCTTCCCTGGCGGTCCAGTGGTTAAGACTCTGCCCTTCCAAAGCGGGGGGCGAGGGTGGTCACGGGTTCCATCTGATAATGGAACGGAATATTTATAAATGGAATATTTTCTGCCATATCAATAAACAAAGGGTGTCACAGTCATCAACTATTGCAACCCTCCAAAGCGAGCCAGTGGGCCGGAGGAAACTCGGGGCTGAAAAGAATACCTGCCACCTAGCAGCCATCAGACTGCAGCCACTCCCTGCGGGGAGCCCTGAGGAAACTCAGGATGTGAAAATACAGGATACTGGCCCCAGAGAGCCGAGGTACATATCAAAGGAAAGATTTCAGTGAGCCCAGACTCTAGCATCTGCCCATACACAGAAAAGCGCTAAATTCCTTAGCTTGAGATATCTGGTTTTCTTTAATCAACAATAATCTTTTGACGTTCAGACTACCTGCCCTTTTGTTGCAAAACTCCTATATATCCTGCCTCCCCTCTCACCTCCTCCGAGCAGTTTCTCAGAGCCATCTGAAAGCTGCCTCCCAGGCTGCAGTCCTCATTTTGCCCCAAATAAAACTTAACTCGCCACTCTCACGTTGTGCATTTTTTTCAAGTCAACAGATCCCTGGTCCGGCAACTAAGATCCCACAGGCTGCGCAGTATGGCCGAAAAGTATATTAAATAAACAAACAAACAAACCAACAAACCAATTCTCAATTAAAAACAAATAAATACATAAGTAAATACATAAAACTAACGTGGGGCTTCCCTGGTGGCGCAGTGGTTGAGAGTCCGCCTACCGATGCAGGGGACACGGGTTCGTGCCCCGGTCTGGGAGGATCCCACATGCCGCGGAGCGGCTGGGCCCGTGAGCCATGGCCGCTGAGCCTGCGTGTCCGGAGCCTGTGCTCCGCAACGGGAGAGGCCACAACAGTGAGAGGCCCGCGTACCGCAAAATAAATAAATAAAATAAAATAAAATAAAATAAAGTGAAGGAAAAGATATCTATGGGAGTGGGGGGCAGGGAGAGAAACCTGGCAGAGGGCCAAGGACCTGGCAACCAGAGCTGAGCAGGTGTGGGCAAAGGGACGAGAGGATGTGGCTGGAGGCATCTGCACCAGAGGAGTTATACCCTCGCCCGCCATCCGCACTGTCAGGTCACAGGAGAAACGGTCCTGCAAACATGAAGCCCTCGACCAACATCAGGGCTGATCGTTCCCCCTGGGTCAGGGGACCCAGGCATCAGGACACCAGCATTGTCTCTTCAAGATCTTGACACAATCTTTCGAAAGGGAGTTGAGAACACCCACCCAGGGTCTGAGATGCCCACGTGGCGGGGAGAATCAATTTTCCACATCCTGCCCTGTGTGGCTCAGCCAGGCCAGGCCGTGCTGAGGGAGAGGTGCATCACTGAGGCAAGATGGCTCATGGCATGAGGCTCAGGAGGCTGACTTCACCAGAAGAGGCCTCCTGGCCCCTCTTGTCCAGGGAAACCCTGCCTTCCTTCCTCTGGGAGAGCCGGTGCCATCTGGCCGGGGAGGGGGCCCGGCACCCGGAGAGGATTAACCACGAGGCCCTCCGGTAGAAAATGGAACTCCCCACCTCTCCTGCCAAAAGGCTACTCAAACTGGCAGGCCTGTATTCAAAGGGTCTAGGAGCTGGATGGGATAAAGCGAAATGTGCATGAAAAACGAGCTGCCCAGTAGCGTGAATCCCAAGGAGAAACAGCAGGTCCAGGGGAGCACCAGCCGCAGCCAGGGGCTGAGGGCCGGTTTGGCTAGATTTCCAGAAACAGCCTGTGAGAAGCCGGCCAAGGAAAACCTTTTCTCCCCAAAGCCTGGGGAGCTCACACATCAAAGCATTTTCCCCTGGAGATTCAAGTATTACTGACCCAGTGTTGAGGCCTGGCCGGGGTCTTACCCTCAAAAGCGCTGGAGGTGTGGGACCGGGGGGTCCGAGAAGTAAAAGGGTAGCTCAGAGATGGTTGTGCACCTCATCCAGTTAGTGAGGCTGAATTCCCCGGACCCCAAACTGCCTCTGTTTATGAATTTCTACCCTGTTCTAAAGAAAATCAGTTTTGTAGAGAAAACTGACGGCACTATTTTGATGCATCTGGAAACTGGGGCAGCTGTGGGGGCTGTGAAGTACCACAGAAGGCATCTTCTTCCTCCAGCGATGGCCCTGGGGCCCAGGCGACAGCCACCCTCTGATGTGGTACAAAAGCCACACTAGATCACATCCAGCAAATAGGATGATGGAGATGGGGCTGGGCCAGCAGTCTGTCCCAGGAGACGCCCCGGAGAACCTGTGGATGAGGAACGAAAGGAAATGGTTCTAATAGGAACATCTGCATCTAATTGCTCGGGAAGAACACAGTACTTTGGAGAGCGCATTTTCTTCCTCAGTGCAGGGCAAAATATAAATGCGATCCAACAGCCTGTTCCACCCCAGCTTTCTCTCAGAGTCACAGCCCCTGGGTCAGATTCAGGCAATGTCTCTATCACTGTTGGAAACCTGTTGACAGGACTGAGAGGTCTATAATTTAGAAATCGAGAAGGTCTGAGATGGAAAGGACCCCAGAGATCACTCTGAAGAGTGGTGTTTTTTTTCTGGGTCGGAGACCTTTGAGAATCTGAAAAATGAGTTCCTGGCCCTTTCCTCTGGGAGGTGCACACACACTCAGAGGTGCGCACATCATTCTAGAGAGTTCTCCCACCCTCCGATGCCTCTCTATGTGCAGTAGGTTAGAGTCCCTGACCCCTGTTTCCCTGAAGTCGTAGATGGAGGGGGGAGGCCCGGCTGGTCATTTCCAGAGCAGGACTGCAGCCTGGGCAGTCTTTTCTTGCCCACACCACCGCCATCCGCCCAGCAGGTCTTCCTCGGAGACTGGAAGCTTCCCTGGCTCTTCCCAGGTGAGCTCAGCCTCATGCACCTCATCAGCCGGCCGACGGCTATGGGGAAGGAAGGACACCCCCTCAGACCCAGTGCTGGCCTGTATTAAACATCTAGCTGTGTTTTCGCTTTGTGTTTGCTGCACAAGATAAATATTGATACAGTGAAAGTGTGAGCAATAATCGAAGCTAGAGAAAATAGATGTCACAACATTTCAGGGTGAGTAAAAGCTTCAGGGAGCTGATTTCAGGTGGCTTTCACTAATAATGGTGGTGTTACATCATAATGGTGGAGTCCAATCTCGCTCTGCTTGCCACACTACAGGCCAGTAAATTGGGAGACGAGGCGTTGAGGCAGGGAATGCGACTTTGTTCGCAAAGCCAGTAGACTGATAGGATGGCGGACTAGTGTCTCCGATAAACCATCTTATCGGGGTCTGGATGCCAGTTTGTTTTATAGCACAGAGACAGGGAGGAGATAAAGAAGTAAAGTACAAAGGCCATAAATTTTGCTAATATCCCCTGGAATGGCCAGCCTCGGGGTGGGGGTGTGTTAATTTCTTCTTTTTTGCAGCCATGCACAGGTGGACAGGGTCCAGATATTTCCTTGAACAAAGGCACTTTGGTTTAACATTTAGGCAGAGGGGCAGGGTTCCCCGAAGCAGGTCACTATGTATAGACAGTATCCTTTTAGTGAACAAAAGCAGCAGAAAGCAAAGGTTAAAGTAAAAGAAACAGATCCAACATGGAGTCAGATTTTGTTCTTCCCTGTAAAATATTTGCTGTGGACAGGCCCTGCTGACTGTGCTTTACATTTTTACTTATTTCGTCCTCACAGAACTATTATTTTACCTGTAGTGCAGATGAGGAACCTGGAGAACAGAAAAGTTCAGTAACACGTCCTATGTGGTCTCCTCACAAGAAGGCACTTCGAAACAGTAACTCTCTGCTGTAGGTCATGGGAGCAAATCTGACTGTGGCCCTGGCAGGGGAGATAACGGAGGACACGAGAGGATTTTGGTGAGAGGTCTGGTTCTAGAAAGCGGGTCATTCCTGGAACAGCAGGGTCTCCTAAACAGCATTGCAGGGACTAGTGTCCCATGGGGCTTGGGGTGCTGGCAGTGAGGTTGAGAAGTAGCAGAGCCCTTCTACTCCCCCAACCCTGCCTCAGCACTGGCTAGGGTGAGGATACAGGCTGCTACAAGGTGAGCGATTCTAGAAGAAATGGCTGTTCAGCCTGCCACCCACAGTGTTCCAGAGCTGTGCCGTCTCCCTCAGTGCATGAGCACAGAAGCAGCCCCCACGTAGGAGGGGGGCCAGGGCCTGGGGAAGTAGAGCTGGTGTGAAGCCTGGAAGGCAGACAGAGTCCACGGAGGCCAATGCTGGGCACCCGCCAGGCCCACAGCTCAGGCTGCCGGGCTCCTCACCACTGTCCCTGTCACCCCCACCACCCCAGCCCTGGGCCCTGCTGGGCACAGAGCCTGGGGCAGGACTGGACAGGCCGGGGCTGGAGGGTGGGAGCTGGCACGTCTCGGGCACTTCGGTGCAGCCCAGAGCAGGCACCTGCCACCCCTCAGTGGAGGCACCTTTTGGAAGGTGGGAAGATGGCACTGCAGGGCCACCAGTCCCACCTCTGGAAGCCTGCCCGGCCAGCTGGCAGCAGGAGAAAGCAGAGGAAAGGCTCATTGGAGCTGCCTGCAAATGGGAACAAAGTCACAAAATGGCATCATGCCCTCTGAGGGGCTAGGCGTCACCTTGGAGGTGGTGGCCAGGAGAGGGGACAGGAAGACAGCTAGCTGTTTGGAAGGCATTTTAGTCACCAAGAGGGGAGCCTCCGCCTCCTCCTCTCCTTCCTTCACCGCCTTGCTGAGCCGTCCTGTGACTGCCGCTAGGCTGCTGCTGCCCTGGGAATGTTCACTACCCGCCAGGCATTACGTTAACCGTGCTTCTCGCCAACCCTCTCAGCAACCCCATGAGGTCCGTACAACCTCTTGAAAAAAGTCATGTAACCCCCCAGGGCATGCATCTGGGAAGGAATCTCAGTCTGCGTGACTCCAAAGTCCATTCTTAGCCCCTCTACCCGCCAGTGCATTCTGACCTGGGGCTCCCCAAACTGAGACCCGAGGTGGGGTCCAGCAGGGCCCCCCAGTAAGTGAAGGTCAGAGACACCAGTGGGGTCAATCTTGTGCTCCAGAAGAAAGGAAAGCTGAATGTGGAGTGGGTAAATCCTGTACCCAAGTTCGCTGGGGCTCAGGTCTCGGATTCAGGGCCCCCAAGCTGGTGAGTCCCCATGTATCTCCTCCACCCAACCCTGAGCCCTCAGGGATGCTTTTAGAAGCTGTATTTTAGAGGATGTGGCTGCTGCCTGGGTTGCTCCACCCTGCCGTCCAACAACAATCAAACCCACAGAATGCCCTGACAAGGCACAGGGGAGGGATTCTCCAGGCCCGACACTGGCACTCCCATCAGACGTGGGGCAAGGCTGGGGGCAGCACCAGGCCTGAAGGGGTCTCACCCAAAGAAAGGACCAGTGGCTCTCCAGCACAGACAATGTGTCCAGCCTCATTCATGGACCACGAGTGTCATGGCCACTCATCTGTGCGGCCGCCCTTGGCCAGCTGCTCCACTTCTCCTGCCACGTTCAGCCTCCTTACCTCACCTTCCTTGCTCTCCACGTCCCTGGACACTGCTTTTGCTCTGCCGTTGTCTGGTTGGGTGCCACTGAACAGAGCACTCAATCTCTCTTTTCCTCAATTTTTTCAACTGGAAAATGGGAAGAATGGTCACCCTCTTCCTGGAGGAGCAGGGGTGGGGTGAAGCAGTCATTAGAAAGAGTGGTCTGGTAAAGATTCAAAACCCACTCATGTGCAAGAAAAGCTGCTGCACAGAGAAGCTCCTTGACCCAGGACCCATTTTGTACAATTCTTTGAGGTCAGTTTTGTTTATTTTCCTGACTCCCCATCCCAAAATGTCAGGGTAAGCCAACAGGCAGACCTGCCCTTTGCAGGGTTCCTCTCCACTCAAATTAATCTGACAATGCATTGGTCCAGCAGGTTGGGAGGAAGTGTGTAGCCTTGAGGCTCATGGTGGACTCCCTGCAGGAGAGAGGAAAGGGAGCTTGCCCAGCAGGGACAGGTGTCACCTCCCGAGTGGAAAAGCCTTCTCATTCCCTTATGTGGTTGACGACACCTATGCTACACTGTCTGGTCTTGTACACTGTCTGGTCTGAGCTTTCCGAGAACCATGCGGGCCTGCCAGAGATCCCATTTTACAGAGAAGGAAACAGACTTGATTGAAGTCACAGGCATCATAAGCAGGATGAGACCTCAGCCTTCCGTCTACATGACTCATGAGAATCCAGTGCATACCTCAGTCCTACACAGAGCTGTTACACAAATCAAATGGAAGAGTGCATGGGAAGGCCCTCTGGAGGGGACGAAGTGCTGCACTATGCTGCCTACTAGGAATATAATGTGGGCCGCCATATCATTTTTTCTAAATTTTGTAACTGGAAGTTTGTACCTTTCGACCATACCCACCCATTTCTGCCCCTCCCCCAACCCTTGCTTCTGGCAACCACCAATCTGTTCTCTGTATCTATGAGTTCTGTTTTGTTTTTAGATTTCACATATAAGTGAAATCATACAGTGCTTGTCTTTCTCTTGTCTGACTTATTTCAGTAAGCACAATGCGCCCAAGGTTCATCCATGTTGTCACAAAAGGTAGATTTCCTTCATTTTATGACTTAGTTGTGTTCCATTGTATATATATCCATTCATCTGTTGATGGACACTTGTATTGCTTCCATATCTTGTCTATTGTAAATAATACTGCAATGAATGTAGGGGTGCATATGTCTTTTCAAGTTAGTGTTTTCATTTTCTTCAGATAAATAACCAGAAGTGAAATTGCTGGTCATATGGTACTTCTATTTTTTTTTTTTTTTACATCTTTATTGGAGTATAATTGCTTAACAATGGTGTGTTAGTTTCTGCTTTATAACAAAGTGAATCAGTTATACATATACATATGTTCCCATATCCCCTCCCTCTTGCGTCTCCCTCCCACCCTCCCTATCCCACCCCTCCAGGCGGTCACAAAGCATAAGGTTTTCTTTTTGATGTGGACCATTTTTTAAATCTTTTATTGAATTTGTTACAATATTTCTTCTGTTTTATGTTTTGGTTTTTTGGCCACAAGGCATGTGGGATCTTAGCTCCCCGACCGGGGATCAAACTCACACCCCCTGCATTGGAAGGCGAAGTTTTAACCACTGGACAGCCAGGGAAGTCCTTGGTAGTTCTATTCTTAATTTTTGGAGGAAACTTCATACTGTTTTCCATAGTGGCTACACCAATTTACACTCCCACCAACAGTGTAGAAGTGTTCCCTTTCCTCCACATCCTCACCAACACTTGTTATTTCTTATCTTTTTGATGAGAGCTAATCTGAGGTGTGAGGTGATATCTCCTGGTGGTTTTGATTTACATTTCCCTGATGATGAGTGACGCTGAGCACTTTTTCACGTGCCTGTTGGTTATTTGTAACTCTTAGGAAAATTTTAAATCTTCTGGTAACTACATCTAAAAATGTACAAAGAAAGGGATTTTTAATATATTTTATTTAACCCTGTATATCTAAAATATTATTTCAATCAATATAGCAAGATTATCAATGAAATATTTTACCTTCCTCTTTCATACTAAGTCTTTGAAATCCAGTGTTGTATCTTGCATTTCCAGCCCACACGTGCGTGGGCTCTAGTTGAGGCACACAAGCTCAGTAGTTTTGGCACGTGGGCTTAGTTGCCCCGTAGCATGTGGGTTCTTAGTTCCCCGACCAGAGATCGAACTCCCATCCCCTTCATTGTAAGGTGGACCACTGGACCACCAGGGAAGTTCCCTTAAAATATTATTCTAAAATGTCTCATATAGATAGATATAGTTTATGAGGGACATAATTTAAATGCATCTACAGCCTAACACTATGCTACGAAGGAGTGTGGATTCATCTAACATTTACTGAGTGACTATTTTGTGCCAGAAATTTCAAAAATGTTATACTATGCTGATGCTAATTTGGAGAGAAGGGTAATGAAGCTCAGAGAGGGGGAGTACCAGACAAAGTCTGAAAGCCAGGAAAAGAGACGGCCAGGCAAGCTACTCCTGCTGCTGTACTTTTTTTTTTTTTTTTTGGATGGGCTGGGTCTTAGTTGCGGCATGCGGGATCTTTAGTGGCGGCATGCATGTGGGATCTAGTTCCCTGACCAGAGATCGAACCCAGTGTCCCTGCAATGGGAGAGCGGAGTTTTACGCACTGGGCCACCAGGGAAGTCCCCTGCTGTACTTTTTATTTTTTCCAATAAATTTATTTATTTGGCTGCATTGGGTCTTCGTTGCTGTGAGCGGGCTTTCTCTAGTTGCGGTGAGCAGGGGCTACTCTTCATTGCGGTGCTCGGGCTTCTCACTGTGGTGCCTTCTCTTGTTGGGGAGTATGGGCTCTAGGCGCTAAGGCTTCAGTAATTGTGGCACATGGGCTCAGTAGTTGTGACTCGCGGGCTCTAGAGCGTGGGCTCTGTAGTTGTGACACATGGGCTTAGTTGCTCCACAGCCTGTGGGATCTTCCCGGACCAGGGCTCAAACCTGTGTCCCCTGCGTTGGCAGGCAGATTCTTAACCACTGCACCACCAGGAATTCCCCTGCTGTATGTTTTGAAGGTGACTTTTCCTCCTATGCTGGGCTGCTTGTCCCTGAGAGGAGATGCTGTTTCCCCTCCCAGAGATGGCACAGCTCCCCTCTCCCAGCGACAGGCAATGCCACAGCATATCTCCGTTATGGGCACTCGGAGATTCACCCCAAATGGGAATGGCAGCGCAAGACACCAAGGGCCACTGGAGGACAAGGGAACAACAGCTTTTATTACAAAAAAAAAAATCAAGAACATTATTCATGTAAAGCTGGGTGTTAAACTGACCAAACTAATTTTTCACTCTACGCCAAATAAGCATATGAAAAGAAGGACCAGTGTGTAGCTCAGGAAAATGGGCTCTTTGTAGCTTTTGTGCTCTAAGGAAAGAAAGGACACAAAGGTTTTGGGAATCACAGCTCAGTGAATTTGATGTTATATAAGAGGAAGCAAAAAGATGTTTCAGAGTAAATAGATTTCCCTTTCAGGAAACCACTGCTTTTTTGAGTTTGAAGGATAGTATGACCTCTGCAAAATAATCATGCATGTGCTTGGAGCTCAGGTGAGTGGGGGCTTGAATCCCAGTTTGGTCACTTACTAGCTGAGTCACCTCGGAGAAGTTACTTAGCACCTCAGTTTCATGGTCTGTAAAATGGCATTAATAATATTAACTTCATTTGTAGTATGGTAAGGATTAACTGACATAAAAATAAAACACCCAGTATACCAGTTGGCTGGCATATGTTAAGTGTTTAATAAATGATAACTTTTATTATATTAATTCAAACGTACCAGAGAGCTCTTGCTGTCTCGACCACAAATGAGGAGACCACCCCACTGCCACAGGGAAAATGACATATTGCCCCCTACAGCTGTTCCATCTGAGAGGAGGGCAGGTAAAAAGTAGCACAGAAGGTGAAATCCTGCTTCTTTCGTGGTGCCTTCCCCACCTGCTTGCCCCACACCCCTGCTCTCTGATCCGTTACTCTCCCTAAAGTCCTGGCAGTTGGTAAATTGCAGTGACTCTTTCAACTGTAGCTCACTCTAACTCCCCAGCGACACTTCTGGGAGCAGCAGTGACTCACGTCTTTATACTTCTTCGTGTCTCCCCCATGTCCCAGCTCTGGGGCAGTGCACACCCTCTGGACTTACTGTCTTGGCATGGAGGATGGACGCTGGGCATCATGGGAGGGCTATCTTTAGTTCCCACCCCCAGAGCTCTCGCCAGCCTCCAGTAACCCTGGCAGGAGGCTTTATCGTCATCCCAGGGTTCCTCGTTCCCCTACAGCCCAGGGGGCCACCATCAGTCATCTCAGTGATGGAGAGAGAATGAAGGCAAGTGCTCTACAGATGGCCAAGGATCTCCAAAGGTAGGGCAGCTGTGTGCCTATCTATCATCACTAAGTGAAGAACACAGTACAAATAGTCATTGGGTGCTACTCCACAAGGCATTATCTGCTGGATAAAGTTTCTTTGGGTTTGATTTTTTAAAATTTATTTTAATTTTTTAATTGAAATATAGTTGTACAATAGTATATAAGTTACAGGTGTACAATATAGTGATTCATAATTTTGAAAGGTTATATTCCATTTATAGTTATTATAAAATATTGGCTATATTCCCCGTGTTGTGCAATATAACCTTGTAGTTTATTTTATACATAAGAGTTTGTGTCTCTTAATCCCTGACCCCTATACTGCCCCTCCAAATCCCTCTTCCCACTGGTAACCACTAGTTTGTTCTCTAGATCTGTGAGTTGTTGCTTTTTTTGTTTTATTCACTATATGTATTATGTTATATTCACTTTTGCTGCTGACACTTTGGTATTAGCTCAATGAGACCTGTGCATTAGACTTCTAACCTACAAAGTGTAAGATAATGAATTTAAAGCACCAAGTTTGTAGTAATTTTTTATAGTATCAATGGAAAACCTATACATATCCTCAGCCAATTCACAAGCCTCACCCCATGCAGATGCCCACTCCAGGGGTGAGGATTGGGAATGCGATGAGAGATGGGCATGGTCCCTGAATGGGGTACTAATGAGGAACTGTGCATGTTCTTTATCAACAATAAACTGTGGTTTTCATTGTCATACATTTTGATGCAGCTATGTCCAAATAGCCACTTCAAAATAAGAGTCCCGCCATCAAATTGGCTATACAAGAAAGCTGGTTAAAATCAGCTCCTTCAGAATATCTGGCTTAATAAACCAGCCTATTCAACATTCAATTTAACTGAAATATAAGGAGGAAGGGTCTTGATAGGCCACCTCATCCGTCACCATGCCTTCAAGTGGATCCAAACCAGACCAGTTTGGTGCCTGGGGCCCACTTCTGCCTGACACTACCCCTTGAACTACCCAGACTTTTCTTTCAGTTTACAAGTTCCATTCAGCTGGGACCAGCTTTTGAGAAGTTACAAAAAATTCAGCTGTCATTATGGGCTCTAGAATCAGCTTCCTTTTTCATGTTCGCTTTTGGTCTCTTGGGGAAAATACTGGGGGCAGAGTCTGCATAAGGGCAAGCCCCGTGGAAGTCTCTAGGGAAGCATGATGGCAAGTGGATGTAAAGAAAATCACCCCCTGTGAGCTAAGTAAAATAACCCATCCCAACGAGCACTGCAGTTCAAGGTGAGTGAGGGGATTGGAAAACATTCAGGGAAGTGTTAAACTGCAAAGTACCTGTAATTGTTTCCTAAATGGCCTCCCGCTAAACATCTCCAGCCCTACAGCAGCCATTCTCCATACAGTTGCTGGAGTGATCTGTCCTCACCATCCTGCTGAAGGAACAGACCAACTGAGGAGCTGCAAGGACCAGAGTAATAGCCCCTGAGGTTATGAAACAGGGCATGTCTTTCTGTCCCCTGGCCATGTGGATTCAGGGGTGACTGTAGACAGCTGGCCAAAGCTGGATCGTTTTCTTTCTCTCTCCTCTCCTCTCTTCTCTCTCTCTCCCTAGAATTTGCTAACTGGAGCAGAGACACACCAGCTGGAAGGTGCTTGGAGCCCAGTCAGCTTTTGCCACCTCCTAGAGAATGACCACGTAGACCACTACAGCCTTAACCACAGGCTAAGACTTTTCTGACCCAACCTCCTCTGCTTCCCTCTTTCCTCTGCAGAGGTTGGAGCTGCACTACAGACCAATGGCTCTCCCAGCCTCCTCCACCAACTCCCCGTCATTTTTCCTCACAACTGTTTCCCCCAATACATCCCTTGCACGTCTCAGACGCCATGATCTTGGCATCTGCTTTTCCGAGGACGGAAACACACGCCTCTAGAATGCCCCACATTCTAGATTAGTCAGTTTGCTTTTTTGTGGACCCATCAGTCTTGTTTCTCTACCATCTCGTTTTTCCTGTTAATGGAGGATAACTGTAGAGGCTTGCCTGCATTCAGATTTAATCTTGTTTTCTTTCTAGCAACTACTTCCTAGGTGGTGCTGTGTACCTCCTCTCATATCCTAGAGGAGTCCTCATGGCAGAGGCCCACAGGGATCGCTGGCTCCACACTGTGCCCAGGCCAAATTGTTCAGCTCTCCCTATGATACAGTGGTGGGTTCTCCCAGAATCCTTCTAATACATCCAATTACTATTTTCTTCTAGATATTTTAAACTTTTAATTTTTGTTTCTGTTTATGATCCATTTGAAGTTAATTTTTGTATATGGTGTGAGGTAAGGGTCAAAATCATTTTTTTTCCCCAAATGGATATTCTTCCAGAACCATTTGTTGAAAAGTCTATTCTTTCCTCATTGAATTATTTTGGCATATTTGTCAAAAAAATTCAACTCTCTATGTCTGCGGCTGTTTGGGGATTTTCCATTCCATAATTGTCCTTATGTCAATACCACACTACCTTGATTACTCTGGCTTTATAATAAGTCTTCAAATCAGGCTAAGTCCTTCAAATTTGTTCTTCTTCTCAAAACTGTTTTGCCTATTTTAGGTCATTTGAATTTCCATATACATTTTAGAATCAACTTGTTGATGTCTACAAAAAAAAAAACTGTTAAGATTTTATTTGGTTGGCATTGAATCTATAGATCAATTTGGAAAGAATTAATATCTTAACAATACTGAGTCTTCCAAAGCATGAACATCATGTATTTAGCTGTTTTTAAATTTCAGCAATGTTTTATAGTTTTTAGAATATACATAGTACACATATTGTGTTATAATGTCATGGTTTTTGATAATCTTGTAAATGCCATTAAATTTTTTAATTTTCCATATTATTGTTAATATATAGAAATACAATTGATTTTTTTATATTAACCTTCTGCTCTGTAACACTTCTAAATTTGCATATTATTTCTATGGATTCTTTAGGCATCCACATGTATATCATATGCATAAAATCATGTCAACTGCAAATAAAGAGAGTTTTTTTTTTTAATTTTATGACATTAATTTCTATCTCTTGCTTTATTAAGCTGTCTAGGACTGCCAACTCAATGCTGAGTAGAAGTGGTGAGGGAGGAGATCCTTGCTTATCCCTAATCTGAAAGGAAAAGGATTCAGTCTTTTGCCATTAAATATGACATTAGATGTAGAGTTTTCAAAGATGCCCCTTATCAGTTTGAGGAAGTCCCTGCCTATTTCAAGCCTGCTGAGAATTTTTATCATGATTGGGTGCTGGATTTTGCCTAATACTTTTCCTGCATCTATTGAGACTATCAACTAGCTTTTCTCCTTAATTCTGTTAATATGGTAAATTACATTAACTGAATTTCAAATGCTAAACAAATTTTGTGTATCAGTCAGTGTTCTCCAGAGAAACAGAACCAATAGGAAACATATATATACGTGAATGACTTCTTTGAAGGACTTGGCTCACATGATTGTGGGGCCTGGCAAGTCCAAAATCTGAAGGGCAGACTCAGGCAGGACTTGAACTTCTTCTCTATGAAACCTCAGTTTTTGCTCTTAAGGCCTTTCAAGTGATTGGATGAGGCCCACAAATATTATCAAGGGAATCTCCTATAAAGTCAACTGATTGTAGATGTTAACCACATCTATAAAATACCTCACAGCATACTTAGTGTTTGATTATATCACTGGGTAGTATCTATAGCCTAGTCAAATTGACTACCATACCTTGAATTCCTGGCATAAACCCCACTTGGTCATGATACATTATTATTTTAAAATACTACCGGATTTGTTTTCCCAATATTTTGTTAGATATTTTTGCATCTGTGTTCATGACATGAATATTGATCTACAGGTTTTTCCTTTTTTTTCTTTATTGTTTTGTAATATCTTTGTCTGATTTTGGTGCCAGGGTAATGTTGACCTCATAACATGAGATGGGTAGAATTCTTCCTTTCTCTATTTTAAAAAGTTTATGGAAGATTGGTATTATTACATATTTTAGTAGAATTCACCAGTGAAATCATCTGAACCTAGAGATTTTGGGGAGTAAGGTTTCAAATAAAGATAAATTTCTTTGTAGGGAAATTCAGGGTTTCTATTTCCTTTGAATCACTTTTAATAGGTTGTAACTTTCAGTGAAGTGGTCCATTCCATCTAACTTATACTATTTGGAATAAAATTGTTTATAATAATCTTTTATTATCATTTTAACATCTGAAGTATCTGTAGTTATGTCCCTATTTCATTCCTGATATTAGTAATTTGTCTCTTTGTGTGTGTGCATGTAAATGATATATCTTTGTTTTTCATTAGCCTAGCTAGCAATTTATCAATTTTATTGATCTTTTCAAAGTTCTAACTTAAAAAAAATCATCTATTTTACTATTTTTGGCCCATTTTCTGTTTAATTGATTTCCACTCTTTATTATTTCCTTCCTTCTGCTTAAATTGTTCTTCTAGTTTCTTATGGTGGAAGTTTAGATAATTGGTTTTTCAGACCAATTTTCTTCTTTTCTAATATAAGCATTTAAAGCTGTAAATTTTGCTCTAAACACTGCTTTAGTTGCCTATCACTAATTTTGATATGTTGTAATTTCAGTTCAAAATATTTTCTAATTTTTTTTTTTTTTTTTCTTTTTTGCGGTATGCTGGCCTCTCACTGTTGTGGCCTCTCTCGTTGCGGAGCACAGTCTCCAGACGCGCAGGCTCAGCGGCCATGGCTCACGGGCACAGCCGCTCCACGGCATATGGGATCCTCCCGGACCGGGGCACGAACCCGTGTCCCCTGCATCGGCAGGTGGACTCTCAACCACTGTGCCACGAGGGAAGCCTTTCTAATTTTTTTTGTGATTACTTTTTTTTTTTTTTTTTTTTTGCGGCACATGGGCCTCTCACTGTTGTGGCCTCTCCCGTTGCAGAGCACAGGCTCCGGACGCTCAGGCTCAGCGGCCATGGCTCACGGGCCAGCCGCTCCGCAGCATGTGGGGTCTTCCCGGACCAGGGCACGAACCCGTGTCCCCTGCATCGGCAGGCGGACTCTCAACCACTGCGCCACCAGGGAAGCTTGTGATTACTTTTTTGACCAGTGGGTTATTTTCAAATGTAATATTTAATATTTAAATACATTAGGATCTTCCATGTATCTTCCAGTTATTAATCTCTGATTTAATTACTTTACAATCAGAGGTCATAGTCTGGAAGGCAGCTGTCCTCACCACTATACCACCAATGCTGGTATGAGAGATCATACTCTGGATGATTTCAATTCTTCTCATCTTACTGGGACTCATTGTATGGCCCAACACATATTGTATCTTAGTGAATTTTTCACGTACACTTGAAAAAATTGTGTATTCTGTGGTTGTTATATATGTGTCTCTGTGTGTATATGTTTTAATTTTGCTTTGGTTAGGAAGGATTTTTGTCATTGTTGTATATTAACTTCTAGCTTGATAGTCCTATTTTTCTTTTTAGCACTTTAAAAGATGTGGTTCCATTTACTTCAAGCTTGCATATTTTGGGATGATAATTCTGTAGTAATTCTTTCTATTCCCCTGTTTGTACTTAATATGTCTTTTTCTCTGACTGTTTTGTAGTTTTTCTCTTTATTACTGATTTTCAGCCATTTGCAGCATGGTTTGGGGTGTCTCTGTATGTTTGCTTGTCCTACTTGGGATTCATTAAATTCTTGTATCTCTGCCTCTATAGTTTTTATTGAATTGGGGGAAATTTGGCCATTATTTCTTCAAATATTTTTTCCATCCTTCCCTCTCTCTTTGCCCTTTGGGATTTTGATTACTGGATCAGTTAATATTTTCCCACATGACACTGAGGCTCTGTTCATTTATTTCCCTAATGTTTTTGCTTCACTTTGGATAGATTCTAGTGCTACCTTCACATTCACTTATCTCTGCAGTGTGTCATTTAATTTTAATCTACTTTGATGAACTTTTCACTTAAGATATTGTTTTATCTCTGTAAGTTCCCTTTCTCTCTTCTTCACATTTTACTTTACATCCTTGAGCATATGGACCATATTTATAATAGCTGTTTTAAAATTCCTATCTGCCAATTCTATCTATTCTGTCATATCTAGGTTGGTCTATTTTCTCCTGTTTAAGTCACATATCTCTGCTCATTTGTATGTCTAGCAATTTTTGATTCGTTGCTGAACATTGTGACTTTTATGTTTAATTCTGGACTTTGTAGTATTCCTGTAAAGCATGTTGGACATATTCTGGCAGGCAGCAAAGTTATTTGTGAATTGGTTTGATCTTTTCATGTCTTGTTTTAAAACTATTTTAGGGCAGACCTAGAGTACCTTTTGTTTTTAGACTAATTTAACCCCATTTCTAGTGCATGGCCCTTCTATAATCTCTGATGAGAGGCCACATATTCAACATGGTCTGCACCCTTACTGGAGAGAACTTGAATGATTCCTGGCCTTGTGTGAACTTTAAGCATTGCTTATCTTACAGCTCCCTGATAACTGGAGGTTATTCTTCCTTGGCAGTTGTTCTTGCCCAGCACATTAAGAGTTCACCCAACACATGTACAGATTTGTTTTGGGCCAAAGACTTAAGGAGTTCCTATGCAGAGTTCCTTTCTGGAACTCTGACCTTTTAATTCTAGTCCCCTTTGCCTCCCCAACTCCAAATTCATTCTCTTCACCTCAGGAAGACTGCCAGGCTCTGTTTGGATTGTCCCCTCCCTGTGCTGCAGTCTAGAAATTGTCTCCAACATACTCAAGGGGAATCCTAGGCACTTATCTGGAGCTCTTTATCTACACAATCCCCCCCTGCAAATTCCAGCTATCTTTTTCATCCCCGAACTCATTCTCCTCAGCTCAGTGAGACTCCTTGCCACACAGTCTAAAAAATGCCTCAAGTCAGAAAACCAAGATTATAAGACTTTTACTTCACTTGTTTCCCTTCTCTCAAGATCAGAGTCTTGCAATGACTGTTGTCCAAAGGCTACACAAGTTGCTGTTACATGTATCTTCTCCAGTTTTCTAGTTGTTTATGACAAGAGGGTTGAGTCTAGTCCTGATTACTCTATCATTGCCAGAGGCAGAAATCTTGTTTACTTTTAACAATTTCCAACTATGAAATTGTGTGGTCATATGCATAGTCCACCTCCTCTACTAGAATGTAAGCTGTGTGAGGGTAGCAACTCTGTCTGTATTATACACTATGAAATTCCCAGTGACTAGCACCGGGCTGCAACACAGTAAGAACTATGAAGAAAAAAATATATTATTGCAATCCTGGAGCTAGATGTTGACATGAATCCGTGGAGGGAGACAAGACGAGGGGATGGAGGGAGAGCAATGGAGCACACGGCACAAAGAGAATGACCAGGGCCCATGTGGTTGCCAGACTTGCATTTGGACCTCATTTCCAGTCTGGGCTGTCCCTGTGACACATGCTTTCCATGCTTGGACTTGGACACTTTCACAATAAAAGACTGGCAGTAAATGCTTCAAGATGCCAGTATTGTGTTAAAGCAGTAGACTATGTTTTCTACACTCTCTGTAGTGTAGTTAGAACATTTAGAATAATTTTTAAAGATCCTTGCACATATTACTGTGTATAATTATACTGCAGATTCTTAGTTGGGGTAAACTTCAGGTTGCTGTGGTAAAGGCACTGGCCAACTGATGAAATCACCTTCTCCCCCTCAGAGGGCCCTGCCCAGTCTCACACAGCCTGTGTCATCTCTGCTCCCTAAGGCACAGGACATCAGGTGTCACTAATTCCCACCCCCACTCTCCTCCCAATCTGCTTAGTTGCCCCACCAGCTATTAGAGAAGTGCCTGGATTGATTCAGGGTTTAGAGATGTTGGCTGATGTGCAACTGCAGAGTCACATAAATTAAAAGCAAACAGAGCCAAGCCACAAAAGATCTAACCAGTTCTGGCCAAGGGCCACCTCCGACCTAACACACCAGTTAAACAAAAGAGTGTCTCACATCCTGTCTGACGTGAGAGATCAGTAACAGACCTAGATGACAAAAGATGGCAAACTTGTTTGCCAAAAGGCGTCTACTGAAACATGACCACCGCCGGTCCACTCTAGAGCTCTCTGTTATATTTCTTCCCTGCTACCCTTATTTCCACCTCTGTTCCTCCCACAGGCAATCATTCCACTGTTAAATGTCTTATTTTGTGTGCATGTTTCTAATTTATGCAAAAGGGATTATTCTGTATCCCATTGTTCTTGCTTTTTCTCAGTAGTCTAGTTGTTCAGGTCCTCCCACGTTGCCATGTGCCCATCCAATTTGCTGCTTTTAGTAATGATCCATGGTATGGGTCCATCATAGTTCATCAAACCATCTTCCCAATGATAGCAGCTACCTAGCCTCCAACTCCCACAAACAGTGCTGCAGTGAACAGCCCTGTACATAGTCCCTTAAGTACCTGTGTGAGAATTTCCATAAGACATGTCCTGGAGGGGGACTGCAGGGTCCCAGGACATACGAACACTTAGTTTAGCAAAATAGCACCAGATTACTCCTGACACATGGCTGTACAGCTCCTCTATCCCAGGGTTTCTCAACCTTAGCACTAATGACATTTTGGACCAGATTATCCTTTGTTCTGGGGCTGTCCTGTGCACTGTAGGGTGTTTGGGAGGATCTCTGGCTTCCACCCCCTAGATGAAATGGCATACTCTCCCTCAGTTGCGGTGACAAAAAACAAAAATGTCTCCCAACACTACCAGAGGTCCCCAAGAGGGGCAAAATCACCCCCAGTTGAAAACCACTGCTCTATCCCCTTTCTGCAACACTTGGCATTATCCAGCTAATTTTTTCTCTGATTACCAATTATTTTAAGCACCTTCTCATATGCTTGACAGTCTTTAAGAATTTTCTGTAATGTTAATTCTGTTAAGGTTGCTGGCCTCTTTTTTGTTGATTTGCAGGAGTGCCCTCTGTATTCTTGGTATTTGTCCTTTATTGGAGTTGACATAGCAAGTATCTTCTCCCATCCTTTGCACTAATTAACTCTATCCACAGTGCACTTCACTGACAGAAATCCTAAATTTTCATCTATGAGAGTCGTATTTTGCTGTACAGTTTGTCCTTTGGAACTTTTATTAAAGAAGTCCTTCCTGGCCCTAGGTCACAAGATATTTCCCTCTATTAGCTTTACACATTTACCTTTTATAATTTGGTCTTGAATCCATATGGAGCCCAACCTTCTATGTGGAACTGTGTAGGAAACCACTTTTATATCTCCTACAGTGAATCCACCTTTCCCCTGCCAATTTGTGATGCCACTTTGATTGTAAACTAAGTCTCCTTATATGTGTGGGTTTGTCCCCAAGCTCTGCACTGATCTAATAATCTAGTTCTGCACCAATACGCATAAACGTGTTTTCATAACTGACAGGCAAGGCCCCCCTCATTCTTCAGTGAACTATTATTTTCCACCTAAAATTTAGTGTAAATTTATCAAATTTACCAATATATCCAACTGTCATTTTTGTTGAGGTTGCACTAACTTTATAAAATGATTTGAGGAAAATGAACGTTTTTATAATATTAAGTTATCCCACCTAGGATTATTCAGCTTTTCTTCTACATCTTCTATTTACTTTTTTTATAGTTTTCATTAAAGACGTCTTCGTATACTTGTTGAAGTTGATTCCTGGGTACTTTATACTTTTGACTGCCATTATGAGTTGATTTCTTTTTATTTATGTTTCTAGCTGGTGTTGCTGCTCTTGGTTTTTGTTATGTTAATCTTACATTCAGAATTGCTCACTTGCTTTCTGCCTGAGTTTGGGTGGGGTTCAGAATCACTGATTCCCTCCTGGGGTGCCCCTCTCTTTGGGATCAAGGCACCCAGAAGGCTGATAAGTTCATTAGAAGATTGCATAGAAGCAGAGGATCAGACCAAAGAAATTTCTAGAAAAGCCCCACGAATACCCCCAACCCACGACAGAGAGCATTCTCGTCCCCCAGATTCAACATCTTCCCTCCGGGTTGCAAAGTGTTGAATACACCCAGATATATCTTGTGTCTATGCTGATAGGTCCCTCTTACATAGAAACACTTGTTTTCCTTTGGTAGCTATGTTGGTACCACATACTGAGCTGCCATAAAAGTTACCAAACCTATGGGCTTGGGAGCTACTTTGTCAAGTAACTCCCAAGGAGCTACTTTCCTCTCATAACATGTGCACACAGTGACTCAGTGCTTGCTGGCCCACAGACTTCATCAGATCACCCTAGCCCAAAGAGGCAGCAAGTACAATCACTTGCTCACCCAGAAATCTGTGGTCCCCAAGGCAGCAAGGCCCCACTGTGCACGATAACTCAGGAGAAGTCTGACAGCCTGAATCCCCATTTTCTTGAGGGGATATTAGTTTTAAAAATTGACATCTAAAAATTCTCATCAATCTACAGCTGGGGGCTTCCCTGGTGGCGCAGTGGTTGAGAGTCCGCCTGCCGATGCAGGGGGGGCGGGTTCGTGCCCCGGTCCGGGAGGATCCCGCGTGCCGCGGAGCGGCTGGGCCCGTGAGCCATGGCCGCTGAGTCTGCGCGTCCGGAGCCTGTGCTCCGCGGCGGGAGAGGCCACAGCAGTGAGAGGCCCACATACCGCAAAAAAAAAAAGAAAAAAAAAAAAAATTAAAAAATCTACAGCTGGTAACTTACCACCGGCACCTTAATGAACAGAATAGATTGACGGGCCATGCTTAAATTTGCATGTCTTCCAAGAAAAATCAGGTTCAACAACATTGGAGGGGAAAGCATTCGGGGAGATTGCACGTGCTCTTCTGAGTCAGTCACCTGATGCAATCAGCTGGCCCTGGAAAGACAAGCCGTGCTTTCCATGTCACCGGAAGGTGGTATGAGAGCTCTCCGGGGTAAAGCCCACCTCTTCTGCTAGGGGCCTGTACACCTCGGCTACTGCTTCCCACCAGAGTGCAGGGGGTCGAAGGCAGGACTGTGCAAAGTGGGCTTGCTGAAGGGGTTTCAAGCTGGTTTTCACTAGTACGAGTCCTTTTCTCCTCCTCTGTGTTCAACAGCAATCATCCTAGCAGGCTTCCTGACCTCAGCAGAGGTCCCAAATAGACACGTCGAGCAAATTTTAAATGGCTTTATTAAAGGCTGTTAATATAAAATACAACCAAGTTATGAGTAGTCAGTAAGAATTTTTCATTTTTGAAAACATATATCAAAGAAAGGGAGGCTGCTGTGACACCCACGGGGCGGGTGCGGCTGGGTGCCACACCCTGCTGTTCCCAGAGCGGGTGGCACTCCCAAACCCAAAGGGCAGGGGCAGCGGGTGGGGATCGGGGGGTGGGGCGGGGGAGGGGTCCCAGGTGAAAGAACTGAGACTGGTCTCTAGCCTCCTGGTGGAGATTTTCCAATGACAGTCACCCAAAGCAAGACACTGAATCCTTGAGCTGAACCCCAGGGGCAGACAACAGGGTGGCCAGAGGGAGGGGATGCAAAACCACATTAGGCTTCAACTGAAAAGCATGTGTGTTTAAAATCGTAACTATAAACTTCTGGTTTTAGAAACGCCCTCTTGATACATGGCAAAAAAGGGGGCAAAACGTGTAAGAGTTTAATTTTTCCTTTACTTGGACACACTAAACATAGATTCCCAGGAGGACAGTGAAAGGAATCATCTTTGCATAGGCTGCCCGGGGTTAAGAGGAGAATCTGCAGGGTCAGGCAGGATGGAGACCCATGAGCACGTGTCCTCCAGGCCTTCACCTCTCCGTCTCACACTTCTGTACTTCCGAAAGCAAAGCAAAGCAACACAACTTTAGAACTCCCTCTAGGACTTCCCAAGTTGTGGTTTTACATTTAATCTCAGGAGGCTGTACCTCTATGAAACTTTAAACACTGTTACGGATAACTGAATACTATTGGGTACTGGACCCCAGATGGTGTTAAAGAAGGTAGAAGCTCTCAATAGCCCCCGTGCCCCTCAGCTCCCAGGGGAACCTGAAGGGAATACTGGGTCTTATGAGAAAGTGGAAAAGAAATCAGAGTCATCTCCCGAAAGAACAGACAGATCACCTTGGGCTAACTGTCCCGGGATGCAGATCTTTCTTCCCTGCTACACCAACACCAAGGAATGCAAACTCCCTTCTAGACATCTTTTTCTCTTACGGGGAACCTGCTGGCAAGCATGGGTTCTAAGGTCACTGCCCTCAAAGCTGGAAGTGAGGGCAGGTGTCGAGCCCGGCTCCGAGGCTCAGCAGCTGACCTGCAGGGCTGGCACCCGGCCGTGCATTTCCAGCTGGGATTTCGTTTTCCCCTCATCGCCGTGCTAGGCATCTTTTCTTCTCTTGAATGTTTCAACTATACTTAAACCGTACAGAAGGGACATGTATTCACCACAGTACCGTCAGTCACCAAAGGAGGAAGGTCAGATGCAAGACCCCAAGGGGCCAAATGGGGTTTAGGGACAGAATGCAATTGGCAGAAACCAAACCAAAAGTTGGCTAGGCCACAGCTTTGGCAGAAACTTTCCTGGAAAAAACAAGTCGCCATGTGCTTTACCTTGGAGCCAGATAAAATATTCTAAAAATCATTTCAGAAGGTCCTATGAAACAGAAAGGCATCTTAAAAAGACACACTTTGATACTGAAACTAGGTGCTTACTTGCAGGCCTCGCAGGGATTAAGGCGTCAGGTGAGGAGAACACAGTGAGAGGCAACGTGGAGACCACGCTCGGGCACGTCCTGCAGGCTCGCACCACCCGGGGCCACGGGGTAGTGGCTCCCTGCCCGCCCTACCCCGTCCTGTCCTCCTGGGCAGCCTCGGAGCTGCCCTAACGCCCCTCCCCAGCAGCAGGGACCACAGGTCAAGCGGGCAGCCGAGTCCACCTCCAGGAGATGCTGTTGCCATGACCACAAAGGTCTCCAGGGGGCGCCGCTCGGGCCATGAAGAAACTCGACTCCGCTTCTGCTGGCGGTCAGGGTTGAGGGAGGCTCCACCGTGACGCAGCTTGACCAGTCCTTGGGATGAAAGGCATCCAGTGCCCCTGCGAGCTTCACGCTGGAAGGTTCTAACACAACTAATCAGAAGAGTCTGGTCTGCCAGCAACGCCCGCAGGTGCCCAGGACAGGAAACACCCAACAGGCCCCAGAAGTAGCAAAGAACTTCCAAAGGGAAACTGGTACAAACCCAAGAAAAGTGGCAGCCCTACAACTGCTACATCAGGTATAAAACAATGTAAAGTTAATACAAAACTTTTAAGCATGCAACTCGTTAATAAACAATGATGAATAGTTTGAATAAGTACCACGGCAGCTTAAAGACGACCTCCATCACGTGCCAACCTGTTTCCTGGAAATGACGTGAGAAGAAAGGGTGGCACATGATGCTGAAGTGTGGCTTCAGCAAGGGAAGCCTGGACAGCTGGCGCGTGGGGTTGAGGACTCCCGCCCCGTGGGGCAGCTCTCCCCATGGGCACAGCCAGCACCCAGTACCATTATTGCTGAGGACAGCCACCCAATGAAAGGAGCCCCGTGCATTTCTAAAAGGGAGGGGATACAGGAGAGGAGATGGAAATCACTTTATGATTTTTGTGACAGGGTTGAGAAAAATCTTTCTCTGAGGAGGGGGAAAAATTGGGTGGAGCTAGAACAGAACTTTTATTTACAAGGTTTACTGAATTCCTAAGAGTTTTTAAAAATTCCAAATGTAAAACTTCTGTTCATCAGATCGTTGAAAATAGCACAGGTATCTGGTCTTACCAAAAAGGGAAAAATCTGGAAAGCTGGACAA
Source organism: Hyperoodon ampullatus (assembly GCF_949752795.1). Taxonomy (NCBI): domain Eukaryota; kingdom Metazoa; phylum Chordata; class Mammalia; order Artiodactyla; family Ziphiidae; genus Hyperoodon; species Hyperoodon ampullatus. Next base: position 122,141,122 of record NC_136914.1, on the reverse strand, counting down.
GGCCATATTTACCAGTTTCCAAACGGTTAAGAAGAGAGTGTACAGAAACTAGCAAAAGACACAGGGGAACGCCGTCCTCCTTCTTCTCCTTCGCCACACCACTTTGGAAAACATTTTGGGATTATTGGTTTGTTTTGTCTAACACATTTTACCAATTGTCCAGAAAATCAAATCCTGTCTTCAAGATGACATTACTTGAGCTGACCTGTAGAAGGGACAAAAACACCAAAATAAGGCATGAGACTAAGTTAGCATAATCTAAAAACAGCATCTCATTTAAAATGACCCAAATGAAATAGTCTGCTTCTGTCTCAGAGGCTCCCTGACCTCAATTTGCCTCAGTGCTGGGAACCAGAAAATTAAATAAAGCTCAATGCAAGCCACACTCCGCCAGGATCCAACACGTACCCCACTCCGTCCCCAGGCATGTCTGAGGGCAGCCTGTGGAACCTACCCAGAGAGAAAAGGAGAAAAACGTAGCTTTTCTATTTTTGAATGATGGGCATGTTTAAATGCAGTCACTGTGGAGTGTGAGAACAAGTTACAAGTTTCATATGAGACTAGTGTGAAACACACACACACACTGACAGACGAAACAAAATAAAATAAATTACCAAGTGGAGGGAGTGAAAAATATGGAGAAAGGATGTATAGTTTATTCTTTTCAGATGATGCGGAAGGTTCTGGAGTGATCTTCCCTAACCCAGGGCCATTCTTTAGGTCACAGACTGCCCACTTACAAGACACGGGGTTGGTTTAAAGGGCCATCTGCGAGCACAGGCCACTGATTCAGACACATTTGCACAGGCTTCCGCCAGCCGCCTGAGTTGAGAGGCCCGTCTCCCGGGTTTAACACGAGTGCGTGTTTCCCTGGTGGCCACAGTCTTCCCGAGCGAGGGAGCCTTGACCCTGTGCTCTCCACACAGGGGCAAACAGAAGATGCTGACGCGGAGGCCACGGAGCTGAGCGGCTCCCTCTGAAGCACGTCCCAGGCCCAGTTTTGCCGCCTCTCAGATTGAGCCAGAGCTCGAAAAGCCAAAGGCGTTCAGACACGTTCCTTTTTCTGGTTTCCTACCAGTGTCTTAGGTGCGGCAGCACTTCACGCTGTGCTGTGCACTCAGAAATCTGTTCTTTCAAAGGGTTTCAGGTGCTCTGTCCTACTCACAGCCCCCAACCCCACACACACGCTTTCCTGCGTCTAGTTACAATGAAGACCCTCACGTAGCTTATATAGATGCTTCCTTCGGAGGAAGACCCCACTGCGGAGTGTCGGAGAGAGAGCACCAGGCAGGAAGGGCGGATTAGGGCGGAGATGGAGCCAGGCACCAGAGCTGCAAGGGAGGGGCCCAAAGTGCCGGCCTAAGACGGTGGGAGACCCTGAAAGGCGGGACAGGCTGGAAAGTTGATGTAGAGACGACGGTAGGCAGAGGGCCTCCCATCCCAGGGCTCCCCTTCTTCAGGAGGACAACTGACTAGGTCATCTGCCTAGAGAGGTGTGGACATGCCTGGAACCCCAATCCAGGAAACACCCAGAGGACGACCACAGCTGAAAAACAAAACCCACAGCCAGGGGCTGCCCTGCTGGCGCAGTGGTTAAGAATCCGCCTGCCACTGCAGGGGACACGGGTTTGATCCCTGGTCCGGGAGGATCCCACATGCCATGGAGCAGCTAAGCCCGTGCAGCACAACTACTGAGCCTGCGCTCTAGAGCCCACGAGCCACAACTACTGAGCCTGCGCTCTAGAGCCCACGAGCCACAACTACTGAGCCCGCGTGCTGCAACTACTGAAGCCTGCGCACCTAGAGCCCGTGCTCCGCAACAAGAGAAGCCACCGCAATGAGATGCCCGTGCGCCACAACTACTGAGCCTGCCCTCTAGAGCCCGTGAGCCACAACTACTGAAGCCCTCAAGCCTAGAGCCCGTGCTCCACAACAAGAGAAGCCACCGCAATGAGAAGCCCGCGCACCGCAACGAAGAGTAGCTCCCGCTCGCCGCAACTAGAGAAAGCCTGCGTGCAGCAATGAAGACCCAACGCAGCCCAAAATAAATAAATTTATTAAAAAAACAAAAACCAAAAAAACACAGCCTCCCTCTGAAATACACCTACCTATTTATTTATTTATTTTGGTTTTGGGTGATCCTTAACCAAACATTTTCTCTTCTCTTTGCTGAGTTTTCTCAAGCAATGCAGAACAGCTGGTAAAGACAACAGTTGGTGCTCCACCAAACTTGTAAAACATGGAGAAGCCACCCACGCTGCCTACTCTCTTGTAGGGCCCTTTCTTCACAACACACGGCACCGCAGCCCATGAGCCTCTCACATCTCTCTCTTCCTTTCCCTCCGTTCTCAGAAAGAAGTCCTTTCTTTAGGACTCCTCCCTGGGCACCTAACCCTGTTTTGTGTGGAAACGAGAAGCGGCCCATCATTCCTGAATTAAGTCTCCTGTGGTCCCCAAACAAGCACGGCTGCTCTCCTGGCAGAGGCCTGGGGTCCCAGCCACTTCCCCCATGTCCCTCAGGACATCTGCGGGTCCCTTCCTCACCGACACCGCGGCCCAGCCTCCCAGGTCCCTGCGTGGAGCCGGCGTCCAAATCCCACCCACACCGCCGCCTTCCCCCTCGAGTCCTCTGCTCACTGCCCCCTGCGTCCCTTCCGTACCTGCCCTCACACAACCGGGGAAGGGCAGTGGGCATCTGGGACACAACCACGGAACAGGCAAACAGGTCACAGCACCAGACGGCTTCACAGAACACGTCTCCTGCCCGTGTGTTTGTCACCAAGCTGAGTGACAACCCAGCAGACCTGAACCCAGAAGTCCTCCGAGGGATGGCAGAGGAAGGAGAAAATGGGGGCATCTGTGGTCCGCCCACCCACGTGAGGTGGCCCTGGTCACTCGGGAGGAAGGAGCCCCTGGCCTGAAGCAAGGCACCCACCTGTACAGGCACGGGTTCCAAGAACAGAGCACCCTCCGTGTCCTCCACGGCCTCGGGAGAGGGCGGCTTCCCCATGGGCTCGGAGGCGGCGGCTTCGCTCAGCGGGCTGGTGCAGGTCTGGGTGGGCTGGGGTCTCTCTCGCTCCACTCTGATGCTGGGCAGGACCCACTGCTCCTGGCGGAGGCTGCTGGCCTTTTCCACCTTGGCCTCTCTGGCCTTCGGGGTGGGCTCCTGCCGGTAACAGACAGGCAAGACCTTTTCCCCTTTCTCCATAGACTTGATCTGGCTGGGGGTCAGCGACTGGAACTCGGCCTCAGGGCCCTCCCCCCGGGACCGCTCTGCATTGATCTTCCAGAAGGACGCTTCCTCTTCCTTCCGGGCGGCAGGACCCAGAGCATCCAGACTGGAGGACTTGCTGCCCTGGGAGGGTCGGAGGGCCTGCGAGCCCTGAGGACCTTTGGACAGCGGCCTGGGCTCGGTGGCAGCGCTGCAGCTCGGCTCTTGGATGGATAAGGAGGACACGCTGAACTCCATCTGACTCTAGTGGGATACGGGGAGGGAGGGAAAGAAGAGAGCAACACATTCGGTCAACGGGACAGGTGTGCCAGCCCACACGTCCCCCCAGTAGCAACAGCACTGCCTGCTGTCCATTTGCTGGCACTGTCTGTCCTCAGTGGCTATTTTCAGGACCGCCATCACATCCCTGAAACACGGCACAAGCTTTGAGAGCCGTCACATCCTGTCACACTGGAGGCTACGAACAGCTCGGACACCTGAATCTGACTGATGACTAAGGCCGCTGCTTGGTGAGCAGATCACCCACCCGCCTCTTCAGGAGGGATTCACGCCCCTTCCTGAGGAGGGCGACTGCCCCCCTGGGGGTGACAAGGAAGGGTGCACAGTCAGCATGACAGCACTGCAGTGAGGGTCAAAACCCAGAACCAAGTCCCCACCTCACGGGCCTCTGCCTTCCTGACCGATGGCAGCCAGCAAGGGTGAAAGAAAAACCAACAGCCAGACCCTGCTTCCCTGGACTAAACCAAGAAAGTCAAGGGCAGGCCTGTGTGCGGCTGCAAAGATGTGATCCCCCTCCCACGCCTCCATCCCACACTCCGCCTGCACGCCCGCTATACACTGCATGTTTGTGTGCCCCAAATTCACATGCTGAAGGCCTAACTCCCGAAGTTAGTATTTGGAGGCAGGGCCTTTAGGAGGTTTAGGTGAGGTCATGAGGGTGGAGCCCCCAGGACAGGATTAGTGCCCTGAGAGATGCTCTCTTTCTCCACCATGTAAGGACACAGTGAGAAGGCGGCTGTCTGCAAATCAGGAAGAGGGTCTCCCCAGGACCAACCCTGCTGGCACCGGGATCTCGGACTCCCAGCCCCAGAACTGTGAGAAGCAGACGTCTGTTACTGGATGCCCCCAGTCTGCAGTATCTGTCACAGCTGCCCGAGCTGACAAGACAGTCTTCCTCTCCCATGATCTCCTCGGTGCTACCCTGTTGCTCTCAGCTGGTCCTGGCCCTGTTAAGTGGGGAACCCCTGAGGGCAGGGCAGGGTCCACACCCCACATCCAAGTGCCCCAGAAACACTTTCCTTGATCTGATGTTGCTAACCACTGTGACCTCTAAAAGTGGTAGGGCTGAGCTGTTCTGACCAACAAACCATGAGTGGAAACCTGACGCCTCTTTACAGTGGAGCACCCTGGAGGGTGGCGCCCCCAAGCCCTGCAGAGCGAGCAATCTGCTGCCTCAGGCATTTCTCAAATTAAACTGGAACATTCTTCTCTTCCTCTCCACTTCCACTCCCTCATACATTCCCTTCCTCTTACTCTTTTTAAAATAAAAGTATTAAAACTGCATACTAAAATTTGGGGAATTAGAAAAAAATCATTCATAACCTTTCCCTCTTCCCATAATCTCTATTAGTTTGTGTAGTTTCATGTAATCTTTCTCAGGTATGTATTTTATGACGTTGCAGTTCTGTTATGCATATAATTTTGGGTATTGTTTCTTCACTTAACCAGAAGCATCATCAATGGTGTTATGTTGTCTTTGTAATCATTAGTTTTAATGGGCACAAGATATCTCATTGAGTGGCTGTCCCACCATCTACTTTCCCATTTTCTTTTTATCAGTTTGCTGCTTTTAATTTCTGTTGTTATAATTAAGGCTGTCAGAACATCTTCATGTATACAGCTCTCCCCCATTTGGAGTTAATTTCTTCAGACAGATTTCCAGAAGCAAAGTACCAAACTACAACAGGTTTAAACCTTTCTTTTATTATGGTTTTGGGTGCATATCAAATTTGTTTGCCAGTGACTGCCCTGATTTCTAATGCTGCCAGCTATATATCTGAGTAGCAATTGCAGCCACTGCTTCCGTGTTGTCACTGAGTATAATTTAAAACTGTGCTAACATGGTTCTCTATTACTTTAATGCATATGCCTTCACTTCTCTCTGGCTGAGACGTTTCCTAAAAGCCCAGATTCTGATGGCCACAGGTCTCTCCTCAAGATGATGAGGCCACAAGGAACTCCAGCTCCAAACACAAGCACAGGCTGCCTTGAAGCTCAGGGTTATAAGAAATAGAACCCAAGAAAAAACATCAAAGCCCATTCAGAACCTCAGAGCATAGCGCAGCAACAGGTGTGCAGAGGGCAAAGCGGAGAGAGAGACCTGCACAGAGTGTCTGTGCAGACTGGCACTCCCCAGCCTGAGGCGCTTGTCTGCTGGACCACTGGAGCGGATGGGGGCTGGGTGCTGAGGCTCAGGCTTCGGGGGTCAGACCCTGGGGAGAGGACTGGGCCTTCATCAGAAAACAAGAAAATTCTCAAGTAAACAACCTAACCTATCACCTAAAATGATTAGAAAAAGAACAAAAACCTAAAGTCAGCAGAAGGAAGGAAATAATAAATATCAGGGAGGAAATAAATAAAACAGAGGTTAAAAAAACCATAGAAAAAATCAACAAAACCAAGAGCTGGTTCTTTGAAAGGGTAAACAAAATTGACAAACTTCTAGCCAGGCTCACCAAGAAGAAAAGAGAAGGAACCCAAATAAAATAAGAAATGAAAAAGGAGAAATCTCAACTGATACTGCAGAAATACAAAAAACCATAAGAGAATACTATGAACAATTACATGCCAACAAATCTGACAACCTAGAAGAAACGGACAACTTTCTAGAAACTTACAGACCACCAAAATTGAATCAAGAAGAAATAGATAATTTGAACAGACTGATCACTAGAAGTGAAGTAGAATCTGTAATAAAAAGATTCCTACAAACAAAAGTCCAGGACCAGATGGCTTCACAGGTGAATTCTACCAAACATACAAAGAAGAATTTATACTGATTCTTCTCAAACTCTTCCAAAAGTTTGAAGAGGAGGGAACACTCCCAAAGACATTCTACGAAGCCACCATCACTCTGATACCAAAACCAGACAAAGACACCACTAAAAAAGAAAATGACAGGACAATATATTTCATGAATATAGATGCAAAAATTCTCAACAAAATATTAGCAAACCGAATCCAACAACACATAAAAGAGATTACACACCACAACCGAGTGGGATTCATCCCAGGTTCACAAGGATGGTTCAACATACACAAATCAATCAATGCACACCACATTAACAAAAGAAAAGTCCAAAACCACATGATCATCTCAATAGATGCAGAAAAAGCATTTGACAAAATTCAACATCCATTCATGATTAAAAACTCTTACCAAAGTGGGAATAGAGGGAACATATCTCAACATAATAAAAGCTATTTATGACAAACCCACAGCCAATACAATACTCAATGGTGAAAAGCTGAAAGCCTTCCCACTAAAATCTGGAACAAGACAAGGATGTCCACTCTCTCCACTTCTCTTTAACATAGTATTGGAAGTCCTAGCAATCAGACAAGAAAAAGAAATAAAAGGTATCCAAGTTGAAAGGGAAGAAGTAAAATTGTTACTATAAGCAGATGACATGACACTATATATAGAAAACCCTAAGGACTCCACACAAAAACTACTAGATCTAATAAATGAATGCAGCAAAGTAGCAGGATACAAGATTAACATTCAGAAATCAGTTGCATTCCTTTACACTAACAGTGAAATGTCAGAAAGGGAATGTAAAAAAAAAAAAAAAAAAAAACTTTTAAAATTACACCAAAAAAAAAAAAAAAAAAACCTAGGAATAAACCCGACCAAGGAGGTGATTTATACACTGAGAACTATAAAACATTAATAAAGGAAATAAAAGAGGATTCAAAGAAATGGAAATATATCCCATGCTCTTGGATTGGAAGAATGAACATTGCTAAAATGGCAATACTACCCAAAGCAATTTACAGATTTAATGTGATCCCTATCAAATTACCCATGACATTTTTCACAGAACTAGAACAAATAACCCAAAAATGTGTACGGAACCATAAAAGACCCAGAATTGCTAGAGCAATCCTGAGGGAAAAAAAAAAAAAAAGCAGGAGGCATAACTCTCCTAGACTTCAGACAATACTACAAAGCTACAGTAATCAAAACCATGTGGTATCGCTACAAAAACAGGCATACAGATCAATGGAACAGAATAAAGAACCCAGAAATAAACCCACACACCTACGGTCAATTAATCTTCAACAAAGGAGGCAAGAATATAAAATGGGAAAAAGACAGTCTCTTCAGCAAGTGATGTTGGGAAAGTTGAACAGCCACATGTAAATCAATGACATTCGAACACACCCTCACACCATACACAAAAATAAACTCAAAATGGCTTAAAGACTTAAACATAAGATAAGACACCATAAAACTCCTAGAAGAGAACACAGGCAAAACATTCTCTGACATAAATTGTACCAATGTTTCCTTAGGTCGGTCTCTCAAGGCAATAGAAATAAAAACAAAAGTAAACAAATGGGACCTAATCAAACTTACAAGCTTTTGTGCAGCAAAGAAAACCATTTAAAAAAACCGAAAAGGCAACCTACAGAATGGGAGAAAATATTTGCAAATGATGCGACCGACAAGGGCTTAATCTCCAAAATATACAAACAACTCAACAACAAAAAAACAAATAACCCAATCCAAAAATGAGCAGAAGACCTTAACAAACATTTCTCCAAAGAAGACATATAGGTGGCCAGTAGCACATGAAAAGATGCTCAACATCACTAATTATTAGAGAAATGCAAATCAGAACTACAATGCAGTACCACCTCGCACTAGTCAGAATGGCCATCACTAAAAAGTCTACAAATAACAAATGCTGTAGACGATGTGGAGAAAAGGGAACCCTCCTACACTGTTGGTGAGAATGTAAGTTGGTCCAGCCACTATGGAAAACTGTATGAAGGTTCCTCAGAAAACTAAAAATAGAATTGCCATATGACCCAGCAATCCCACTCTTGGGAATATACCTGGACAAAACTATAATTCAAAAAGAAACATGCACCCCTATGTGCACAGCAGCACTGTTCACAATAGCCAAAACATGGAAACATGTTTAGGAAACAACCTAAATGTCCATTGACAGATGAATGGATAAAGATGTGGTACATATAAACAATGGAATACTACTCAGCCATAAAAAAAGAATGAAAAAATGCCATTTGCAGCAACATGGATGCAACTAGGGATTATTACACTAATTGAAGTAAGTCAGAAAAAGAAAGACAAATATCATATGATATCACTTATATGTGGAATCTAAAATGTGGCACAGATGAACCTATCTACAAAACAGAAACAGACTCACAGACATAGAGAACAGACTTGTGGTTGCCAGTGGGGAGGGAGAGGGATAGACTGGGAGTTTGGGGTTAGCAGATGTAAACTATTACATACAGGATGGATAAACAACAAGATCCTACTGTATAGCACAGGGAACTATATTGAATATCTTGTGATAAGCCATAATAGAAAAGAATATAAAAAAAGAATGTAGGTATGTGTATAACTGAGTCACTGCTGTACAGCAGGGAGGGGCACAACATTGTAAATCAACTATACTTCAATAAAAAAATTTTTTTTTAATCTAGACATTAAAAAAAAAAAACATCAAAGCTCAGGTGCTGGGGCTCAGAACAAATGCAGATTCTGAGCGCATCCAGTGCACCGGGCACAGTTTTCTTTTTTGTTGGGCTTTTCTCCTAAAAAGTTTTTATCCTACAACGGAGAAAATGGAGGTCTGGAGCAAATGAGTGAATTGTCCTAGGTCACTAGTCCATTAAGAGCAGGTGGGATTTCAGTCTGGAGCAAGTGATTCCGAGGCCTGCAGCTGTGCTGGGCATCACACCACATCTAAAAAGCCAGTGGCCGCCAGGGACGATGTCCGTGTGAACACCAGCGATCCCCATACGTGGCAGGGTTTCTGTATGTCAATGACCTAATCTGATTTTTAAAGGGCTGTTTCTGAGTGAGTCATTCTCAATACTCTGCATATTTCCAAACTCCACAATAAAATACAGGGAGAATGTGGGTACAGAGATGATGAGTTCTTTAAATAAGCAAAGTGCTAGAAATAGCTTGGAAGTGGGGACTGAGCCTGAGAGAACAGAGTTGAGATTGATCTGCAAATTGCGGGGTAAAGAAAACACTTTGAGCGGTTCGTCAAACACTAGGCTCTTTTAGGATCAGCCATCTCTCCAGTGGGGAGAAGCTCCCGGAAAGCTGGGCTGAACATAAGTCTGGGCACAGGACAGCACTGGGCCGAGCCAAGGATGCTGGGGAGAGAAGTCAGCCACAGTGGTTCCAGGACTGCTTCCGGCCCTCGATCAGGGCACCGAGCAGCACTTAGCTGGCTGGAGTGACAACCTGCAAGAGAACCACGGAGGCTTTCAGGGCTCCTTGGGCTACTGGAGCCCTCGTGAGAGCCCCTCGGGGAGGGTGACGTCTTGGTAGAAGAGAGGGCCAGGCTGACAGGGGTGGCTACTTTGTTTGGGGCGCCCCAGGGTGAAAATGAGGAAAACAAGAACTTACAGAAGAAAAAACCTTCTAGTGTATCAGCTTCTAAGCCTTTTTGCCCAGGCATTTGTTGTTTTCCATTCTGCAAATAAAATATGACTACAACCCCCTTTTAAGAAACGGTCCTCCTTGATCAGCTACACTGGTGAGGGTCTCTTTCTTTCCCACTCCTCGCCCCAAAGGGCAAAGGTTTGTGGTTTGTGTTTAAAACACATGCCTGTTGGGAAGGGGCGGGCAAAGAAAGAAGAAGAGGGGCAAAGCGTCCTTTTTCCTGACCAGAGTTCATCTTACTTGGCTCCAAGACCCCAGAACGCCAGCAAAACTGGACCAGGACATGGTGAAGAGGGGCTCCTGGTCACTTTGAAAGACGCGCTGTTGTCCAGGTCACACAGAAGTGGCACCTGCACTGCAGCTCCCTCTGTGCTTTAGGAGAGGTTTCATTGCTTTGTGCTCGGTGACTCCACCCTCCCTGGGCCGCCCCCTTCCCTCCCAGACCAGGCTGAGGCCTGGTGTCTCTCCTCCCTCCCGGGAGGGCCCCTAAGCCCCAGGTCCCCTTCAGAGGCGCCTCCTGCTCACCGGCCCAAAGCCACAGCTACCTTCTTCCCTGAACCAGCTCCTCTCAGTAAAGGGCAAACCCACCAACGACCCAGCCTGAACCTGGACTCTTTTCTTCTCTAGTAAAAATGGAGTATTCTTACTCCCTGGGCTGTTGCTTTAGAACAAGGCCCGGCACATAGTAAGTGCTCAGTAAACGCAGGCTACTGGGCTCTGGTCCTGTTCTGCTTGGTCAGAGGCATCTAAGCTCCCCAGGGGGTCAGCAGCATTCCCACTGGATCCCCTTCGGGTGCTGGCCCCTCCCCGCCTTCCTCTGGTCACCAGAGACGTGGTGCCCATGGCTGGGACACGCGGGCCGTGTCTGTGTCCAGAAGTGAGCGTGACTCTGAAGCCCCATCCCGGCCCAGTGTCTGGCGTGGAATCTGAGCTGAGACACTCCCCACAGGGATGTACTGCAGCCACTGTGCTGTCCCTGGACCCCCCCAGAGCCTGTGCTTCTGGAGGGGTCTCTGACCTCACCTTCCCCCGTGGCCCCGAGGCTATGCAAGGGGGCCCTCTGACACTGGAGCAGATCAGTGAGCAGGAGAAGACAGCCCTGGCTCCCGACCTGACAGGCCAGCGGGGGGACTGCGTCTGGAGCCTGTGATGAACGCTAGCGAGTCAGGAAGTTCCCATGCAATCTTCTGATTTCTGGAAAAAGTCCGTTTTTCCAGGTGTGGACAAAGAGCTCTCGGGAACCCGGTCCCCTGCGCCGAGCTGGGCCCAGCAACAGGATGCTGCTCCACGTGAAGAGCAGCCCCCAGCTCGGACAGCAAGTCGGAGGGGGATTCAAGCCCGTGGCCTTATAGGAGATGGCTGAGACGGAAGAGTGAGGGGTACTCAGGAAGCCCCCTCCCCTCCTCACAGCGATGCTGACGGCGCTACCCTCTACGGCCCAGGCGCCCCGGTTGGAGCCCCAGGGCTATGCACTGAGCCAGGCCTGGGTGTCAGCCTCCCCATGTGGGGAACTAACTGGGTCTTAGCTGGCCACGTCCGTTCTAAAAACAGAAAGCCCACAACTGAGCCCAGTGCCTATTTTTACGTCCCACTCACTGGAGAGGAATGTGTAATATTTCAGTAAAGGAGGGTGCAGGCGGCCAAAACTAACTGTTTGGCTTGGCGGCCTCTGGCAGATCTAAACTGTTGAGATGAAGGCTGCAGAAACATTGTCAGAAAATATAATAGCTTACTGGAGCAAATCCTAATAAATTCACAAACCATTTAACATTTATCCTCCTCCACCTCCCCCGCCAAAGGGGGAAAAGGAAGAAGAAGAGGGGAAGATACGAAAAACTTTTAGAATCTCAAAATTAGTAGGATGACAATCTGGTGGGGAAGAGACAGCACGGCCTAGCCACTGAGACTAGGGTTGTCAGACCATCCAGGACAGCGGGGCACAGGGGACAGGGTCTGGGGACCACCCGCCCCTAACCCCGAGGACCCAGGGGCTAGAGAACACTCCTGTATTTTCACCAGGGAGCCGGGCGGACAATGGACAGGGCCCAGCTGTTGGGCCCCACGGCAACGAGCCTGGGGAAAAGCCAACAGACACCCAACAGACGGTGGGTGTGAAGGAGCCTGCGGTTATAAGGGCCAAGGGAAGGACAGGAGCCTCTGCCCTCCAGGTGCTTGTCGTCTCACAGGGACAAGATGCACCAACAAAGAACACCACCGGTGACATTAACGTGTGTCCGTCTAGCGCAGAGCTTCTCAGGGGGGACACAGAAGGGGGACAGTTGCAGATGCTGTGGCAAGGGGTGAAGCACACGGCGCTGGGCTGGGACATCTAGCTCACACCCCTCACTCTGGGCCTCTGATTCCTCATCTGTCAAAGCGTGCATTGTGGGGATTAGCTGAGGAAATGCCCCCAAGGTGCTCAGCACAGATCAGGGGCCTGTGGGAGCTGCCCGGCTGTCACAATAACTGGGAGAACCACAGGAACAGAATCTGCTCCAGATGTGGGGGCAGGTGGGACCTGCACGGGTGGCTGGGGGCCAGGGGGCTGGGCAAGGCACCGAGGCAGGCGAGATCGGTGCCATGGGGCAGGGCTGCGGGGCTGGAGAAGAGACCGGCGGTAAGGACCCTTGGGGCCAGAGCAGCAGGCTGGGCCCCGGGCTGAGGAGCTGACAGGTCACTGCACCTACAAAAGCCAGGAAAGGTCCCGAGCAGGGGGCCACAGGCCTGCTCTGGATCTCAGGAAGGTGAGCTAGAGACAGCACGGGGGAGGGGCAGGGGGAGGGGAGGGAGACTTCACTGCTGGGCAGAGCCGGGGGTCTCCGTGAGGGCCCCCAAGCAGGAGCGATGCTGTGATGGGAGCATGGCGTGGCTCCACGGCCCTGCATTTCTCAGAAACTTTTGGCTGGCGGTGAGGGGGTACAGCCAGACAGAGCCATACCTGGGAACCCAGGGAACGCTCCACGTACGGACATCCCAATGGAACACCCTGCTGTCCTGCGTGGGCGAGAGATGCCTGTTAGCCACAGACAGACCCAAGCTCCAATCCCTCTTCATCGATTCAACCCGCCTGCCCGTTACCGCCGCCCCTGAGCACCGGCATCCAGCCCGCAGCGGGGGCAGCGACGCTGACCTCCTGGGTGAGAGAATTTGACGCGCTGCAGATCCCTATGGTGTGGACCTCAGCCCGCGGAGACGCTCTGGCTCCCAGGCTTACTTGTCCTCCTGAGGAGCAGCTGAGAGGCCTCCCTACTCCAGGAGTGGTCTGCGTTGACCCTCGGAGATCAAGGAGCTGATCCCCACCCAGCTGACTTACGATCCCCAAATAGGCAGCCGAACCTCAGGTGAAGGACTCGGGTAGACAGGGAAAATCCAGACCGCCTGCGGGGGGAGGCGAGCACGGTGGGCGCGGCGTCCCCAGAGTCCAGCCACTCGTCACTAGGGCCTGACCTGCCTCTGCAGGAGTCTCCTGTAAACCCCCCGGCCCAGAGGGGCGGCAGTGCAAAGCATCCTCTCCTCCCGACTCCCCTCTCTGGAGCATTCCAAGTGCTGAGGGTTTTCCTTGTGGAACCTCAGGACAGGAGAAGGGAATCCGCCGTGGGGCCCTGCAGGCGCCCTTGCCCCTAGCACACCTGCCAAGCTGACGGATGAGGGGAAAGATGATGACCAAGCGCCCGGCCGGGACGGGCACTTCTGCCTCGGAGCCTCCCTTCCGTGGGGAAGGGGTCGGAGCGACAGAGGCATCAGGCCTGGCGCGGCCTCGGCAGGAGGCGACCCAGGAGGGGAGGGCAGGCTGGACGACTGAGCAGGATCCGAGGAAACGGGCAGTGCTTGCCCGGCATCGAGGCCTCTCCTGGTCAGAGCTGCCTTTCAGGGACGGACAGCACCAGCTCGTCCACGCTCTGCAGGTCTCTGCAGGGGTCCTCGGCCACGGGCTGGCCCAAAAGAAGGAGCCCAGACAGAGGTGCAAAAATTGGGAAGAAATCCCAAATCCCTGAGATTCTCAGCTCTGTGCCCAACAATCATCACCTTGGGTCAGGCTGACCCTGGCCTCAGCTGATCGACTGGTGGCTGAGAAGTCAGAGCTGAGAAAGAGCTAGGCACTTAGTTGGCTATCATTAAATGTCTGCAGAAGTGGGGACCTCCCTGCTGGTCCAGTGGTTAAGACTCCACGCTTCCAGTGCAGGGGTCGCGGGTTCGATCTCTGGTCAGGGAACTAAGATCCCACATGCCGTGCAGCACGGCCAAAAAAAAAGGAAAAAAAAAAAAAGTCTGAAGTGAATAGCTGCAGAAGGCACGAGACCGTATCTACCAACGTGTATGTAAATATGTGTTATGTGAATGAAGGAAAATGACTGGAGGGATGATCGTGTGGCTAAAGCGGTCCTCCTGTGTGAGTTCTGCCCCCAGGCGCGGTCACCCCCACACTGGGATCTTGGCCGAGAGCAAGTGTTTACTCACCTCTGAGCCTTAAGCATAATGTCTGTCCCAGAGTGGAAGGATAATCAACGTCCGCCAGATTTTTGAAAAAAATCAGTGAATGATGTCATAGAGACAGGAAGTAGAAGGGTGGCTGCCAGGGGCTGGGGGAGGGGGAAAGGGGGTTTTCGGCTTAAAAGGAACAGAGTTGCAGTTTGGGAAGATGACACAGTCCTGGAGATGATGGTGGCGACAGCTGCACAGCAGTGGGAATGCACTTAAGGCCACCGAACTGCACATTTACAAATGGCTAAGATGGTACATTTTATGGGATGTGTATTTTACCACAATTTAAAATTCAAAAAAAACCATCAGTGGATGATAGACGATCAAATGAAACGACCCGCTGTCAGGGTTGTCAGAGCGTGGAGTCTTTGATTCGAAATGGCACACATTCTCTGCAACGGTCCGTCAGCAGCTGCAATCCATGTCCTCACACCCCAAATCTGGGCTGGACTGTGCCTCGATTTGACCAGCAGAACAAAGCAGAGGGGATACTTTGGTGCCCAAGCCTCAGCCTCGGAAGACCCTGTCAGCTTCCGCTCTCACCCGAGGGAACTCTTCCACCAACACGTAGCTCCACTGGACACACGTGGCCCCAACCGGACACGGAAGAGAGGGTACCCTAGAGCAACCAGCTCCCATCGGCCGTCAGATGACACGTGAGGGGTGCCTGGTGAGGCCCACAGAAGAACAGCCCGGCTGAGCCCTACCCAGACCACTGGCCCCCAGAATCAGGAGAAAAGAAATGGCTGCTTCAAGCTGCAAAGGAGTGAGGTGCCAGCCATGCATCAAAGACGTCAAATGACAAAGAGTCTCCAGCCTTGCAGTTGGAGGTCAGGGCCACCCTGCCCTGGCTAACCCACCTCCTGCATGCAGCTCTCCAAAGAAGTTCTCATCCGTCTTTCAGTCCTAAGGAAGAGCGTGACAATGCAGAGAGGTGGGCACTCGCGCTTCAGCTGGGGAGAGGCGAGTGGGGGAACTCCGACTCTTGATGACAGAGCAGGGGTGAGGCCCTTTGCTCTCTGGAACGCTCTCTATTTTGCCTCTACAAAGTTCTGACTTCAAATCACGTAAGTGTGATTTTGAGAGCTCAAATCGAAAGGTGAGGACACAGCCCACCTGTTCATGAAATAAGCTGGTTCTCTCATTGAAAGGGAACGTGAAATGAATTGGGAGATTAGGTTTGACATAAATACACCACCATGTGTAAAACAGATGGCTAGTGGGAACCTGCTGTATAGCACGGGAAGCTCAGCTCATGCTCTGTGATGACCTAGATGGGTGGGATGGGGGGAGGGGCGTGGTGGGAGGGAGGTCCAAGAGGGAGGGGATACAGGTATACATATAGCTGGTTCACTTCACTGTACAGCAGAAACTAACACAACATTGTAAAGTAACTATACTCCAACGGAAAAAAAAATGAAACTGAGAACTCTCAGCCACAAGACTATACCTTTCACTAAAAAAAAAAAAACCAAGTTAATTAAAATGTGAGCAACACATATTGACTTAAGTTTATCAAGCCTTCTCAATTTATGCAGGTTCCTAAGAGACCTGGATAGTATCTGTGGAAAATTAACACCAGCACGAGTGTGACCCGTGCTGGACTGTGTCAGCACACCTTGTTCTAGAGACCTTTTCCCAGCACCTGTTCCCACACTGAGCCTCATTCTCAGCAGCCGCCCCAGGTGCTGCCCCATCCTTGCCCCAGAATGTCATCTGCATCAAGGTAATAACAGATGAAACATCCCATCCCACAAACGGCTGACTCAGGAACATTTAACAAGGTAAATTCTTATGAGAGTAGATATCCTCGTGGGGGGCATGATGGACTTAGGGCTCGGGGCATTTTAACTAATTTGACTTCTCTGTCTTCATCACTGAGACATCATCAAACACAGGGCCCAGTCCAGTAACATCTGTGCTGCCTTCTGGGCCACTGTCCCCGAGGCTGTCCACTCCCCCCTGCAGACTACCCATCTGCCTAGGATTACAGTAAGGCCCCTACATACGAATGAGTTGTATGTAGGTACCCAACTAGCACAATGGGCTATCTAGTACTGTACTATAACAGGTTTAAAATACCTTTCACACAAATAACACATAAAAAACAAACAAAAAATAAAACATTTTTTATCTTACAGTACAGTCCCTTGAAAAGGACAGTAGTCCAGGACAACAGCTGGCATCCAGGGGCTGGCATCGAGTGAACAGGCAAGAAGAGTTACTGGCTGGAGGGGGGGAGAGGAGGTGGGAGACGGTAGAGCTGAAGGATCGTCAGCAGTAAGAGATGGAGGGCAAGCTGCAATTTCATGCACGCCTGACATTGGTAGAACGCACGTTCCCATCTTTGAAACTTTGTAACTTGAAGGTTCGTATGTAGGGGACTTAACTGTAGTGCTTGTCAGTTACCCGTCTGGGGAACCCATATAAAAGGAATATTGATGGCCCTGGCTGAACGTCAACGTGGCGAGGTCCTTTCTACCCACCTCCAACTCCCTTTGCCCTGTCACTGCACAAGGGATTTATGGGTGGGTCTTGGAGCTTGGAAGCTGCAATCCTAGGCTGCCCCTCACCCTCCCTGGCTGCCTCCCAGCCACCCTCACTGGTTCAGCCACCCCTTAACCAGTGTCCAGATCCTGAAGGAGACTCCAATT
This sequence comes from Hyperoodon ampullatus, assembly GCF_949752795.1. Classification (NCBI taxonomy): domain Eukaryota; kingdom Metazoa; phylum Chordata; class Mammalia; order Artiodactyla; family Ziphiidae; genus Hyperoodon; species Hyperoodon ampullatus. The sequence goes on along the minus strand of NC_136914.1, from coordinate 122,124,033 downwards.
CCAGGCACAACGTCGTCACTCACCCTGACCTCTGCGCAGACCTAGGTTATTAATCTGCCACGGAAAAAAAAAAAAAAAATCACGCACGCAGGATGCAGGTATTTGCATCTTTATTTTAGGATGTTTAGGACCTGACGTTCTGGACCCCCAAAGGCAGGAGTCTGTGCTTGCGGGAGGAGCATGGTTATCTGCATTAATGCCACGTATTCGCAAAAGCCACCTCTCAACTCTCACGTAAGGGTCCCCTCAACTTTCACAGGCTTCCTCATCCTAGGGCAGCTCACGTCACTTGGGGCAATCAATCAGCTAACCAACCGCGCCGCCTGTGGGCAACACCATGGCTGTCCTGATCCATCTGAGCCCTCATCATATCCTTCATTTTAAGACACAGACCCCCACCTGAGGGCCTCTCAGGTGGCTTGCAGACCCCCCCACCACTGCCACATCCCGCTCTAACCCACCCTCCCTACAGCCCCCTGGATGTCGTTTCTACCGGGATGAGCAACTGTAGGGACAAGTGAAAAACCAAGAAACAAGCCCCTCCAAGTGTCAGGGCTTGAAAGCCCTGATCCAACCTCAAGCCTAAGCCCTACTGCAGGTACACAGCCGTCCTGGTCACCCCCAATAGGGAAAGGACGCTCCAACACACAGCAGAGAATATTCTAGAATTCAGAGAATCCTGGTCTTTTCCCTTCTTTTCCTTGGGTTTGAGACACCTGCCTTTTGGTCATTTTGCGCTACTTATTAATGCACTTGTACTGGGACAACTAGGGAGAATGGGGCAACGGATAAACCCCGTTAAGCTTGATACTCTTAAGCAACTTTGGCAACAATGACACTAACAGCAATAAACGAATGACTGGGGACCAGCATCAGGGACCCAGGCTGGGTTGCACATCTGTATCCACTGGCTATTCCAGCTTCAAAGGGTACAAAGGGCACTCTTCCCCTCCTCCCTTCCTCCCTCAGGACTCTGCCTTTGAGGTGACTCTTGCAGGCAGTTCTGATGCATCTGCTGCCTTGTCTCCACATCCACCCACCTTCCTATCTCGGCTGCCCTTCAGATTTCACTTTAATAAAAGCAGCTCTTAACCACCCCGCCCCCCGCCAAGAAAAGCTTCCCTCAAAGCTTTGCCTTATGGAGCCCCCAACAAGGCACCGAGCGCTGGTGGGCAGAAGTGTGAGCCGAGAAAGCCCCCCGAGGGGCTGCCCCTGCTTTCCCAGGACAGGGGCGCCGACCGTGCCCAGAGCGCCAACCGCCACGCTTCCATCCATCACCAAGCCCAACGCGGTGTAGGCCCCGCCCCTCCGCCTCTCCTCTCCCACCGGCAGGGGGCGCATCACCCGCAGCCCGCGGCCTTCTGAGCCCACCAAGGCTGAACGGAAAATACCTAAGGCCGCCACGCTTTTTAAGAACACAAACAAATCTAAATTTAACCCAACTTACCCTCGTTTCCCAGGAGAAAGGGGCAGAGTGCTCATCTTGCCAAGTTATGTCCTGAAATAAAAATTCAAGAATAAATCTGAAATCCAAACCCAAAGGGACCCCGCGCAGACAACCACCCAAGGCCATGGGGTAACCAAACTTCAGCAAGAAGAATCCCAAGTCCTGGCTCAAAACAAGCCTGAAGTTGTCGCGCTCTGCAGAGAATGTGCTGACCTTCTTGGTCTGGCTCCCCCCTCACCTTGCTGGCCGCGGCTGCCAGGCACGCCCGTCCCCTGCCAAACAGACATTCGATGAATGCCTGGGAGCCCCAGGACGGACTCGATGACAGGGAGGCCGAGGAGAAAGGAAACAGGGCTTCCGGGCTCAGGTCTCGGCCCTGCCAGCGACTAGCCACACGGCCAGGGGAAGATGACTTAGCCTTTTGAGCCTCAGTTTCCTCATTTGTAAAAGGAGAACTGCGCTTCCCCTGCGGGGTTGTTGTGAGGATAAAATGAGGTAACAGAGGAAAAGGAGGTCGGGAGATTATCTGCCAGTCAACACCTGTACTGTCTGAGCATCCTCCCCCCATCCTCCTAAGTGCCTGCCAGAGATCTGAAAGGCAGTAATCGGCCTATCAATGAAGAAAATGCCAACTGAATGCAACTGCCTAATTATAGTGAAAACTCTGAAATCCTTCTGACCCTCACAAGCGGAATAGGAGAGAAGGAGCCCTTCAAAACAGTCACTGAGAATCTGACCTTGGATCCACTGACCTGAACAAAGGTTTGTAAGATCGCCTTTCCTAGTCCACCCCTCCAACCCTCCAGCTGTATTCCTATACTAGCAAATGTCTCATGTGTGCCCAGCTTCTGCTAGGGAATCATATTTTCTGAACCAAAAACTGGGACATCCTGGGTGATACAGACTGAAAATGGGATAAAATATTTTGAATTGAGACTGTCCTTGCATAAAGCACCGCAGGTACGTGATGTCTTCGCGCCCAGAGTCACTCCCTAGCCCCAGAGCTAGGTTACCTGGCTCCCCTCCCCCTCCTACAGGAGGGGGACCAGTTTTGCAGAGGGTCCACTTCCTTCAGTACCGACTCCATCCCCAGCCTTGGCCTCTAAGCTATGTCTCCTATCACTCCTGGCTGTCAGGCAAAACTTTAAAAATGAGAGGGAACGTGGGCCACTACGCGCCCATTGGGAATCTCAGTTAAGTCCAAGTGTACTCCTCAACTTACAAACTGTGCCCCTCCAAAAGTAGAAATGTGAGTTAACAAGTCTCGGCTGAGGGGGCTCCTGCATCCAGGTCTCTGTGTGTGTGGTCAGGGCGTGGGAGAAGAGCGCAGTTGAGCTCCATGACCTAAAAGTCCTTAAAATTCTGTGATCTCAGGACCCTCTAAGTTCCTCTTAGAAGCAATAAAACAAGAAGGACTTTGTTTTCACATGGGAAAAATAAAGGAGGCTGATGGAATGTATGTTCCCTTTGTTCTAGATTTGGACCTGTGGAAAAGGGCAAAGGGAAACCAACTGGTAAATGTGCTCCCTCTATGGGGAGGTGGCGGCGGGGGACAAGCCCAGTGGCCACCTCAGGGGACAGAGGAGGCGTGTGGAGGTTCAGTGGGCAGGCAGAGGCAGAGAAGGGAGCAGAACCACTGGCCAAAAGCAGGACACACCAGAGCTGGACACCTCTTCTCATGTGATATGATCGATCCTCTGAATGTTAATTATGCTGCTTGAGTCCCTTTGAAATCTGCAAAGAACACAGTAAGAAGGTTTTTGGCTTTGGAAGATGAATGAGTGCAAGACTGGGGAACAAAGATGTAGCCTGGAGCCTGGTGAGCCAGCAGGCTCCAGTGGCTGCAGCCCAGACAGGCTGAAATTCCGAGGGGGCTGCAGACAGAGGGGTGCACTGTGATTTCTCCCCAACTTGGTGTCAAGTCAATAATCTTTTGTTTGCTCCAGCAAGAAACGGAGTCAAGGGGCAAATTCCTTAGATTTCTGCAGTTCTGAGCTCATAAAAAAAAAAAATAATAAAGCACTTAACAAAAATAAACATGCCAAACAAAAATGTGATTGAAGCTCTGATGTCAGCCACTGGCTGCACACTCCAGCCACAAAGAGCATTGGGGGCAAGCACAGGCTTTCCAGGCAGTTGTATGCAAAACGGCATCAGGATTGCAAAGTTCTAGAAATGGATAGTGGTGATGGCTGTACAACACTGTGAATGTACTAACTGTACACCTAAAAATGGTTAGCACGGTCAATTTTATGTTATGAATATTGTACCACAATAAAAAAAAATCTGAAAAGGCTATATATATTATATGATTCCAACTACATGACATCGTGGAACAGGTAAAACTATGGAGGCAATAAAAAGATCAGTGGTTACGAGGGTTGAACAGAAGAAGGGCTGACTAGGCAGAGCACAGAGGATTTTCAGGACAGTGAAATACTCTGTACCACACGGTAATGATGGATGCTTTTCTCAAAACCCATAGAATGTACCACGGCAAGAGTAAACCCCAGTGGAAACTATGGATGTTGGGCAACAATGCTGTGTAGGTTCATCCATTGTAACAAATCTTGCACTCTGGTGGGCGTGTTGGTAGTAGCAGAGGGTGCACGCGTGTGACAGTAGGCAGTAGGTCAGAAATCTGTACTTTCTACTCACTTTTGCTGGGAACCTAAGACTGCTCCAAAAATTAAAATCTATTCTTCAAAAAAGTGTCCCCTCCCCCCCCAAAAAAAACCTGACAAAGGTAACAAATGCTGGAAACATCATTTCCTAATTACTTTAGTCCCTTTTGCTATTATCTGTGCTCTTGAGGTTACTTACATCTGTTGCCCCTGCAAGATGGAAAGTGCCTCTATAACACCACACAACGGGGTCACTGCACCTCCCTGACCAGCTCTGATGCAGTGAGCTACCTGGGGGCTTGGACAGCCCCTGGGGGAGCATCTCCATGGCAACCAGCAGGTGCTCCACATCAGGGCTGCTCCCCTCACTGCCCTGGAGCCAGATGTTAAACATTTCCGAACACACCACAAGCTGCAACCAATATCAAACACACTGAAATTCACTACATTCTACACTAAATGTAACGGCTACTCTTAAATTTTTTAAGGATTTTGGTAATTTTGCTTTGGAAATTATTTGGTGACAAGTAACTCCTCTATAATTGGTTGATTCCTCTGTAAAAGTCAGGACTGTTCCAAAATTATTCTAAAATGAAAAATTCTGGACTTAGAATTCATTTCAAACGTGAAATGTTATAAATATTAGCCTCTCCTCTTCATGAAGTTGGAGACTAATGGGCCATTTATTCTTTTATAACCTTCTTTTCCAATTTTGGGGCCGGTGAATTTCATCGTGTCTCAAGCGTGTGAAGTGGACAGCACCTGTAAGTGGCGCTGTCCACAGCGGGTGTCCCATAGTGCGGCCATAGGTCAGCCTGAGCAAGTGGGGCAAGGAGCACGGGCGTCACAGAGCAGCTCTGAGCTCCCCCTACACAAAGCCAGGCCGCTAGCAGCCCGCAGACGGGGAGCGGCACCTTTCCTGCAACAGTCAAAAGAACTGCTTCTGAGACCCCTGCAGCGCTCTGAAAGTCTCGCTTCCACTCTGGGCCCCTCTGAGGGACAGGCTGGGGACCATTCTGCAAACTGAACAAACTGCACCTTCCTGCACATGCCCTCTCTCTGGCATACCTGTCCCAGGTAGCCAGAGGGGATGACCACCTCCTGGGTCCTTACTGGTCTTGGGTCCACACTGGCGCCCTTCACAGGCACCAGACTCAATACTCTCTGGAGAGCACCCCTAGCCTAGAGGTTCTAGGTCTGGCTGTAAATCAGAATCACCTAGGGACTTCCCGGGTGGCGCAGTGGTTAAGAAGTCGCCTGACAATGCAGGGGACGCGGGTTCGAGCCCTGGTCCGGGAAGATCCCACATGCTGCGGAGCAACTAAGCCCGTGCGCCACAACTACTCAGCCTGCGCTCTAGAGCCCGCGAGCCACAACTACTGAGTCCGTGTGCCACAACTACTGAGGCCCGCATGCCTAGAGCCCGTGCTCCGCAACAAGAGGAAACCACCACAGGGAGAAGCCCGTGCACCGCAACGAAGAGTAGCCCCCGCTCACTGCAACCAGAGAAAGCCTGTGCGCAGCAAAGAAGACCCAACGCAGCCAAAAATAAATAAATTAATTAAAAAAAAAAGATTCCACCAAATGAATTAACAAGTTCATTTAGAAGGACAAGACTCCCACATTTAAAAAAAAAAAAAAAGAATCATCTAGAGTGCTGTTTTAATAGGCAGAATCTGTGGGTCCCACCTGACTTAGTTTTAGAAAACCAACAACTCCCTAGGTAATTCTAATGCAGCCGTTCCCCTTGGGCAGCTTACCTACTTCAGTCCTCCACAGGACACCTGACTGCCTCTTCACACTGGGGACACTTGGCCACACGGGCTGCACTTGCTGACCTCCCAGGCTCAGGGACCCACCTCTGTCTTCCCAGGCCACCCCACCTGCCAAGGTGGCCTCAATGAATACTGGCTAGGTGACTCTCATCATCCCCAAATAAGGACTTCTACTAAACCAACCTGGGTTCAGGCTTCCGTCACAAGGAGCCCAAGGTTTTCTGGGCTGGCTCTCACCCACCCAACTTTGGAGCAGGCAGAATCACGTCTGCGCATCAGTATAATCAACCAAGGCACACAAACGGTCTCCTAATACACAGCAAGGGCCCAGCAAATCACGTTTAAAGGCCGTTTTCATTTCATTCTTCCCAGAGTTCAAAGATTACATAAAACTACTGCAACAGCATTTCTAATCATGCCCTTAGTATGTAACCATAAACAATAAACACTCTTAGGTGGTAGTCAGAATATGGTGCACTGTTTGTTAAATTTCTCCTGCCACCTAGAGGGCTGAGTCTCTAAAAAGTTAGAATCCCAACCATTAAGCTCCCAGAAATATATCTGATTTTTCTTGAGTGATTCAGAAACAGTGCTCACTGGAACCATATATTGTCACTGTCCTCCTGAAGTCCATAAATGAGGGGAGTTTCTGGGTGATAGACAGTGGCATCTTGGCTTAAAAGTAAGAAATGTACTGGGCATATACCCAGAGAAAGCCATAACTCAAAAAGACACATGCACCCCAAGGTTCATTGCAGCACTATTTACAATAGCCAGGTCATGGAAGCAACCTAAATGTCCATCGACAGACGAATGGATAAAGAAGATGTGGTACATATATACAATGGAATATTACTCAGCCATAAAAAGGAACGAAATTGGGTCCTTTGTAGAGACATGGATGGACCTAGGGACTGTCATACAGAGTGAAGTAAGTCAGAAAGAGAAAAACAAATATCGTATATTAACGCATATATGTGGAATCTAGAAAAATGGTATAGATGAACCGGTTTGCAAGGCAGAAATAGACACAGATGTAGAGGACAAACGTATGGACACGAAGCATGAAAAGGAGGGGGGGTGGGCGGGGTAGGGGGAGGATGAACTGGGAGATGGGGATTGACATGTATACACTAATTTGTATAAAACAGATAACTAATAAGAACCTGCTGTGTAAAAAATAAAATAAAATAAAATTCAAAAAAAGAAAGTAAGAAATGTAAACTCTGAAATACTCTAAGCTAGAGAAATGAAGCTCAGACGGCAGGGCCTGTGGGAGCAGGACAGACGCTACCCTGTGTTGCTGACTGTCTCATCGCTCCAGTGATGTCGGCTGGCCGGGGCCTCCTGGCACATCCTGCATGGAGCCCCTTCTTCCTGGTGATCTGGTTAGTGTCGGTCCGTACCTCAAATTCACAGGAGCATATAAAAAACAGAAGGGAGGCAATCATGCGCCTTGGTAGTTTGCCAAATGAGTTGAAAACTCAGGTCCACACAAAAACCTACACATGGATGCTTACAGCACCTTCAGTCATAAATGCTGAAACTTAGAAGCAACCAAGATGTCCTTCGGTAGGCGAATGGCTATGAATGGCTAAGTAAACTGTGGTCCATCCAGGCAGTGGAATACTATTCAACACTAGGAAGAATGAGCTGTCGAGCCATGAAAAGACACTGAGGAACCTTCAGTGCATATTGCTAAGTGACAGAAGCCAATCTGAAAAGGCTCCATGATTCAACTATATGACGTATGGAAAAGGCAAAACTGTGGAGACAGTAAAAAGATAAGTAGTTGTAGGGGCTGGAGGGGAGAGAGGGATGAACAGGAGGTGTGCAGAGGATTTTTAGGACAGTGAAAGTACTCCGCACAGTACTGTAACGACAGAATTGTGTCCTCAGATGTTTGTCCAAACCACTGAATGTCCAACATCAAGAGTGAAGTGTAGGGGTTTCCCTGGTGGCGCAGTGGTTGAGAGTCCACCTGCCGATGCAGGGGACACAGGTTCGTGCCCCGGTCTGGGAAGATTCCACATGCCGCGGAGTGGCTGGGCCCGTGAACCATGGCCGCTGAGCCTGCGCATCCGGAGCCTGTGCTCCGCAACGGGAGAGGCCACAACAGTGAGAGGCCCGCGTACCGCAAAACTAAGTAACTAACTAACTAACTAAATAAATAAATAAATAAAGCCTACTTAAAAAAAGGGAGAAGTGAGGAAGAAGAATATGCTCTTTTTTTTTTTTTTACCAAGTGGTTATTCTTAGGGACTATTGTTTATATGTTTATGGAATCGATGTTATCCCCTTTGACTTGTAGTATATTTAATTCTACTGAGATCAGAGGGTTGCCATCACCGGAAGTACAAAAGGGCAGTTCCAACAACAGAAAAGCAGTTATGATTTAACTCCTGGGCAGGTTCCACCATGAATACAAATACAGAAACTCAGGCCTCCTCAGACCTCAGCAGAAACATGCCAAGGTAGTGATGGGAGGATGGATGGGGCAGAGGTCTAAGGAAATGAAGAGGAGAACGAGGCAGAAGTTTAACAGACAGGTCTGGCCTTGATTTCTTTTTCTGAGAAATGGGTACTTTCTCTGGTACTAAGGAAATCTCTCATTTTAGAGCGTAAAAGTAACTCCCGTCAATTATAAGATGACTCCAGACTGGCCAACAGGCTTCCCAGCTCTGCCCGCTCCCTCCCTGCAAGACAAGGAGCGAGTCGTTTCTTTGCAAAACCTGTTCCTTGGTAGCCACTGGGCCACACCCACAGGGGCCAGGGGGAGCCTGTGTTGCTGCCTCAGCTCCCAAGGCCACCTGTTCAATACACCTCCCCCACCCGAGGAGCCCCAGCTATGCAGAGTCCCAGGCAGGGACACGAAAAGCCAGGTCCACCCTGTCACCTTTTCTAAAAAATGCATGCATCTGCCAGACAGAAGGTGGGAATCATAATTACACATTCTGCCTTCCTTAAAAAACAAGTCCAAATGCTGAGAAAGGAACTCTCAAATTTCTCATTTTTTGTGCCAAAGGCTGAAAAATAGAAGCCAAGCTGCTGAAGTGAACGGGGAAGAGGTGACCTCACATGTCACAGGTCCTGCATCAGGAAGACACATATCCAACCAAACTCAAATCTAATGAAGACTGAATAAGTGAGAAAAGTTCTGGAAGGGCACTACCAATTTCTGCTGCATAATGCTGCTTCTTTCTGCATTGCTTGAAACTTTTAACAGTAACAAACAGGGTCGTTATTTTAGAAATTGTATACCCATTTAATTAGTTTACTTTCAAACACAAACAGCTGACCAGCCTGGACCCTAAGAGGCGAGGGCAAGGTGGCCCTTGGCAGGCAGCCCCAAGGGCATGGACTGGATGACAGCGGCTCAGCGAGGTCTGCTGCACTGGGGGATTCCATACTGACCCCCAGCCTCCTGAGCACTGCAGGGAAAGGTGCTTCGTCAGCCAGCTGGGAGCAGAAGCCGGATGGGCAATGGGCATGGGAAAAGCCACGGGGCCTTCAGAGGCCTGCAGAAGGTATCCAGGGGTCAGGGAGGCCAAGACTCAGCCCCAGAAAAGGAGGTGAAGGCCAGGTGGAGTAAAAGAGCAGGGAGCAAGCCTCCAGGTTCCTGCAGGAGGAGGAGGGATGCAGGTGCTAGAGAACACCTCCTTCTGAGAGCAGCGGGCCATGCTAAGCTGCGGAACAGGGGGCAGAAGTGCCTCGCTCCAGGGCTTAAAACCGGTGTTCTACAGCACGCGAAATCCAGATGAGGGTCCCCGGGGCTGGCATATGGAAACACCCTTCCTGCCCAGCCCCACCTACTTTACAGAGAAGTGAAACAGGCAAGCAGGCCCCTGAGAAGCCAATACGCCGGGCTGCCCAAACTTCTGAGTTCACTTGCTTATGGCCTTTTGGGAGCCAAGAATGTGGCACAGAGCTCGGAACCCTGTGACTCTCACTGACGTGCTCAGATCAGTGGAAGAGTCTGGGAGTGGGGGCAAAGGGCAGAGAGCGACGCGTGCCTGCAAAGTCAGGGTTTTCGTTTTTCGGGTTTTTTTGTTTCTTCGTTTTTGGTGTGGTTTTTTTGCTATTTGATAACAGGAAGCGGCAGAAACAGACTGGGGTGATGGCTAAATCCCTCTAAAATGAAAACTTTTCATCTCCCAAAGCAAGCCATTCCCAAAACTTTTACTGCTGGAAGAAGAACGCCGTAACTGAGAAGCACAGGGAAAGTCAGACTGCTCAGAGCATCCATTCTCAGACATGCTTCAATGTTCAGGCCAAGTACTTGACCCAAAGGGCAAGCCTCAATGTCCATGTCTGTTCTAAGCAAGGCCTATGAACCCAAGAGAAGTCCAGGGAGCTGCTCCCTGGTGGAGGGAGAACCCCACCCTAAGAGGGCAGCCAGGCTATGGCAGGACCAGAACCAGGTATGGGGACGCCAGGTGCTCCTCTTCTGTTGCTGAGAGATAAGTGTTCCACCGGCAGCAGCTCTAGATTCTCTGCACAGGAGGGGCTTGCGGAGATGACCAGGGGGCAGGAGGGGCTGGAGGCCCTGCACTGAAGCTGTACTGAGATCATATGTTCACGTGGACGGATTTCTAGAAAAGCTGGTGAAGATCAGGGGAAGACTAAGCGTCCCTAAAGCATGATGGCTCTAGTGTCTAATACACTGGGCTTTGGGAAATAGGCACTCAATTGACTGCCAAGGTGGTAAGAACCAAGAAACCGACAGGACCCTTCACGGCCTCAACGTGCAAAGGCAGCCAGCCTCCCTCTCCTCGGCAGGCACGTCCTCCAAGCAAGGGTGGATCTGGGCCTGGACGCTGGTCTCCTCACTTTACAGAGAGCGAAGGTAAAAACGAACATGCGGATGGCACGCTGCCACACCTGTCCTACACAGAGCGGCCCCGGCTGGGCAACTTGGACGTGTGAGCTGAGCCCTGAGCCCAGCCCTGAGCCCAAGCAAGCTTCCACTTGTTTGTTCCCTCAACGCCTAACAATGACTGGATGGCAGTCCCATTTGAAGGCCATATGGGCATGATGTGACGTCAAATGCTGCTGTGTGGGACCCAGAAACGTTACTGGCGATGAGGGAGAGTACTCCAAGAAACAGGCGACGTCCTGGTCCTTCGGGGTAGCCGAGGGGGGGCCCAGTCTGAGGCGGGTGTGACTGCTGATCAGGAAACAGGGCACATCACGGCCACACTGTGGACAGAGCAAGCCCAGCTTTCAGTATGTACCCCGAGGCCCATCCCTAGAGCTCAGCAGGGCAGAGCTCCTTCTCACGTGGGACTCTATGTGGCCAGCTCCAGGCTTAGCAACAGGAGGAATTTATTGATTTCACGACAGTGATTTTCAAAAGTGGACATGGAGAGACAAGAGCTAACAACCTTCATATTCTCACCAGCAGCAACCATGTTTTAATCCCACAGGCCTTTCCTAGACGCTGTCTCTACTATCATCTTGTTAATGTTCTTCCCGTTGTAGGAGCTCAGAGAGGTTAGGGGTTCACCAGTCAAAAGGTTAGTAGATGGAAGCCAAAACAAACCCAAGACTCACAACCAAGCCCAGGCGCTTTCTATTACAGCCTTAGGAAAGGCCCTCAGAACCCAGTATCCCAGGTGGTCTTTCCCAAGTATCTACGGGGCCCACCCTGCTTATCATCCAAGGTCAGATGCTGGCTAAAGCAAGAGCTGGGGTGCACCTGAGCACCCGTCCTTCAGTGGGCCCACGGTGGACGCTGGCAGTGGCAGAGCTAGGAGGAGGATTCTCTGTTGCCAGATTGGCCGTGGAGGCCCCACGGACTACATCTGAGGACACATCAAACAGGAAGGGACAGAGTGCCTGACTCAGTCTGGTTCGGGGCCCTTCTGGACAAACCTGGGGCCACCTATTCAGGCCACTCTGTCCAGCAGCCTACCGAGGGGTCACCCGCCACCCTGTCCTTATCATCGCCCCTTGTGCGCAGGAGCCAACCCTCCTCCGAGTACAACCCTCCTCTTGGGCACGAAACCACCAACTCCACTTTGGTGCCAACCTCTTGCCAAGTCCAGGTAACACATTTTAAACTCCCCAGCGGGATGAAATCACACAGCCGCTGCAGGAGGGCAGGGGGAGACAACAACAACAACAAAAGCTCTGGGCAAGGTACCTCTGTACCTGTCCTCAAACTCACTGTCTCTCCGCCATCCGTGCTGAGAGGTTGGTCGGAGGCATTCCAGGACATACTCACAACCCGTTTGGCAAAGCTGAGTTCAATTCTGAAAATCAGGGCTCCTGTGCTCCTGGAAGGACATGCAGGTCCCACAGCAAAAAGTTCTGTTGGCCGTTAAATCACTTTGCGTTTACAAATTTGCAAGCAGCTCAGTCTGGCACCCAGTTAAGGAATTGGAGCACAAAATTCACTTGGCCACATCTTTCCTTATCAGCCACACCGGACCCTTATATGGCACGGGCTTTTGGATGGTGAACGGGCATGTGGATATTCTTAGCCGGACAGCAAGCTAAGGGAAAATGACAGGGACCCTGCAACATCTGTAAGTACCTGCAGGTTTATTTCTTCTCACAGTTTATTTATTCGTGACTTTTCCAAAGAGGGGCTGCCTGCTTTTCCATCACCCAAATCTGAGCCCCAGCCCTGCGAATGTCTTTAGAGAGATGCATATGTTCACACTAAAAATGCTTCAGCTCTGGGCTTACATTTTAAACCTATATTCTCATCTCTTCCGTTACCACACCCTCGTTTTTTCCTGGCGAAGCCTTCAGAGTTTAAAATCCATGGAAGACTCTTCTTTTAATTCTGTCAGTATAAGGCAATGTTGGAAGCATAGTTCTGCTCTCTCACACTTCCCCCACGAGAAAGCGGGTTTATGACCACAAACATTTTGTATTAATAAATGCCTCAGCACACCCACGCCGGAAAATCAGATTAAAACCTCATCCTCAACTAGAATTCCTTCCACAGTCTACGACTCCCTTGGAAAACCTTTCCAAGCCCAGCCCCTCCTGCCTGCAGCCTCAGAGCTCTCAGGGCTCTCAGGGCTGCGGATTTCCCTGTATACTGCAGGCTCCTTTGGACTTTGACCCTCACCACAAAAGTTGAGTCTGAAAGGCCAAAGAGCCGCAGATTTGGCACCAAACAGGTTTTAGTTAAACACATTTCCAGGAAAAGGCCGACTTTCGGAGAAGCACAGAACACTCAGGCCTTTGTGACTTAGTATGGGTCACCCCTGAGTTTTTTCTAGTTTCAGTGTTTCTTCCTCCACAATGTCCGGCCCTCTAGAAGGCCCAGCGGAGTGTCTAGGTCAGAGGCCCAGGCATGCCCTTATATGTACCAGCTCATTTGAACGTATCCCTCGTTTTTCACTGGAAAAAGGAGGCCACCGTACTCATTCCCAAAACTAAGCAACACATCGGGCTCACTCGGAAACATCTTAGGACTTCGGGTTTTGCCTCCTAATCTTGGAAGGCACCTCTTCCTTCTTGTTACCTTGCTGGACAATTTTACTCTCCGCACACAGCTCATCACAAATATTAATATTATTACATATAAAAGGCTGACTGCCTTCCCTGGCAGGCCTGGGGTGGATATTATTATTCCCGGGGGAAACTGAGGCTCTAAAAGGTTAGGTCACCCACGGCCAGAGAGCTAAATGGCAGAATGGATCAGAACCCAGGCCTGCCTGGCTTAAAATCCCTTGCTGTTGGCACTTTGGTCTGACAAGTCTCGGGTCCCCTGCGGCCCGGCGGGGCAGCTCCAGATGGAGGGTCTGGAATGACCTCCTTCCTTCTCTCGGCGGTCCTCCACGAACTGCCCCGGGGAGCCCCCCAGCCCCGGACCTCCGGCTCCGGGCCGCCCGTCCCACCCACCTCGGTTCCTGCGCCTTCTCCTCTCCAGCCCCTGCCCGCGCGCCTGGCGGGGGCGGCTGCTAGCGGGCAAGGGTCCGCCCGGCCGGGGGCGCCTCGGGGGACGGGGGAGCCCGGCCCGCTCCGCACCTACCTCGTCCCCGAAGCGCACCACCTTCTGGCCCGTGGGCCCGCGCAGGCCGGGAAAGCGCGCCAGCTCCTCGGGGTCCCCGGGGTCCCGGGGCACCGGGGCGCTCGGCGCCACCAGGCACCGGTCGATGATCTCGTCCTGCTGCGCGGGCGGCAGCCGCGCCCACTCGGGCCCGTACTTCTCCCGGATCTTCTCCTTGTCCTGCATGATCTTCCTGGCCATGGGGCTCAGCGACGAGAAGTAGGTGAAGCGCTTCCGCTCCCTGTCGTCCAGAGGCCGGTTCCCGCTCATGACGGCCGAGCGCGAGGCCGCGATCGCCGCCGCCATGGACGCCATGCCCGGCCTGTCCGCCGCTCCCCGCCCCGCCCCGCCCCGCGAACGGCGCCCTTCCGCGGCCCAGAGCCCAGCGCCCAAGGCCCCAGCGACCCCGCCTCCCGCCCAGTCCCTGAAGCCGCGCCCCCCGCGCCCGCCCAACGCCGGGGACCCCGCCCTCCGCGCCACCGCCCCCGAGGGTCCCGCCCCCTGTGCCCCGCTGCTTCCGGGAACCTTACGCTCCTCGCCCCTCTCCCCCCGGGAGCCCCGCCCTCAGCGCAGCTCCCCGAGCCACCGTGTCGCGCCTCCTTGCGTCCTCCGGATCCGCGCTCTCACGGCTTACTGCGGGGCCCCCGCTTTTCGGGGCTCCCCTCGGCCAGCGCCGGAGGTGGCTGGCGCGTCCCCAGGTCCGCGCCTGGCAGCCTGACGGGACTGCTGGGGATGACCGCCATAGCGCCACGTGGTCACTTGTTTGACAAAGGAAACTTTTTTCTCCTTCCGAAGTGCGGCATTTCTGGTCCGAGCCACCGGCCGCCCTATGCCTATTGTATTCCCTTTCCCTGCCGAGCAATCTTTTTCGCTTTCTTTGAGCTGTCCCAAACCTGGGTCAGGGTCCTGGCGCGGTGAGCTGATGGAAGGGGGTTGGGGGTTCGGGGCAGCGAGGGCGCCGAAGGTACGAGCTGGGGAGACTGGACTGGTGTCGGGAATGGCGAAAGAAAATCGGTTTCTGTGCCTCCTAAAGAGAGGAGTAAAATGAAGTGCCGGGTAGCTCACAGCGCCTTTCCCTAAAAGGGAACTGCCGGCAGGCATCTGGGGCCGGCGGGCTGGTGCGCCTGCACTTCGTTTTGCTTTTGCAGGTGAAGACGTTTTCCCCGAGCCGGCCGCGGGGCCTTTGCTCTCTCTTGGAATCTCAGAAATCACGAGAACTCTAGGCGGCTTGATGTTTGCAAACCAACTGAAGAGCGGCAGAAAGTGTTCATAGGCAGGTCAGCCGGGCCATTTTGAAGTGTGTCCCAGAGCACAACGATTAAAATTATGCAGAGCCCTCATCTGCTTTACTTTCTGGCTGATTTGACTGTAACAGGTCTCAGGTGAGAATTAAATGTCCACATTTAAAACAAAAAACTGCATTTCAGCTGTTACTTAGGGTCATTGCCTCTGAAGTAACACTGGGCTAATTCTGAAACTTATATAGTGTTATAAAACAGTGTTACCTCAAATAATAACAATAAAGCACTTGGATAATTCTGAACACAGTCATAGAAATAACTTGCAGGGTTCTGTTTTAAATGTGAGACGGCCTTATCTTCTGGCCCAGAATTCCTTAGAAAATATTTTTAGACTGCCATGAATGTGACAAGCTCTGCAATAAAACATATTGCTCTCAACAGTGTTATCAGCGTACCATATTGAAAAGCAGTGGGAAAAGCCACCAAGTAATAGCCTGGATTGCACAGTATTTGAAGGTCTATTTATGAGGCCAGGAGGTTGAGTTTTTTGGTACTATTCTATCTCTAGATAAGTCTATTTTATATAAGCTCAATACACCAACCTGAATCCTACTTTCTCACCTCTAAGACTTGTTTAATAAGGTGGGTGATGTTTAAAGAGGTATTCTTGAAATTTAACCTCTTCAAGGTTGCTTTGAAAGTCACATAGAAAGGGTTCTGTGCTGTTAGAAACTTGGCTGCATGTGGTTTTCACAGCAATTGCAAAAATAAATGTTGATTGCAGAAAAGCACAACCCAATTAAGTGTTTCAGATCAAATATAATTTATTACCAGAGAAGCCATAATATAAATATAGTATGAAATAAATCAGGGACATCAGCCAAAGTATGTAAAATCCATGATCTCGGTGATAAGGGGTCACTAAAAGAAAATTTCTTCCAGATTAAAAGAAGACACTCAGGGGAATTAAATGGCTCTGACAGATGACTTTGCTGAAATTAGGAGATAAATGGGCAGATAGATAGATAGATAGATATTCACTCCAGAGAAGAAATAAAGATAGCCCAACTCCAAATATGTAGTAAGGTGAAATAATGGGATGATTCTAATGCTAAGCATCTTCTTAGGCAAGAGTTTGGATAGAAGCAGGCTGCCTTGTCCTTTGTGGATTTGGTTTAGCCAGTGGGCTCTTCACAAAATGAAGAGAAAAGCACGTGGTCACTGACCCTCTGAAATGCTTTAAAACCTTGCACTGTTCCAAAGAGCATTCCTTTATTCATCAACATTTTATTGAGGCATTTGGTGTTTGTTCCTAGAAGGCTTTTCTTAGGAACTAGGGAGACATAGCAAAGAGTGCTTTAACTAAGGTTTAAACTGTCTCGGTGTCTTGAACTGTGGAACTCTTTCTTGGCCAGTGTCATTTCAGCTATTTTTCTCAGAAGAGTTCTTGAGTCCCCACCAGAATGTAAACTCCACAGTAGGGAGATCCCTATCTGTCTTGTTTACTCTTGGGAACAAGCATGTGCCTGATTCAGAGTTAAGGGTTCAGTGACTCTTTGCTGAATGAATTATGAATGACGAAATGAATGAATGTTGCATAGTTTACATTATTATCCCCTCTTTACAGATAAAGATACTGAGCCATCAAAGGAAAAAAATGCACCTGAGATCATCCTCCATCGCCCCTCATGTGATGGAACGGAGAGTCACAAAACAGAGGTTCCTTTGCCTTTTGTTAAATCTCTAACATTAGATTAATGTGTCTAAGGTTAATTACTGGATTTTTTTTTTTTTTTTTTTTTTTTTTGCGGTACGCGGGCCTCTCACTGTTGTGGCCTCTCCCGTTGCGGAGCACAAGCTCCGGACGCGCAGGCTCAGCGGCCATGGCTCACGGGCCCAGCCGCTCCACGGCATGTGGGATCTTCCCGGACTGGGGCATGAACCCGTGTCCCCTGCATCGGCAGGTGGACTCTCAACCACTGCGCCACCAGGGAAGCCCAATTACTGGATTATTAATAATAAACTGGGTTTATGGCTACAGTTTATTAAAGCTTCCAAATTACTCATTAGTAAAAGACAGTACTAATTTTTTCAGTATAATAACTGAATACCCAAGACGATCACCAACATTTCCATTATACATCAGACATCTCAGCTAACAGTTGCCGGCCTGGAACTCCTCTCCCCAGGTCAGCACCTTTCTTAAACCTATTGACAGAGATGCAAACAGCAAGGCCATCCCCCAGGGTTGGAGGCTGCCCTGCAGGCACCTCTGGGAGACCCGGGGGCTGCCAAGATTCAGTGGCTTTGGGGAAAAGCCCAGAGGCAATGAAGTCGGGTGCACCTGAAGTGGGGCGCCGTGGTCAGGCACCTGGCCACCAGAGAGGTGCTCAAAACCTGTTGAAGCCTCAATCCCTTCATTTTTGATACAGGGACAACTATACCAGCCTTCAAGGGTAGCATGTCAAATGAGAGGGGTGGGTGACACGTGCGAAAGACCCTCCCTCAACCAGTTAGTACAAATGTCTGTTGAATGAATTTGTTGTCCCAAACAAATCATTTGTGAGCCCACTCCCCCCATGAAGACACTGCCAGCTCATGGAAAACCATAGGGCACGCATTCTAGCCCTGCTTCTAAGAGCCAAGTGACCAGCTGTGACATTTTACAAGCCGGTTATTGAAGCTCATGTTGAAATTCCAGGCACTGTGGCAAACAGATGACAGTTTTGGGAAGGGACTCTGTTGGTGACATAGCAGGCAGTCGGCTGGTAGATTAAGCCAGCCTTCCTTACTGACGCTTTCAGCTTGGATGCAGGCAGGCTCCCTGAGGACGATGATTCATTCCTGCATCTGGTACTGGTTATTCCAGATGCTGCCCTGAAAGAGAACTGTTCTCTGTTCTTCACTCCCACACCCAGAAAGAACAGGAGATGGAAGAGAGTTGGCCTGGTGTATTTAGAAGACCGACTTCCCTGTATGATTGGAGGGCAGTGTTCTTGACCAAGACAAAAAAGAGATGCAGCAAGAAAGAAAATACAAGGAGATGAATTTACAAATCTACTATGGGCAGGAAATGTGCTTTGAATATTTTGAAGGGTTGGGTTATTTTTGCAATTGTAGGGAGAGTTTTCACTGACACAACCATGGTCTGTCACCACGTCCGGGCAGTTGTGAGACACTCTCTGAGCCTACAGGAGCAGAATCACGTTCTCTGGGTAAGGCCGCATGATCCACGTGAGGTTCAAAACTGGGTCCTTCCCTGTCAACACCATACTTTACATAGCAAAGACAACCGGCTTAACTGCTCTGTGAAAAATGCTGAAAGACCTCTTGAAAACAACAAGACCCTACCTGTCCAAAATTTTCCATTTAGAAAAGCCTCTGCAATTTTTAGTCCTTCGTAAGAATAGAAGTAAGTTCAGAAGCAATTGTTCACTTTTTCCCCTTCACCTGAAATTCCCACCCCACTGTCGCCAACTATAGAAATTCCATCCTTAAGACCTAGCCCAAATGAGGACCTCATGACCACCCACACCGAAAAGAAGGTAGGTAGGCACAAAAGAGACAGTTTGTCTCCTTTATAGTTTGATCTCAGGTAGGCCTTTTTATTTTAATATTTATTTACTTATTTTTGGCTACGTCAGGTCTTAGTTGTGACGCGAGGGCTTCTCTCTAGTTGCGGTGTGCGGGCTCCAGAGCACACGGGCTCAGTAGTTGCGGCACGTGGACTTAGTTTCCCCTTAGTATGTGGGATCTTAGTTCCCCAACCAGAGATCAAACCCACGTCCCCCGCATTGGAAGGCGGATTCTTAACCACTGGACCACCAGGGAAGTTCCCCTCAGATAGTCTTTTGTGTCCTGGGAAGAACAATGCCAACATTTTTGGCATTGTACATGTGTGTTATGGACTGTAGGTCAAATTCACATGTTGAAGCCCTAATTCCCAATGGAATGGTATTTGGAGGTGGGGTCTTTGGGGGCTGATTAGGTCCTGAGGATGGAGCCCTCGTGATGGGATAGTACCCTGATGAGAGGATACAAGAGAGCTTGCTTCTCTCACAGTTCCCCACCGTGTGAGGACACCATGAGGTCATCTGCAAACCAGGAAGCAGGCAGACACTGGATCTGCTGGTACCTAGACCTTGGACTTCCCAGTTTCCAGAACTGTGAGAAATATTTGTTGTTTGTATCCTTATAGCGGCCTGAACTCAGACAATGTGGAAATGGCTTCAAATTCATATAAAATCTTTGGCTTACTGAGAGTGTATAGATGTAGTTAGAGGATGAAGGAGATAAAAAATGGCTGAGGGAGAGAAGAGATAAAAGTATGTGGCAATGGGGACTTCCCTGGCAGTCCGTGGGTAAGACTTCACGCTCCCAGTGCAGGGGTCCCGGGTTTGATCCCTGGTCGGGGCACTAGATCTCGCATGCATGCCACAACTAAGAGTCTGCATGCCGCAACTAAGAGTCTGCATGCTGCAACTAAGAAGTCCACATGCCGCAACTAAGAAGTCCACATGCCGCAACTAAGACCCAGTGCAGCCAAAATAAATAAATAAATAAATAAATATATACACATATTTTTTTAAAGTATGTGGCAATGATTTATTGATTGAGAAGTAAAGGGAATTCCTCTCTCTCTGTTCCTCTAAACAATCTGCTCTCAACTTATACACACTCCCAGATGTGGAATGTGTTTTTCTTCCTTCTGTTCTCTTCATGCCAGCTGCCCTGACATTTGTCACATGGGCTCCTGGCTCTTGGCTTGTGGATGTCACCACTTGGAGGTCTGTAGCTGGTTGTCCAGGCTCCCTGGGGGAGTTCAGTAGAAGCCCCTGGAGCTCTCTGCTCCACGGGAGACACTAGCCAGCTTTCTCCTGACCTGTTTCATCGTTGGCCAGAGCTCAGGCACTTGGTTAAAACTTTATGAAGTTAAAAAGACTGACTTTCGGGGACCATAGTATTTTCACTCTGTGGTCCCTGTTTGGATTTGATCTATGTCCTTGAATCTTTTTAACTTGAAATATTATCAAAATACCAAGATGCTATAGAGAATGAAAATGACTATGGAAAAATGAAAACGGTTGTCTGTTAAGTTTCTGTGATTGTATTTTACTTTTTAATTTTTGTGAAGATGTTGTTTAAACATTTGATACATTAAAATTGTCGAGTACTGTGAGTCACTCACATTTCCAAACAAAGAGTGAGATGCTACTGAACCCTGAAAATATGAAATATGTGTGCTGACCCCATCTAACCTGCAAGACAGGAAGTAAAGGAGAGCAGCTCCCGCCTTTGAGTAAATGACAGTCACTGGCCAGTGGCCAAGGGGAGCCCTTAATAAATACTTGTCAAACGGATGAGAGGCGGGTGGAGGAGGGAATCTCACCAACAACTTGGCCCCCATCATGTTGTGATACAGCTCACAACTTCATCCTAGAGGTCGACTCAAAAAACAAGTTGTATCACATTCGTAATGGTCTTCGAAGTATCTCTTCATCCTTTTCCCGATGTCCCCACCATACTCCAGGTCCCATCGTCCGTCCTGGCGTGGCCGGCCTTCCCAACTCCAAGCCACTCCCTCCAAGTTGCCTCTGCCAGCCTCCTCCTTCACAGCTCCTCCAGTTGGGTGTCTCCCATTATTTTTATTGTGATATAGTTGCTTTACACTGTTATGTTAGTTTCTGCTGGACAGCGAAGTGAATCAGCTGTACGGATGCATACATCCCCTCCTTCTTATACCTCCTCCCCCACCCCCCCACCCCACCCATCTGGGTCACAGAGCACCGAGCTGAGTTCCCTGTGCTATGTGTACAGCAGCTTCCCACTAGCTATCTGTTTTACACATGGTAGTGTATATAAGTCAAACCTAATCTCCTGATTCATCCCACCCACCCCTTCCCCCCAACCCTGTGTCTGTACGTCCCTTCTCTATGTCTGCATCTCTATTCCTGCCCTGTAAATCTCTACCATTTTTCTAGATTCCGCATAAATACGTTAATTTACGGTATTTGTTTTTCTCTTTCTGACTTAGTTCACTGTGTATGACGGACTCTAGGTCCATCCACGTCTCTACAGATGACCCAATTTCATTCTTTTTGCTACCACTTTAGGCCCAAACTCTCTCTGGCAATCACCTTCATCCTCGTTCCTAGCTCTGTGCCCAGCCGTCTATTTGGTTAGGAAGTCTTTCTTCCTCATGATCACCTGTCCAAATTCTACCTATTCTTGAAAGTCTGGTTTAAATGCCATGTCACTGACCCTTACTGCATCCCCTCTCGCTGTAGTGTGGTGACCGTAGCATCCATGCCCACCAGCACACCGTGGGCATTGACCTGAGTGGCTCCGCGGAACCCATCGTGGTTACACAGGTTGCTGCATGCCCGCCTACGGGCGAGCCATCCGCTGGGAGCTTCCCTGCCCGCCTCCACACAGCCACCCCCAGCCCCGCCCCTCTCCCTGCTGGTCCAGCGCCTATAGGCTGTCACCCTTCAGCGACCTCCCTCGGTCCCTAGAAGAAGTGTTAGGCTAAAACCCCAGAAATATGGAGAGTTCTGATTAAGCTGTTTTGAAAACATCATACAACAGAGGCCAGAGAGAGGTCGAGAAAACTACATTGCAGAAATATTAGTTATGTTTTTATGTTTTTATATCAATAACCAAGAGCTAGATGGAACCAACTATTGCACAATCTCTGCATTCTCCTCTGAACCAGAGTCAGAAACACAAAAGCCAAGCTTGCTGTGCATCATATATTTGGGGGCAAAGTCAAGGAATTTTCTGAAGCTTAGCTCATCTGTTTAATAGAAACTTTCATCTAAGAAGCTCTGCGTGCTGTAAGCACGTTAGCACCTAGGTCCTGATAACACCCCTATTAAGAAAAAGACAAACAAAAGAAAACATACCAAGCTCATAAATATACAGAACAGCTTGGTGGCTGCCAGAGGCGGGGGTGAGGTGAGGGCAAAGAGGGTGAGGAGGGTCAAAAGGTACAAACTTCCAGTTACAAGAGAAACAAGTCCTGGGCATGCCATGTGCAGCCCAGCGACTCTACTTAATAATACTACATTGCATATTTCAAAGTTGCTAAGAGATTAAATCTTAAAAGTCCCCATCACAAGAAAAAAGTTTTTATAACTATATAATGGCGACAGATGGTAACTAGCCTTATCATGGTGATCATTTTGCAATGTATAGAGAGATTGAATCATTATATTGTACACCTGGAACTAATATGTCAATTATACCTTCATACAAAAATTTTTAATAAAAAATTTTAAACAGAGGGAAGTTACATTGCCTTCCCCCAATGGTGGGGAAACTAGTAAAGACAGAGAAAAGTGATTTACTTGCACTCAGGGAACACAGTGGCGGAGACGGTGTCTCACGCTGGCGTGCCTCACGGCCTGTTCCTTGATGTTCATTTATTCTTTCATCCACTGTGAGCCTGACACAGGGCTAGTCACTGGGAAGCAAGCGTGAGCAAGGGCCTGCCCTCAGCCAGCTTATCATCTAATAGGTGTGGACAAAGTAACCAGGGTGGGTCTAAGGGAGCGGTCTCCACTGAGTCCTCACCATGTCTGGCATTCCTCCTCACAGCACCTCGTGAAGGAAAGATTTACCAGCCAGGACACGGAAGCTCAGAGGCTGCCCACCGGCACGTGCAGAGCAGGAACCCGACATGCTGCTGTTTCCCCCGTGCCCATTCACCCTGCAGCCAATGTCCCCCCACTCACAGGACCCGCCTCCCATGGGCAGTCCAGCCCTGGCCTGGGCCACAGTGCCTGCTTTTTCTCAAGTGTCCTTTGGATGCCACTTGAGTCTCTCCTTGCTTGTTCATCCAGGAGAACAGGCGAATGGTCCCGGAGACATGAAGACAGACTTCACGGTCTTGGAGGAGACCACAGGACGGTCTCCAAACTCCCACCCAAAGAATAAGCCAGCTTTGCAGGGTCACACAGCACCAGGGGGCTCTTCAACATCCCCTGCAGGTCCACTAGTCTCCACCCTGGCCCGCTCGCACTGGGAGTCCACTGCATCACTGTCCTCCCCCGGCCGTGCCAGCCTGCCACCTCCATCACAGTGCTGTCGACCCCTCTCATCCTTGTAGCCTGAGCTCCATACGTGAAGTGTTTGCCTCCTGACATTCAAAGCTAAGCTTCTGAAACTCAGAAAAACAAAAATCCCGCTTTCTCCTACATACACATGGAGCCTGGCACATATAAGTCAGAAACATCTTGGATGTCAACTTTCCTGCTTTTTCTGTGTTGAGAAAGACGATTGGCCCTTCATTCTGCTGGGTGCTTTTGCATCTTCTCCTCCATGGGGGCCAATGTTCCCCAGCTGGAAGACTGTGTCTCCCCCAGTGGAGGAGGCCATGGCCTGCGAAGAGAAAGCATGTCTCATAGAGGCAGAGGGTGTGAGATGTGGAAAAAGACAGCCCGCATCCCGGTACTGTCACCACTGTCGGTGCAGTGTGACGTGGACAAATTTCCACATATATAAAGTACTTCAAAGAGTGCCTGGCACAGATTAAGCTCTCAAAGCTATTAGGATCTCAGAATTAAATTCCATCACCAGAGCAGAGTGGGATATGGCTGGATGGCACGCGTTCATAAGGAACGTTGTGTGCAGAGACCTCCACTCTTGAGGACCAGAGAGGAAGTTCTGGGAGCTGCCAGATTTCAGAGAAGATATGAATGGGCTGTGAAGGGTAGAGGAAGAAGCAGGAAGAGATTGGGATCACGGGGGGAAGGGTGGGAGGGAAGGGAGGGTGATTGTGGGAGGGTGGAAACCAGGTCAAGGAGGAGGGCTGCCACTGTGGGAGGGAGTGGAGAGCAGAGCCTCGGTGCCTGGAGGAGCTAGATTTGGGAAGGAAACATGGAGTGCAGAAGCCTCAGCGGTCCAAGGGGGACCCCGGCTTGCCCCAGAAAAGCCACTACTGCCAGGATTCCCATGGTCTCAGAACCATAGGCATGGGAGATGGCACCCAGATGGGTTTTTAGATAGTGCGGCCTCTTACCCTGGAGCCTCTCCTGTCTTCACCCAGACCAGGAACATCCTTACTTAGCCGAGGAGGCTGAGAAACGAGGAGGCCCTCTGTGGCTTAGCTGGCAGCACCTCTGAAGGCCAGGGAGCTGGGCCCAGGGAGACAGATGAGAGCGATGGCCGTGGTAGCCTGATGTGGAGAGGGGTGTGGGGTGCACAGGGTTATTCTAGGATGGCTGGGTGTTTGCACCTTGCGAGGGGCCAAAGCTGCCCCCCCATCTCCAGGGATAAAGATTCTTTGTTGGCCAAACTTTAGTCAGACTCCTGAACCTTCTCCTAGGCCCATCTGCAGACCTCTCTGTAAGATCCAGTTTCAGCAAGAACCTTGCTAAGTCAGTTCTACCCGAACCTCACCCTCCATATCTGATAGGGTTCCTCACCACTCCCTCCCCACATCCCCCAGAGGACCTTTGGCCATAATAATAATTTTCCATGCATGGATAATTGTCCATCCACTGGTCCCCACTCTGGTCCTTGGCTATCAACTCCCATTTGCCCACGTTGTATTCGGAATTGAGCCCTGTTCTATACTGAGGTGTCTTTTGCCCTATTGCAATAGTCCCGAATGAAATCTGTTTTTATACCTTTAACTGGTGTCCAGCTTTCTTTTTTCTTTGACACTGGCTGGGTTCTCACCCTCTGCCCAAGATCCTTCTCTGCTTCCCCCAAAGCACTGGGGCTGCTGTGCTGTCACCGTGGTCCCTTCATCATTCAGATGTGTGTGGGACATTTCCTAGCTGTTTTGTCTCTTAAAAGTAGCACTTGGGCTTCCCTGGTGGCGCAGTGGTTGAGAGTCTGCCTGCCGATGCAGGGGACGTGGGTTCGTGCCCCGGTCTGGGAAGATCCCACATGCCGCGGAGCAGCTGGGCCCGTGAGCCATGGCCGCTGAGCCTGCGCTTCCGGAGCCTGTGCTCCGCAACGGAGGAGGCCACAACAGTGAGAGGCCGGAGTACCGCAAAAAAAAAGAAAAAAAGTAGACTGAATTCCTCTCTATTTCCTTATTTATTTCATTCTTCTTTCTCACCACTTTCAGATTCTTATCATCTTCCCCTGCCCTCTGGCCCTATAAGACAAACCCCTCTGAATACACCTGGCTGTTGTACCCTGTCCCCTAATTGCCAAGCCTCAGGGTCCCCCCTGCTGAACGAGACAGCCAGGCCTGGTTGCTCTGGGACCTGGTGGGAAACTCTTTTCTCTCAGGCTTCCACTGCTATGATGCCGTCCTGGATTTGTTTCTGCTTTTCTCACCGTTCCTTCTCTGTTTTCCTGTTCTTCTCACCGTTCCTTCTCTGTTTTCCTGTTCTTCTCCAAGGCCCAAGCCCTGGCCTTCTGTTCTCTCATCATCTTCCCTGCCTGAGGATTACCTATAACACTGACTGCCTCTCCTCCAAATGCGTGTCTTAGGATTCCAAGGAATAGTGAGTGAATGCTACCCCTCAGCAGCTGAAACTCTGCATTTCCACCCTGCTTCCAGGGCTGAGGCTGAGGACCTGTGGACCACATTTTGAGTAGCAAAGGTCTAAAAAGCAAAATCCCATGCAGAAATTTAAATTCCCTACCTAATGACATAATGAGCATTAGGGTTTCCTTGCATCATAAGAGGATC
This sequence comes from Hyperoodon ampullatus, assembly GCF_949752795.1. Taxonomy (NCBI): domain Eukaryota; kingdom Metazoa; phylum Chordata; class Mammalia; order Artiodactyla; family Ziphiidae; genus Hyperoodon; species Hyperoodon ampullatus. The sequence goes on along the minus strand of NC_136914.1, from coordinate 122,098,281 downwards.
TAGAAGAGGGGGGATGGAGGAGCCGGGAAGGTATGAGGAAGAGATGGTGAGAACAGCCACACAGCATCCCAACCATGACTGGAAGACATTTGTGCTGTGCGGTTGAGTGGCGAAGCCCCCGCTGCTTCTCCTTCCTCTGACTCAGGAGAATGTACTGAATACACAGCCAGCCACCCTGACATTCATGGGCCAGAGCAAGAGGGCAGGCAGAGGGTCATATGCCCTGTGTCTCAACAGCTAAAAGTTATAAATCAGAGTAACAAACTATTTGAAAAGTATATGCTATAGCCTCCTAACTTGAAAACTGTACCTTCGTAAAGACCTGGAAGACCATGTTTGAATTTAGAAGTTTTAGAATCCTTGGAGTTCCATGTGAATTGGTGGCACAGGGTGGCACCCAGGTACCTTCTTTGCCCTCCCAGCTCTGACTGGCATGGCTAAGGGCCTCGAGTGCAGGCATGTGGACACCTTGACCCATCCATTTGAGCTACGTCAGCAAAATACTATCATATCTGTGCTTAATTCCTACCTGTTGAATTATCGGTGCTTAGCAAAAAAAAGGAAAAAAAAAATTAACGGAGGGGGCAGTGTGGGTGATGTTCCATGCCACCCTTTCCATAAGCATGTGCCTGGAGTGTGTACAAGAGAGGAAGGTGCAAATCTGCTGTGTTCTCTGTTAGTCTTGAAGGGTAGCAGAACCTGCCACCCTAAAACATGCTGTTTTGTTCTAAGGATTATTTTGAGCTGAAGGCAGTTGGAAGAAGAAGATACCAGAAAAGCTCCCTGCCCTCCCTCTATTTGCCTAAAAGCAGGATGTAAATTTGCAAAGTTGTCCCTCCTCACCTCCCTACCAGAAAAGACAAAGGCTAATTCCCCTAGACAACTTTAGACCCTTATTCAGGGAGAAAGCTTGGACTCAGATCTGCATAACAAGCCTCACTTGTGTTTACGGTGCTTTTCCAGGTAACCTCCCCAAAGTCTTCTACCCTACACCTTTCTTTCTTTTGTCTTTAGCTCGAGATGGTATTTAAGCTGGAGTTCTAAGCCGCCTTGGAGAGTTTCTCCTTTTTCCCTGGGTTTCTCCCAGGTACACCTGAGGTATACATGTTAATAAACTTCTGTGTGCTTTTCTCTTGTTAATCTGCCTTTTGTTGCAGGGGTCTTAGCCAAGAACTCAGAAGGGTAGAGGGAAAATTCTTTTCCCTCTTCCATAGTTTCAATTCTTTCTTGTTTGTCTTTCATAGAAGAAGTGTTTAAAAATACATTTCCCCCCCAAAATGGCTTCTAAATGCAAAAAAACTACCTTATGTAGGGCTGGACATAAGAAAGTGCAATCTGTCCCCATGCTGGAAGAAACAAATATTGTGATTTAATGTTGTTGTTGGACTTCTGGAGAGATGGTTTGTCAGACTTCAATATGGCATTCAAGGGTAATTTGGACTCTGCTCAATATTTACCTTATACATGGTTCTCTATCATCAGAACAGTGTTTTAGAAATTATAGCAGAATAAGATGAACCAGGAGAGCAACTGTCAACTTGGGAGACCAGTTCGGGGGCTGTTGTTCCTATAACAGCATGGAGGTCTCAAGTAGGACCAGGAGCCATAGATGTCAGAAATCAGTCAGACTTGGTAAAGCCCATCTTTCCTTATTTTTAAAAAATATTTATTTATGTGTTTATTTATTTATTTTGGCTGTGCTGGGTCTTAGTTGCAGCACACAGACTTCTTAGTTGCGGCATGCATGTGGGGTCTAGTTCCCCGACCAGGGATGGAACCCGGGCCCCCTGCACTGGGAGCACAGAGTCTTACCCACTGGACCGCCAGGGAAGTCCCAAGCCCGTCTTTCTGAACAAATCTAATCAAGTCATTGCCATGCTTTAGCATCTCCCTCAGAGAATGAAGTCCACAGTCCTTAGTACAAGTGCAAGATCTGAGTACAAGTGCAAGATCTCTTAGTACAAGTACAAGTGTAGGCTCCACACTACCTTTCCAGCCCCATCTACAAAGCCATCTCAAGGTGCCGGGCACTTTCACATCTCTGATTATTTTCTCCCGATTTTGCCGCTTCTGGGAAGATTCTTCTATCCAACCTGGCATACTCTTATTCACCCTCCAAGACCCAACACCCTCATTACCTCCTCTGAGTAGCCATCTCCCAGCTATCTATTTAGGCAGAAATAAATCGGTCCTTTTGGTTTTCCCACAGCACTTTGTTCTTCCACAGTCACCATCGTTTTGTATTATTTGTCTTTCTTCTGAATCAAGCCCGAGATCAAGCAATCCAGGTGAGGGAAGCAAGAAAAGACACCCAACAGGAAAGCAGTTGGAAAATAGCAAAAGCCAGGGTAACGCTAGGGCCCTGGACAAAGTAAGACAAGGGTATCAAATCAGAGGCTGAGGTAGAAACGAGAGACCATCTGGAGGTGATGCCGGAGCACAGAGCACAGTCCAGAGCTGGTAAGTCTGGGCGGAGTGACAGCATCTGATTTACAGTGACGGCAGCTGGTAGGAAATGCTTCTCAGAGCCCTCCCTGATCTCCCAGGAGCACTGCACTCATGGTGCTGGGGAACAGAATGAGGCCAGACACACTTGTCTCTCCTGGGATTTCATAACACACTTTTCTAACTCATTTTGATGCCTTTCCCAACTTTTCCAGATTTGATCACATCACCAAGGTTCCTGGTAAAACCTCTTTCAAAACCCCCTATAGGATGCTCCCCTCAGTGGTTTTATTGTCTTTTTGAAGCTTTAAATGCTGGTTAAGTAATGCAAGAAGTGTCCACCTAGATTGATCGTACCATAGCTGCTTAAACAACTGAGAAATTGCTTCTCGCGCCTCAATTCTCTCACTTCACTGTAAAGAAAGAAAAACCAATGGTTTATATAGGACAGTGTGATTGTCATTTTCCCACTGAATATGTTTCTCTCTCTGACTTGTCCACCTTTTCCTACTACTGTCCTATTGTCCTCTGCTATTCCTGATAGTAGAGTTATTGTTATTCCGAATTTGCATGCAGTATTTAAATTATACATTAAAAAAAGACACGGCTTTTTAAGATCTTTAAAAACCTGATTTCTAAAACAATGTGACTTCAGGCCAGGAACTTTTTCAAACTCTTGACTTTAAAAGAAGCATTTAAATAGAACATGTCAAATTTTTTTTAAAAAACTTCTTGGCCACACCCCACGGCATGTGGGATCTTAATTCCCCTGACCAGGGATTGAACCAGCACCCCTTGCATGGGAAGCATGGAGGATCTTTACTGGATATAGTTCTTGCTAGGAATCAAGTGCACTGTTTAACATTAAGTGCTACCAAAGGGAAAGGAACAAGCTTATCTGTTTGCAAGGTATCAACAGAGCCTTAACTTGCATTTACAGGGATGTATGCTGTAATCATAGTGGACGTGCGTATGTACAGGACCCAGAGTACAAGTGGAATTTTCCTTGTGAGAGGCTGAGGCTGGGATAATTTTCCTGACTAATGTGAAACAGAGAACTGTTCCTATAAATTGCAGTAATCGAAGCCCATTTGCAAAGAGGCAGAAGACTTGGGGGCCTGTTGCTGTCATATAAGCTCATTTTAGCAACTAAAGGTTAACTCCCCATTTCCTGGGGAGGGCTCTCTCCAGAGGAGGACTGAAGCCCAGTAAAGGTGAGGCAGCGTTTGGTGGCCATGTCCATGGTATGACCCACAGATGTCATTACCCTGGTGTTCATGAGTCCTCATACTCAAACCTTCCATGACTCGCTCTTTTATTAACTTGCCACCTGTTGCTTCTTGTGATTTCTTTCTTTTCTCTTTGTTGCAGCACGCGGGCTTAGTTGCCCCATGGCATGTGGGATCTTAGTTCCCCGACCAGGGATCAAACCCACGTCCCCTGAATTGGCAGGCGGATTCTTAACCACTGGACCACCAGGGAAGTCCCGCTTCTCGTGACTTCTAACTGTCTGTTGGTTTAGTAGCGGAACACTCTGACTTCACACCAAGGCATAGTAGAGAAAGGTGAGGGAAAGAGCCTCATGTGCCTCGTGAGGGTCTGGCTGGACCACACAGCTCAGCCTGCTTTCCTGAGTTCCTTTTAAAAAGGAGAAATTCCACTGCAGCTCTTAGACCCTCGGGTATCCGCCGACTGACACCTGGCAAGAGCCACGCCCCCTGCGTTTTACAAACAGGGAACCTCGCTATTGCCCAAAGTTAGCAAGTTGGGGGATGCCTTTTCCCCAACCCTCAAAACTAGCTTATTTATAATGTCCCAACACCAAACTAATGAAAGTAAAGTGAAACCTGAAGCGTCTGTCCGGCGAGGATGGAATCACGTGTCTGCGCAGAGAGAAGAGCCGCCCTTTGCTCCACCGAGGCCTCGCTGGGCCTCACCCCCAAGCCCTTTTCAATTTTGCGTTGCAGATGTCAGTGTCCCAGGCCACCTCTCACTCCTCTGTCGTAGCCCTTCTCTCACTTAGCCGTCATTACTGATTTTTGTCCAGAGACACCTGCTGAAGATGTCAAAGACATAGGCTCTGGGTCACATGGCCAAGGCTCAGATCCCAGCTCCACCATCTGCTGGCTGTGTGATCTTAAGTGACTTTCTTTTTCTCCTCTTCCATAGGTGCTACCTTATTTCCGCTTCTATGTGTCTCACAGGAGGACTAAATGAGACAAGTGAGTGCTTAGCACGGTGCCTGGCAAATAGTAAATGCTTGGCAACTCTCAGCTGTGACTATTATGATTGCTTGTCTCTTTCCGTAACTCAACTATGAGCAGGCCGTGATTATGTCTTTTTTGTTTCTGTTCCCCAGCGCTTACTTAGCTCAGTACCTAGCACTTTTGATGCGTTCTCAGTAAACATCTATTGGTTGGATGGATGGGATGAATGAAAGAATGTATGAACTGGAGACAGTTCAGTGTAAGCAGTGTCCTGTGTCCCATCTTGTTCTTTTCTCTTGTATTGGAAAGACACGTGTAATGCTGAGAACCAGTGTAGGGACAGGTTTCATAGCACAGGCTCCTCTGCCTGTGTTAGGTGGACACTGTGTCCCTTGTCTACTCTGTCATGGTCTGAGAACTATCTTTTCACCATAGTCACCAACGTTTTTCCCCAGACAAAAACTACCTACTGACACTTACCACCAAGAAGGTAGACTAGGTAAGAGCGATGGGTTTAGCTATCTCAGCAAAACATGGTTCTACAGAATCTGTTTTCTCATGATGCAAATTGCTGCAGATATAGCCACAAGCAAAAAGAAATAGCAGAGGGGCTTCCCTGGTGGTGCAGTGGTTAAGAATCCGCCTGCCAATGCAGGGAACATGGGTTCAAGCCCTGGTCCGGGAGGATCCCACATACCGTGGAGCAACTAAGCCCGTGCGCCACAACTACTCAGCCCGTGTGCCAGAACTACTGAAGCCCACGCGCCTACAGCTGGTGTTCTGCAAAAAGAGAAGCCACCGCAATAAGCCTGCGCACTGCAATGAAGAGTAGCCCCCGCGAGCCACAACTAGAGAAAGACTGCGTGCAGCAACGAAGACCCAATGCAGCCAAAAATAAATAAAATAAAATAAATTAATTAATTTAAAAAAAGAGAAATAGCAGAGAAACATATATGTGTAATAAAATATAAAGAGATACATGGACCATATGATCTCACAATTCAGGGTCACAGTTACCTCTTAGGGACGACAAGGGCTGCTGATGAGACTGGGGGGAGAGTACATGGAGGGCTTCAACTGTTTTCTTAAGCTAGGTGGTGAGTGCCTAGGTGTTTGTGTATCATTTTTTATACTCCCTGTGTTTATTGTTTAATAAGTTGAAAGCAATCGCCAAAGATCATGAAGACAGTTCAAAAAGGAAATACAAATGGCCAATAAACAAGAAAAGCTGTTAAAGTTGGGGGCTGGAGAGGGAGAGAGAGATTGAGACAGAGACAGAGAGAGAGACAGAGAGAGAGGGAGTGAAGGAGGGAGAGAGGGGAGTGGGGAGAGAGATCAAGAAAGAAAGCCTAGCTGGAGAGAGCAGAGAAGGCTCTGCCAAGAGGAGGAAAGAAGCCTCTATGTAACGAGAGGGTAAAGGAGGACAGGCAGTGAGTCGCACTCACACACTCTGCCTCCCACTCTTTTTAAAAATTTATTTATTTATTTATTTGGCTGCGTCGGGTCTTAGTTGCAGCACACAGACTCAGTAGTTGCGGGGCGTGGGCTCAGTAGTCACGGCATGCCGGCTTAGTTGAACCGCGGCATGTGCAATCTTAGTTCCCCAACCAGGGATCGAACTCGTGTCCCCTGCATTGGAAGGTGGATTCTTAACCACTGGACCACCAGGGAAGTCCCATCCAACTCTTGACATTAGGACAGAGTGAGGGATTTGAAAGGCTTTCCTGAGCGTGAGTCTGAGGAGGCAGAAAAAAACCCAAAGTTTAGACTATGAAATTATTTATGACCCTTATGCCCAACACAGAGTGGTTTAAGGACAGTGAGAGCCAGAACTGTACTGGTCTACAAAGCAGTACAAACTACAACAGTGGTTGCTTTCTCCCACGTCTGCCACGAAGGATTCAAAATGCAGAGGCCTTGGGTAGAGGTTTTATCGGTATAAAAGTATTTGTGGTTACACCAAATGCATATAAAAAGGAGAAACTATTTTAAAGTAGCTCTGACTTTTCTGAAAGAATCTTCTCAAATTAGCTACTTAGAGATCATTTGATTTAAGAATTTGTAGTTGGATGACTATACAACAAGCAAAAGTTTTAGGGCCAGAAGAAACACTGTGGATTGTTTAGGTTCACGCTTTCATGTGCCATATAAATTAAGGCTGGAAGGATTAAGTGATTTGCTTGGTGGTAAGCGGCAGGGCTGGTTCTGGAACCCAGGTCTCCTGACTGGATGCTGTGCACAGCTCATGTGGCTGCCTTGGTTCTAGAGCAGCCTCGGGGGGATTCCCGACTGTGAAATCTCACAGGGACGTCAGGACATTCTGGTGTCCTCACACATGGCACAGCACATCCCAGTCTGCTCCTCTAACTGCAGGAACTGAGACACCCAGTGCAGGACTGACCTTGGATGAGGTGGCCCAAATTCACTGTCAGAAAGGCATCCTGATGTGACTCTCTGGTCAACAGTCATCTGTGTGATGATGAACTTCTCAGCTTTGGATTATGCGTTGATAAAAAGAAGAGGCACAAGCCAATATGCCAGAGTCAGCAATTTTGAGGTTCATGTCACCTGGTCCATCCTTTCTGGGTCTTTCCCAGTTTCCTCAGCAGAGTTTCTTCCCTTCTCTGTTCACACCAGATTTCATAGGCTGTATTATACCGACCTAATTTGTGTTCTCTCTCCTAGTAGGGCCATGGGCTCCTTTGGGACAGGGTTTCTTACTCAACTCCAACTCCATTATCTAGGACACTGCTTGGCCTCTAGTGTTGCTGGGACCAAATGATGGCCAAATGTGCCTGGGAGTAAGGCTCCACGTGAACCAATCAGGAATATAAATTAATGTTCATGCTCACCAAACAAAAGGCCACTTATAATCAGGGGCACTGTATGAACGCTCATCTAAACCAGAATACATTTGAATGAAAAGGGGCACTATTAATAATTATAGTGGGACAACAGGCATAAATCAAGACTGTTCTGAGCAAACTGGGCTGTATGGCCACCCATCTTGTAACTTAGGTTTGGGAAGTTTCTCCTCTGGAAATCATGCTCAGTTAGAAAAGATACATTATCCTAAATACAGGTAAATGTATGACTTGAAACCGCTAAGAAAGGTCTGCTGAACAAAATAAAACAACTACACTCTATCAAAGCATATTGGACAAGGTGGGGATTGTCAGCCCAGCAATGCCCATCCCCTTTTCGTTGTCACTACAAGGTCATCACAGGACTCTACCCTATGGCCACAGTTGATGGTTCTTCTGCCATCAATGGTCACCTGACCTCAGTTGGCCCATCAGAGTCCTTTCCCTGAGACCATCCTGGAACTAGGACTGAGACTGATGGCCTGTCTTTGGGTCCTGGACCAAAGCCTAGTGCTTGTGGTAGCCCTGAGCCTACCACGTGGGGACCGAGGGTCTGAAGACAGCAGCAGGAGCAGAGACGGGACCCCCACCTTCCAGCCCGGCCCTAACATTCTGAGGGCCTGAAGCAAGATTAGAGACGGAAGGCCACATTTCATATGCCTAAATATTTGGAGGTTGTAAACCCATTGTCAAATAGAATACGTTATGTCTTCCTATCTTGGTACATTTCATAATAACAACCGAGAAGGAAAAATATGTGTAAGGGTAGAGGTTTTATATGTTCCAAGGTTGGCAAAATACCAAAGACACCTGAGTTTTTTTTTAAGTTATAATTTTTTTAAAATTTTATTTATTTCTGGCTGCATTGGGTCTTCGTTGATGAGCATGGGCTTTCCCTAGTTGTGGCGAGCGGGGGCTGCTCTTCGTTGCAGTGCGTGCGCTTCTCATTGCGGTGGCTTCTCTTGTTGCAGAGAAACTGCTGGAAAGCAGTGAATGAGGCAGGGTTTGCAGTGGTACATTCTGCCTCATCCATTAGCTGATGAAATCATATACAAATAAAACATTGTGAGCACACTAAAAAAAAAAGAAAGAAAGGAAGTCAATTATTGCTGACACAAAACTAAAAGGGCAGGTAATGTATTGAATGACAACTAGATTTTGTAATGAAGTGAAAAAAAGAAAACAGGTATAAGAAAGCATGGACCCATACTGATAAGATTGTCCTTGATGGAGATTAAAAGATCAAATGGTAAAACTTTATTAAACAAACATAGTCACAGCTAGGGAAGAGTTAGGTTAGGGGTTTTTGGTTGACTTAGGTCAGTAGTGTGATTAACTGCCTCACAGAATTACTGCAGTCTTTGTTATATTTATATAAAATTTATGACATATATTTACCATGCATATATACATATATAAATTCCTGGGCTTCAGGTAATGTTCTGTTTCCTCATCTAGATGCTGTTTATAAAGGTGTGTTGGGTTTGTGACAATTCACCAATGTAAACACATATGTGCATTTTTCGTATTATGTTGTACTTCAACAAAAAGATTTTTTAAAAGAAAAAGATAGGGCTTCCCTGGTGGTGCAGTGGTTGAGAGTCCGCCTGCCGATGCAGGGGACACGGGTTCGTGCCCCGGTCCGGGAGGATCCCACATGCCGCGGAGCGGCTGGGCCCGTGAGCCATGGCCGCTGAGCCTGCACGTCCGGAGCCTGTGCTCCACCACAGGAGAGGCCACAGCAGTGAGAGGCCTGCGTACAGAAAAAAAAAAAAAAAAAAAAAGATAGCTCCTTTACACACTGTGCTGGCCAGACCATAGCTGGACTGTTATTTTTATAAATGTTTCATTTTAAGAAGAAAGAAGAGGAGGTATAAGTTTAAAGAGGAAGGGAGAAGAGCAATATAAGGGGCTATTTAGCCTGAAGAGGAGAAGGCCCATGGGTTGGAGTGGTCAGAGGCTTTGTGCAGTAGAATCAGCGATGGTGTCCTTTATAGCCCTGTCAGCCTTCACTGTGTAACTTGGGAAACTCACCTCTTCATGTCCCAGTTTCTTCCGTTACAAATTGCAAGAGCTCAACCAGATAATCTGAGAACCCTTTACATTCTAAACTGCTGGATGCATTGAAAGGCATGTACCTTAAAACGGGAAGGGTGTATTTCAATTTTTCTTTTTTTTTTTTTTTGGCTGTGTTGGGTCTCCGTTGTTGCATGTGGGCTTTCTCTAGTTGCGGCGAGCGGGGGCAACTCTTTGTTGTGGTGCTTGTGCTTCTCATTCCGGTGGCTTCTCGTTACAGAGCACAGGCTCTAGGCATACGGGCTTCAGTAGTTGTGGTGCATGGGCTCAGTAGTTGTGGCGCATGGGCTTAGTTGCTCTGCAGCATGTGGGATCTTCCCGGACCAGAGATTGAACCTGTGTCCCCTGTACTGGCAGGCGGATTCTTAACCACTGCGCCACCAGGGAAGCCCTGAAGTGTGTATTTCAATGGTTTGTTGGTTCCCCCCTTGTACTATTCTTCTGTATTGCATATATTTTTATGCATTACTTTAAACCTTTGTGAACTGGGATGGATAGTTAACATACACATATTTACCTGAAGCAGAAGATGCTATATTCACTTCAGGAGTGACTTTTACACAACAATGGTAATTTAGGACTTAATTTGCATGTAAAAATTGTTCTAGACCTACTAAGCTTACTAACTGAAAGATTCATTGATTCAGAATCTATTTTTGGTCAGAGATGTATTATTTTAAATTCTGATCCTAGCAAGTGACAATTGTTAGTCTTAGTTGAGATTATAAGCCTTAACAAATTTGTTCATTCTTAGGCAATCTCTAGAGTTGCATTAAATTACAAGCCAATCCATATGGTCCCCCAATGGATGACCGCTGGGAGATCCTCTAAAAACATGGTGGCATTTCTACCTGGTATATGGCGGGAAGCAGTCAGTGCACTTTACAGCTTTTTTCCTTCCTCCTTCCCTCCCTCCCTCCCTCCGTCCCTTCCTTCCTTTGTCCACCCAGGTCAAATCCCAAGGGGGATTCATCCCTGGGCCTGCTGTGCTCAAGGCAGTTTTATTTTATTTTTCAATAAAACATGGTAATTTTCACATTTTATTTCCTTTTAATACTTTTTTTTTAGTTGAAGAAGAGTTGATTTATAATGTTTCAGGCGTACAGCAAAGTGATTCAGCTACACACACACACATGTCCTTTTTCAGATTCTTTTCGATTATAGGTTATTACAAGATATTGAATATAGTTCCCTGTGCTATACAGTAGGTCCTTGTTGTTTATCTATTTTATATATAGTAATGTGTACTGTTAATCCCAAATTCCTAGTTTGTCCCTCCCTCCACTTTCCCCTGTGGTAACCATAAATTTGTTTTCTATGTCTGTGATTCTGTTTTGTAAATACGTTCATTTGTGTCATATTTTAGATTCCATATATGTGATCCTATGATATTTGTCTTTCTCTAAGTATTTTACTTAGTATGATCATCTCTAGGTCCATCCCTGTTGCTGCAAATGGCATTATTTCATTCTTTTTTATGGCTGAGTAATATTCCATTGTATATATGTGCCACATCTTCTTTAACCATTCATCTGTCGATGGACATTTAGGTTGCTTCCATGTCTTGGCTATTGTAACTAGTGCTGCTATGAACACTGGGGTGCATGTATCTTTTTGAATTAGAGTTTCTGTCTTTTCCAGATATACGCCCAGGAGTGGGATTGATGTATCATATTGTAACTCTATTTTTCTTTATCTGATTGACTTAGTAAGCGGACATATATTCAGGGGTTAAGGCCAAGAGTACCGGAGCCCATCCCCACTGCCCCGCCCCCCCAAGTAAGTCCTTGCTTACTCAGTGGCAAGCACTCAGGCAAAATTCAAGAGCTGTGACGGGCAAGTCACTCCGTCATCTGAGCCACTAAAGTAGAGTTAACACCGGTGCTTACTTAGAAATATGCCAGCCGTGGTAAGTGCTCAAGATGTGTTAGCTCCAGAGGGCCCTCCCCCGGGGAAGATGGCAGCCAGCCCCATGGAGAAGTCCCCAGCCCAGCACAGGCCCTGAGAGCAGAGGAGCGACAGCCGATGGGGGAGCCTCCAGCGTGGGTGGACGGTTCAGCCCCATCCTGCTCGCGCAGTACGGTGTCCAGTGGCCGCCGAGGGGAAGGGGAGGTGAAGAGGCCACGCGTGCACCGGTGGGCCAGCGATGGCCAGACACAGTGGCCACACAGTCGCAGCCGCTGCTAGTGAGCAGGGCACGCACGCTGCACCCAGTGGGGCCCATTGGGACTGAGCACAGTGGGCAGCTGAGCCGCCCCACTCCGGGTCAGACCGTCCTGTCCTGTTTGATGGGGAGCTTCAAAAAGGCAGCTTTTTTTTTTTTTTTCAAATATTTATTTTGGCTGTGCTCGGTCTTAGTTGTGGCATACGGGATCTTTAGTTGTGGCATGTGGGATCTCTGGTTGCAGTATGCGGACTTCTTAGTTGCGGCATGCGTGCGGGATCTAGTTCCCCGACCAGGAATCGAACCCGGGCCCCCTGCATTGGGAGCTCAGAGTCTTACCCACTGGACCACCAGGAAAGTCCCCCAATAAGGCAGCTTGAAACTGGAAATGTCTGAATCACCGTGATTCGGTGATTGGGTTACATTTTCCAGTCCTGGTAGAAACTGGAGCTTGTGAATTGAGTTGTATTCAATTATAGAGAAATATCAGTTTCATATATGTTTGCATACCCAACTTTTGTGGACTACCAGTTATAATACTGGTAAAGTTGAGGCTTCCAAATTGTAGAACGAAAGTGATTTTATATTTGTGGGAACGTAGCTTGAAGAACAGAAGGATTACCATAATTCTAATCACAGCTATATTATTCAAGAAGATACTTGGTTCTATGGGGTTTCATAAAGGGGAGGAAAAAAAAAAAAACTCCCAAGGCAGCGAGGCAGGTTTTCATATCCTAGCTCGATGCTTCTCACGTATGGTTCCTGGACCACCTGTGTGTGAATCTCCTCGGGGAGGACGCAGACCCCAGGCCTATCCCCAGATCCCCGAGTCAGTAATCGGTGGAGATTTTTCAAGCTGGTGGTGGTGATTTCCTTTCTCTCTCCCCTCTCCCATTCATCTCCCTGCGCTGCAACTAAACTCTGTGATTTTTACCCCAAACCCCTCAAAACCTGTACTCTTGCTTAAAACCACAGGGACTCCCACTCTAATTATCGTCTGATGCACAAGCATGGAGGGGCGGTCTGTTTTCAGGGTAGCAGCACCGTCCAGCACAACTTTCTGTGATGATGGAAATGTTCCCGTCTCTGTCCCGTCCAATAGGGCAGCCGTCAGTCACCGGCAGCTCCTGGGCACTCGGCATGGGGCAAGTGTGACTGAGGAACAAGTGTGTACTTTCATCTTATTTAACTGCTTTAAATTTAAATAGCTTGGGCGTGACAGTGATGATGGCTGGACAAGAGCATATCTGGGACACTTTGGAGTCGACTGGACGGGCCAGGGCAGGCTCGGGGAGGTCCCTGGGGCTCTGGCCGGAGCTGCTGGGTGGGAGGGGGTCACTTAGGGAATAGGGAAGAGTCGGGGAAGGAAGTGACGTTGGGGTGAGGAGTCCCCGGCTCCAAGACAGACATCTTGAGAATGTTCATGAACATACAGCCAACTCCTGCTGGTCTGGGACACACAGGTTTCTTCAGGTGACTTTGCTGATCTCTGCTCTGATTCGTATAAATCTTGCCTGAAAGGCAAGCACTGGAGAGCTGGAGCTTAGTTTCCTGTCCCTCACACTTTCATCATCAGAAATTATGTTCCACGCAAAATTCCTAGTTTGCTAACAAGTCTTACCTATAGGATCTTTTAGTCTTTTGAAAGTTTGAACATGTTGTTCATAGGAGCCTTTTTACAAATAGAGCTGAGATACTTGGAAAAGTCTATAACAACGTGTTCATAATCCAGTTAATTGCCACCAGAGGACACCATTTGGGGTTATTCCCATGACAAAGCTTCTTCTAGTCTAATTCAGAACTCTCTAGGCTGTGCTATCCCATATAATAGCCACTAGCTCCATGTGGCTATATGAATTTAAACTCTTTAAAAATAAACTCTCAGTTCCTCGGCCACACTCACCCCACTTCAAGCGCTCAGCAGTCACATGTGGCTGGCGGCTGCCATACTGAACCAGGCAAATTCCAGAACATCCGCATCATGGCAGATAGTCTCACTGGACGGTGCTGAGTTAACTGTGAGGCTCCCGTGGAAGGAGAAGCCTCAGAGAGCCGAGGGAAAGAAAAGAGAGTGGCTCTGGAGCGTGCAGGTGAGGGGAAGGGCAGAGAGAGGCCACGTCACGCGTGGGCCGGGCTGCGACTGTAGAAGGCTGAGTTTTATCTCCTGGTGCTGAGATGGTTTGCGGGGATTAATCAGAGCGGCCGCGGGAAGACAAGTTGAGACTGCAGAAGGGGTCAGGAGAGATTCCAGGCACGGGGGAGATCGCGATGGAACTGAGGGCAAGTGGAGCGACAGGGGGTGGTGTTTTGTAGGAGGGAGAGAAGCACTGGCTTGTTAATGGACTGCGTCCTGGGTGACATTTCTGGACCAATGCACAGCCCCCTCTAACACACACTTCAAATCATCTAGGGGGTAAACGGGTCCTAAGACAGACAACTAGTAGGCAAATGAATTACTCAAAGAATTTCTAATGGTAATAGCTGTAGCATAAGAGAACCAAAATGCAGGTATACAATTAGACCAACCCGCAAAACACTGGGAACCCAGCCTCTCACACTCAGATCTGACCTGGGGCAGAAAAGCCTCTCAAACCTGGCGTTTCCAGTTCTCATCACAGAGCTGGGGGTAGGCTCAGGGTACCACAGGCCGAGCAGGAGAGCCCTGATTTCTGTGCCACGAAATCGAAAGGATCAGGGTATCTGATGAGCTAAAAACCAAACACAGACAGAAGACACGGAGCAGCCTTGTTTCTTCAGAATGATCAAAAGTTTTCTATATAAAATTTTAAGGATAAAGGTGAACCTGATTCTGATTTTAAAGACTTACGTTTAAAGAAAGCTTTAAACAGAGGACAGCGTGTATGATGCAACTCTGATTTTTAGGTGAAATTGTTCAATGTAACAGAAGATGTGATGAGAGAACTTTAAACATTATGATATAAAAATGCATTCCAAATCTTCATGACCTTCTCGAGACAAGAACCCTCAAAGATGGGAACAGGAGTCCAGTACCCTCTCGGCCACCAAACAGACCTGCTCTGTTCAGACCACAGTCAGATTGGCTCAGGTATTTTGGGACTTGGAGCAGAAGATGAAAGGTTTTCCCAGAACATCTTGGGATCACAGAATTTGGCATTTCAGTATGTCTAATGACATGAGAGTTATAATACTCGCATGAGGAGAAACTGGTCTATTTAAATGAAAGCTGAAACGTAGTCACTTGGAGTTGGTAAACGAAGTTTCAAGGAAAAATTACATACTAATTCTGGGGTTTCGACACACTGTCGTATATTTTAGAAAAGTCAGCTAATTTATTTGGACCATTTCCCCAACTGAAAAATGGGTGTCTCTCACTTAAAAATCTTGAAGAGTTGGTGATAAAGTAAAGAAAAGTCCTTGATAAAGTTGAAAGATTTTGCTTTTGAGATAATAAGGAAAAAAGAGGGAAAAGTTTAAAAATGTATTCATTTCTCCTTTGTTTAATCTCTGCAATCCCTATCTCACTTGGCAATGCTGTAGGCTATACCTGGATGCAGCTCCTTTGTGGCTTCAGAAGTCTTTAGGTAGCCCAGTTTGGTCAAACAGCATGAAGTTGAGAGTGCAGAGAACTGTAACAGATAGATGGAGATTTTGCACGGAACAGTGTTAAGTACTCTGAATCTTGAGAAGAACCTGCGAATGAATCCTTGCTGCCTCGAGACCGTGGTGAGGCAGGCTAGGCCCTGGGGGTCAGAGAGGCCTGGCTGGATCCTAGCACCTTGGCTTTTAATAGCTGGGGGACCCGGGAGAGTCATCAACCTGCCAGAGCCTCAACTCCCTTATCTGTAATATGAAAATGAAGACCCAAGGGAAAGCTGGCCTGTGGGTGTGAAATCTCTTTCTAAAGTCAGGTGTGCCTGACAATTTCTATCACCATCCAGATGAGAGGAGAACACGAGCCAATCTTTTTTTTTTTTTTTGCGGTACGCGGGCCTCTCACTGTTGTGACCTCTCCTGTGGCGGAGCACAGGCTCCGGACGCACAGGCTCAGCAGCCATGGCTCACGGGCCTAGCCACTCCGTGGCATGTGGGATCTTCCCGGACCAGGGCACGAACCCATGTCCCCTGCATCGGTAGGCGGACTCTCAACCACTGCGCCACCAGGGAAGCCCGAACACGAGCCGATCTTGGTGGCTGTTCTGAAGCACACGTCAGGACCCAGAACAGCATCTGTCCAAAGGGCAAGTCCTATCTGACTAAATGGCCACGTTCTGCTGAGACCACAGACAACTCTGCCAGTCCCCAGCGTTAAGTCCCTGCCAATGAGCATGGACGCCTATAGACACTGCTGTGTCCCTCTCGTGCAAGCCTGCGAGACAAAAACTAAATAACGGAAAGAAGCAGTGACTAGTTTAACTCTTTAACAAAAATCAAAGAAAAATGAAAATGATTTGGAAATGGCAACAGTTTAATTGAACCCTTTTACTGTCATCTACCCTGTCTGAAAAAGGAAATCAGTAATTTTCTGACTGTTCTTATAACCTGACAGTGAAACTGGTTCACACAATGAAAACGTACATAATCCAGTGTCAAAAACTGGTGATTTACAGAAATCACCCCCATTTATTTTTTCCAGCAAAGAGGAGAAAAACACACGTTTCCACAACTCAGTGTTTGAATCACTGGCAAAAACTGTCTGCCTCATTCAACGTTCCCGGCCACGAGCTCCTGGAGCACTCTGATGGCCACGAATCTCCCGTGGTTCAAACGAAACGGAGAGCCCACGCATGAGGATTATGTGAGTTGAAGACAAGATGCCTTCTCACAATGTGCCTAAAAAGAAGGTCTTTGAAGAATATCCAGATCTTTAAAGGAATGAAAACACTCCTGTTTTGTTGTTGGTTTTGTTCCTTTTAATGATTGATTTTTGGTTTTTGGAATAAACTTTCTTCACTGGGACGAAGGAGTTGTATGACTTGTAAGTGGAAACCAAGAGGCCGCTGGCTAATACGTATGCCTCCCCTCCCACAGAGCTTTTCTGTCGCCCCAAAACCCTCTTCCATGATTTTTGTTATGGTTCGGAAAGGTAAGGAAAATGACTTCAAGTATTCAATTCCTATCAAAAACTGGTATCAAAAGTAATAAAGGACCTAATTTCTTTATATTTCCATGTTTTAAAAAATAACTTAAGAAGCAAGAGGTCCGGCCCTTTACTTGTATAAATACCACAGCGTAACTAGAGTTTCTTAAGACAACGTGGGGAGGAGTCCGTGTTGAGCACCTCGATCATTGATCTTAACGTTGGGAACGTCTCGGACACGGACGGAAGAGTCTTGTAAGAAGGTGAGATACTGAAAAAGAAAAACACAGAGCAAGGGTGTGAAAATCAACATAGCTGTACAAAAAAGGCAAAGCTTACGGTCTATTAATTCCTATTACGATATTCACTTTCCAGTACTCCCTACGCACGACAGCAGACAATGTTACAAAGCAGGGGGCGCTGTGAACAGAGCAGGTCCTGCTGCAGCGATGGTCTGGGGTACGGGCAGGCTCCCACCATGAGCTGCTGGGAAATTCAGCCAGTCTTCGGAAAGAAAAATCAACCCGATTTGCACAGCAAGTGTTACGCACACACGTCCCATTGGGGCACATGCTGGACATGGAACCGGGAGACACAGGTTTCGGGTCCAGCCTTGACCCTTATCAGCTTTAGGGGTTCCTTTCAGCCCCGCTTCCCATATCTGCAGCAAGAGGGAGAGGGTTCCTAACTCCCAGAGCTAGCAGGAGCATGGGATAGGTGTCAAGGTACGCTGTGAAATGGCAGCTGCACAACATAGGGTAGTGTTGCTATCTTTTCCTTAAAGAGTTGTTGAAAGATCAACCCTGTAAAATGATGTAGGAAACAGAGGCGAGGGCTTTGACCTTATGGTCATGTTACTAAGACATGTGTAAACTAGTAAACGTGAAACAAGAATATACTGCAACGAGGTGTAGCTGTTAGGAGTTTCCATTACAGAGCTCATGGAATCCTTGCAAACTGGACAAAAGTGTCCTACAGACACAAATTTCTGTTTTAAACAGAGCACAAATTATCCAGCAACTTTTAGAGAGGTTGCTGTGTTCAGTAGGTAATGAAAGGCAGAACTGGAAGTGGTTATGATATAAAAAACATAGAGAAGGAGCAGGAATAAATAAGGTTAAACGGTGAGATTTGCTTATTCTTAACTAACTCTGAAAGCATCTGTGAGTTTAATTTCATCGCAAATTTACACGTTCCCCGTGGTGCTTCTGAAAACAAGGGCCAGGAAAGATCAGAGTCTGCTAGGCTCTCTTACCGTAATCGTCAGGGGTAATTTCTGGCTAGCATTTCCTGACTCACGTGTATTCCGCACCTAAATAACAATAAAGTACCACCTTCCCAAAACCTAGAGCGCAGGAAAAATGCAGCTGAAAGGCAAGGCACTACCACCGAGACTCAGTCTGAATCGGGTGCAGCTCAGTGTTCAAAGTCACTCCCGAATACTGACCCTGAGAGTCTGGGACAAAGGGCGGATTAGGCAAGAGATATGGATATCTGACTCTATAAATAAGACATTTGTAACCCTTTCTTCACAAACTGGTTTCCTTACTTTATTCATTATTCACGTTTATCCATATACTCACCTGCTAACGGGTCTTAACGCAACAGCAAAAACATTTTAACCTTGAAAAGTGGATTAAATTCACTGTATAATCATAACTCATAAAAATGAGTACAATTCCAGTTTCACGACGCTCCAAAAGTAACGGGGAGCCCCTTCTTTCCCTTTTCAGTTGTAACATCCTTTTGTTTGACCCCTATCAAGCAGTTACCTTTTCAAGTTCATCCAGCTTTTAGCTATTTTGCTAAAGGCCTCTGAACCAGGGGCGGTCATAGCTTCAAAGTCAACCAACTGAAAAAGAAAGAAATTTAACAATGTGATCAAACATGGAGGGGAAGCTCCCTTTGGGATCCGTTGCATTCGTGTGTCTCAACACAGAACTCCACAGATTGGGATTTAAATGTTTCCCTTCCAGCTCCAGCTCCGACATACCTTCCCTTTGGGAATTTTTCCTGCTACTTCTTTTCCACTCGCCATCAGGGCTCCCACAATCACTGAGTAAGCGATCAAGCTGTTTAGGTAAAGAACAATTACCAGTCAGTCCCAGGCCACGGAGAGTTACCACGTTAGAGCTCACCACGGATTTTCCATCCTAAGAGATGACATTTTATTTCTCTTAAGAATTCTCTGGACATTAAACATAAGAATATTTTCATTTGCCTTAAAAATATTTACTAATTTACTAATAAAACTATTTACTGATTTACTAATTTAAGGGTAAACGTGTAAGAATAATATTTTTCTGAGAACAAAAAGTTTCTTTTAATTCCTCACTTGGCTTTTCTATTCTTGTGAAAGAGTGAATTAGAAAATGTGCCTGCTTATATTTTTAACAGCTTCATGAAGCTTGGCTTTAAAACGCAATATATACGATATACTTTGTCAATGCAAACATATTAATATTATTGTTTAAACATTAAACACTTTGGCCCTGAAGAAGAAACAAGCAGAACGCGTTTGCAGAACGCACTAACAGACTGGCCCGAAGCCTGCTGCGTTACGAGGACTTCCTGGCATGTCCGGACTCACTCTGGATCCAGATGTCTTTGTGGCACCAGCTCTGTGCCCTGTGCCAGGCAGCCCAGGACGAAGACAACTAAGACAGACGTCTTGCCCCGGCGAGCTGACACCAGAGAGAGTGAGCCCGTCCCGGGGTCGCCTGCCAGGGAAGCCCTCACTGAGGCCGCGGCCACGCTGCATCTTCGAGGGCCACGGGTGGGGCCCCCGAGGCAGAGGAGGGGGAAGCGGGCCGGCAGGGGCGGGGGACAGGAAGGTGTGGGCATGGGCAGGGGGCGCGGGGAGGCAGAGAGCAGGGCGGCACAGCCGCCGTGAGGACACGTGCGTGCACAGCGCCTGCGAGGGCGGCAGGCGGAAGGCGGCAGGCGGCACGTGGAGGCTGCCTGCTCGTCACCCATCGTGGGCACATCTAATGACGACTGTCCTGAAGGCACAAGATTTATGTTCCCACTGTGTTTCAATGCCGTCATTGCCGTTATGTAAGTTCCGCGTAAGGGCACGCACCTGTCTACACCGCAGAGTGATCGCCACAAGCCTGGTTTCCATCCATCACCACGCAGGGGACCCCCTTCGCCCATGTCGCCCACCCGCCCCCGACGCTCTTGTCATGTTATAACAAAATTTACCACATTGTGGAGAGTTTTACTTTCTAAAGTAGTACTTAAAGATCAAGACATTTAAGTGTATTACTTTAGCCAAAACATCTTAAAGTCAAACATGTGCTAACAGTGGCATATGCCATTCGCATGATTTACTGTACACGGTACCAGATAAAAGGGAAGAAAAAGAAAGCTCTACAGACACATCCTTGTTTGAATGACACCTGAAAGATGCCTGATGAATTCAGTAAGTAGCAAGAATTCATTCATAATAACAGAAATACTTTGCAATGGTTGGTGACCCAAAAGTATTACACGTTAGGGCTAAAGGTCAATGAATGGCCATAACTTGGGGCCAAGGGGAGAAGAGGGCAGGGTACAGTCTGGGCAAATATCAGGAATTAAAGCACAGGGAGCACACGTGTGCACACAGTGAGACTTCGAGCTCCAGCCTATAAACGCCAAGTACCTTCTTTTAGAACTACCTTCCAAGACCCTTGGTGATGCAGTAGATCAAGGACATCATGTTTGGGTGGACTTTGAGAAAAACCAAAGGGGTCTTCCCGCTATTGCTGGGGTACCTGTACCCAGGGCCACACAGGAGATGTAAGCAAAAGGAGTGCGTTCTTCACTCCAAAAACTGTCAGATTAGAGGATAGCACTCACCTGGATCCACGAGAGAGTGGCATTAAATTATAAAAGTAATAAACTAAGGATAAGATTAAGTTGCCAACAGCATCAGTCTCCTAGGAAAAAAAGACATGTGCTTATGAATTTAAATAACAGATTATAAACTCATTTCTTATTAGGTGACAAGACACATCAGAAGCATTTACATTAGGAAGAGGATTATTTCATTCTTCTCCTACAAGAACCTACTTTTCACATCCTTGAATATTTTATACTCTTTCCAATGATTTTTTTTCTCACGAGAGGGTATACATTCAGTTCGGTTTACAGCAGTATGTCCCCAGCTGCCTTTAAAACTGAAACCTTTTCTGATAAACCTAGACATCTGTTTCAGTCTATAATGTTACTTGAAATGTCAACATATACATTGAGATGAAAATAAAACAAAGCACTTATTAATACTGAATACACTTTCTCAGACTACAGGCCTCTCTACTCCAGGGTTCTGATTAGTGCCCTATCCCTGCCCACTGAGATTTAGGTGATCAGTATACTTAATTTATGTGTATAAACTGATTAAGATCCTGAGAAACAAAGTAACTTCCCAAGGGCCACGGGCATCCATTCCAGAATGCGGATGGAGTGGCCGCTACACTGTCCACACAGTGACAGCTACAGCGACGGAGGTGACATTGCAGCTCCTGCTACCAAGGAGCCCCTCCTTGAGTCGGGGAAGCAACGGAGGGAAGAGGTCACAGTCCAGGAGAGTGTCACTAAATGCAGCACAGGTCATGTCCATCATGGACCAACCTGTTCTCTTAAATCTTGACAAAGCCCAAATTTCTGATACTATGACACAGTCACTACATACATGTATCATTCCCCCTCCCCAGTTTCTGTAGTTACTAACTACGGGAATTGTCTCTAC
The DNA here is from genome assembly GCF_949752795.1 of Hyperoodon ampullatus. Lineage (NCBI taxonomy): Eukaryota > Metazoa > Chordata > Mammalia > Artiodactyla > Ziphiidae > Hyperoodon > Hyperoodon ampullatus. The sequence continues at coordinate 122,076,731 of NC_136914.1, read as the reverse complement.
AAGAATATTAAAAGAAATATTTACCGCTCAATTAAAGCTGATTTCAAGCATAAACTGTGTAATCCCAAGGAAAGGGTAAAGGCTTTAAGAAGTTTACAGAAGAATCAGAAGAAGCATGGATAAAATGAAGATAAAACCTACCCCAAATTCTGATGAGAGAATCAGTACTTTTCCTTTTGCTGTTAGATCTTTATAAAGTGCATCTATTTCGGCGTGATATAATTGTGTTCTTTCTTCTGTGGTCTGGGTTTCCACGGAAAATAGTATATTGCCTACCCTAAAAATACAAGAAGGTGTGTCCAAGGCACGTATTATACGGTTCAAAGAGCTAAGCACAGAAGGGTGGGGAGGGCAGCGTGGTGACGGGGTCACGGGACGCAAGGAAGACTGTCTCTGCCTCTCTGAGCAGACAGATGGGGCGTGTCTCACAGCAGGCAGCTTTTCCACAAAATACGGTTTTGCTCAGTCTAACTGTAGGCCCTGTTTACGTGAGCTTAAGCTAACACAGGAGGAGGAAACTACACAGAGTACAATGTACTTCAATGCCCAGGAAACATTTTATCAGACAGCCACCCTATTACAATAGAAGAGCAGGGGCCGGGGCTGTGCCCTGAAAGCGAGCTCAGGGCCTCCACTGTTTCCTTTTCTTTAAGCTTCTGCTGCATGTGTAGCTCCATGTGAGGCTCTGTGGAGCATATAAATTCTATGCAACAGGTATTTACTGGATAACGCCGGTACCCAAACGCTGAAAATACTCCTCAGACCCTCTAAAGGACAACACAGCAGAGCTGCCGCCTTGATGGAGGGACGGAGGGGGAAACGAGGCCACAGATTATGATGAGACCATGCGTAGAGCTGTTACAGTTCATCAGAGGTCCCAAGGAGAGAGAGTTGATCTACTCTGGAAGACATGGAAGAAAACAGGAAATGCTTGCGGAGGAAGGAGCCTGAACCTGGGTCTTGAAGAGGAGGATTGCAATGCCAGAGGCTCAGAGCCAAGAGGTGGGAGGTGACCTTGGGGAACAAGCAGTCCAGCTGAATTAGCAGGCCAGGCACTGGCAGGAAAGTGCTTCAGGGAAGGCAGGAAGCGTTGTTTGAGGCCATGACTACAAAAGGCCTGAATGTGCGGCAGGGGGGCCGATTTTGGTGTCAACAGGCAAGGGCAGGGTATGGACTGGGGAGGGAGTTCTGGAGCCACGGGGGCACCCCGTGGACCTGGCCTTAGGACCCGAGGAAGCACTGGTCAACCACAAGAGACCGGAGATGGAGGCAGGGTCATGAGTCTAGGTAGGGGTCAGAGGCCCCGAGCAAGACTGACAACAAATGGGGTGAGACAGAGAGCTGAGCAAAGATGCTGTGTTTCAGGGAAGGCCTTAGGGACTCTTACTCGGCAGTTCCATTTCTGCCTGGGAATTTAATCATGGGTGGATGAAGAGGTAGGAGAAAAAATTTCACCTCGGCAGAAAACCCTGGAATTCCTTCTTGGGGGAGAATGACCCTTATTGGGAAAGTACTTTGATAAGTGGCTTGGGTTAGAGATGGAGACCTCAACGACGTGGCAGAGTCATAGAATCTGGAAGTTGCTAAATGGGTGTTTCCTCGTGAAGGCCCATGTAAGTTCGGACAAGGAAGCCAGAGCCCAGGAGGGGCTGAGAGGACATGGCTCCCACGGCTGAGCTGCCGGAAGTCCCTGATGCAGAAGTGGTGGAGCCCCCTAGGGAAGCAACTGAGGAGTGCGTGTTTCGGGGACGGCAGTGAATGGAGAAGGTCAAGGTCATTCCATCCAGAACTCAAGGGGTATGGAGGCTCCTAGGTGAAGTTTGGATTTCAGATGTAAATAAAATGATCATTAATAAAAACGGTCACTGCGGCGCTACTACTGATAAGGTGAAAAAATGGGAAACACCCTGAATGATCAGTGACAAAAAAATTAGTAGGAGCAACTCTACAATATCCCTAAAATGGAATACTATGCAATTTTTAAAAATGCTTCTAAGAATAGTATATGGGGAAATGTTTGTAGTAAGGGTAGAAAAGAAACAGGTTATAATACAATATGTACAGTATAATCTCAGTTTTTAAAGGAAATAATGATTTAAAATTTTTAATCCTTGCTTATCTGTATTCTAAAGTTTCAATAAGACTGCACTTACACTCTCATACTACATTAAAACCTATATTTAAAAATCCAATAATAGCCTTCAACCTGCCAATCTCTCATCTTTTTTCCATTTAATTGGTAAAAGTCTTCCCCACGACAAACTTCAAGAACCCAGAAGAATGCTTTCCACAAACCACATCAGACATTATACTTAATATCTAGAAAGTTGTTAGATTTAGCACAGTCAGAAAATCTATCTGCTGGTGTAATAATCTAAATGTCACGTTAAAAAAAAAAAAAAAAAAAAAGCTGGTTCTCGTTACACACTGGACCTTGATAATCTCCGTTTCAGGAGACAGCCAAAGCCCAGGAGGTCCGATCTCCCACGGCAGCGCCAAGCGTCTGCATGCCTTCTGACACCAGCCCCCGTCTGCACACCCGCACGTGGGAAGCACACGTACTTGTCTCCTGTAATAGTGATCGTGAAGCCATCATATTCCTTCCCTTGGTCTTTGAGGCTGGGAACTTTTGTGTTCACAGTGAACCCATCCTTCGTTTTAGTATTAAACTGCTTTCGGGGAAAAAGAAAATTCACGTTACTGCTGAGATTCGCTGTAAACTCCCAACTGCCACTCTGCAGCTCCGACTCCGACTTTCATGTTTTTAAGAAGGGTCATGGTGTGCCAGACACCGTGTATTCTCTGTCCTGGCCCCATGCCCCGACCCAGACTCTCAGCCCAAGTCACGCTCCCCGTGGCCCCTGCCAGAGGGCAGCAGAGAGCCTCAGAGCAAAAGGCGCACAGCCTCCCTGCAATGGCAAGGCCCCTGCTCACTGCTAAGAGCTCCCTTTTGGTCTTTTCTCTCATTCACCTTAAGTGGCAGCCACTTTGATACTTTGCAGAATAGTTGTACTCAACATCCTGTAATTCAAAAGAGCACCTTGTGTTTATGCTAGTGCTTCTTCAAAGTAGACTCTCATCTGTCTGAAAATACTCAGAATTTTGTCAACTGAGAATTTTATACACACGCATGCACACACCCCAACTCTGCAGACCACAGAGTGACAAAGCAGAGTATTCTAAAGGAATTACACAGAGATCAGAGTGGCCCTTAAGGGTGATGAGTATGAACACGGCTTTCTGTTGAAAACACTTTTGACAAAGTGAAATGCCAATAAATTGCTCCAGAAAAATCCTCCCCAATTCGGTTATTTAGTGTAGCCAACATTTTTGTAGGATTGACAGACTTGAATAAGAGAATCAATGGTAAAATTAAAAGAGGTCGTGCTTCGCATAAAATATTGGAGGGAAAGTTTGTCCAAAAACAGCGACAGCCAGCAGGCGTTCACCAAGGTCCAGAGAAGGAAACAGATGAATGGACGTCAGCAGGGGAGCCGGCAGCAGGGGCCAAGACGGGAGGTGTCCTGTATGAGGACAAGGACTTGTAGAGGCAGAAGGCGCTAACACTTAGTATGTGCCCATGCTTGTTCCTGCTCACAGCATGCCCGTAAGACGAGACACAATCTCCATCTTACAGGTGAGGAAACCAAGTCGGTGAGATGAAGCGAGGTGAGGTCTGGCCCGAGCTGGCACGAGGGAGTGGCAGAGTGGAAACAGGGACCCAGGCCCTCTCGACGTCTAGTCCCCTAATTTACTAACCAGCTGCCCCGAGGGGAGCTGAGGTACATCTGAACTTGGCTTTTCAGAAAGCAAAAGTCAATGTGCTGAAAAAGTACACATACTTTTCAGCAAAAGTACCTATATCTCAGTGGAGGCTGTCATGGCATCATATTCACCAAGCACTTTAAACACAAAGGTGTATTTTTATATACTTCTACGTGTGCCTTTAGAAAGGCCAGTGTACCCACAGCCTGGCTGGAGGTGCAGTGAGCAAAACCACAGTGGGATGGCCACTCCAAGATGTGGCCAGACAGGCAGTGACTTTGCAGTGGGAGCCAGGCACTGGGCGGGCGATGCCCGGCCCCTTAGCTGCTCTCCAGGCAACTGCTGCCTTTTGTCCATTGCGCTTTTCTTTTTAGACAAAGATACACATATATTAAAATATCCCTAAGCTGATTTTGTATTCTGCCTAATATAGTAAACTTAAATGCCTAAAATACCCACAGGACAGCTAAAGACTAAAACCTGAGTCAGGCTCTAGTTTTCTTTCCGTCTGGTGCATCCAGCGGCCCTCGGTGCGGCCCTTCTGCCCCCTCGGGGGCGTTTGGGGAATTTATGGGAGAATGTGGTGGCTGCGGGGATGAGGTGCAGGGGACCGTCACAGAGGCGTGACTCCCACTGGACTTTCATGTAGATGAAGAACCTGTTTGTAATGTAATGATTATCTAGGCCTGGAACCAGACTCCGTTTTACACTCACACGCTAAATATTTGTTACAGTTTTAATACACACGGACTTTCCTAGGAATGCAAACAGCATATAAATTGAGGAAAGAGGATACTATACATTGCGTGGAACTTTATTAAGTGTGGTTTACCATTACAGAAAACCATTATCGCCGACATCGTAGCTCATGATACTTGTGTCACCAAATGACACATGGATACAGGGCTGCATCTGTCGCTGTCACGTTCACCAAGATTTTAGACATATGTGCAAGCAACTGGCTACTTCTTTGTGGCTTCTCATGAAGACATGCCTGAATGTTGACATACTGAAATACATGGTTTTCTACTATAAACAACTTACCTTTTAGAACTCCCTTACGGCACTATGGTGACTTTTTTTTTTTTTGCGGTACGCGGGCCTCTCACTGCTGTGGCCTCTCCTGTTGCGGAGCACAGGCTCCGGATGTGCAGGCTCAGCGGATGTGCAGGCTCACGGGCCCAGCCGCTCCGCGGCACGTGGGATCTTCCCGGACCGGGGCACGAACCCATGTCCCCTGCATTGGCAGGCGGACTCTCAACCACTGCGCCACCAGGGAAGCCCTATGGTGACTTTTGAAAGAATTTTTTGAGTAGGTGGGATACATTCTTTATGAATTTCATTCTAGTGCAGTAAAGGGGCCATCTGAACATGTTTACGGAGTTAAGATGGGTCTGAGAAGACTGAGAACCACTGTCTCAGTTCATGAGACCCTCACAACAAGCAGGTCAGTCGGAATTACGGCTCTCCAGCACCCGAGAGCCTGGGATGAGACCGGGAGAGCCTGTCAAACCCGGCGAGAAGACTGGACCCTGGGTACGGAGTCAGCTCATGGCTTTGTCCATGACGGGATTCTTCCTGGTTATTCTTTAGAAATGGATAAGCTTTGGTCAGTTATAGAAATTTCTTAACGTTTATTTGATGCAAATCAATCTCATCTACTATAGCTACAAGGAGAACATTGGTTCAAGTTTTATGTTATAGTTCAAACCATTAACTGAAAAAAACCAAATCAACCTGCTGCTGGCACATTTTTGGGTAGTTATGTTCCTAGGTGGAGAAAAGGTGCATAAAATTATAACTTCTTAATGGATTATACTTTTAAACAATATAATTTCTGTCCCCTGACGTGCCCTTTATTTTGAATTCCAATGTTTCTGATACTGATACTGCCACACCTGCTTTTCTTCAGTAGCATTTGCCTGCCTACCTTTCCACCTTCAAGTTTTTGAATGTCATCTTGTTGTAGGTGTTTCCTGTGAATAGAACACAGCCGGGCTTTAAAATACCGATCTGCGATGCTCGTTCTTTCAGTGAGGGATCGATTATTAACGTCATGTTGAGACACAGCATCCATTACAGACATTTCCTCCTTACCTTTTTTCCCCTCTCTTTCTGTAAGCTTTTAGTTGAACTGACTTCGTTTTCTTTATTCCATTTTCCTACCTTCTAGGGTCTGTTTTGTTTTATTTTCGTTATTATGCACAATGTGTTTTTATCAGTGTTTTCAAGTAGCACACTTTCTAAAACTTATAATACTTATTAACAAACATGCATTTAATAATTATGAGTTCTTTTTTAAAAAAGTACTGGGCTGCGCTGGTGGCCCAGTGGTTAAGAATCCGCCTGCCAATGCAGAGAACACAGGTTCTAGTCCTGGTCCGTGAAGATCCCCCCATGCCACGGAGCAACGGAGCCCGTGCGCCACAACTATTGAGGCTGCGTGCTAGAGCCCGCAAGCCACAACTACTGAGCCCGTGTGCCACAACTACTGAAGCCCATAAGCCTAGAGCCCATGCTCTGCAATAAGAGAAGCCACCACAATGAGAAGCCCGCGCACCACAACAAAGAGTAGCCCCCGCTCGCTGCAACTAGAGAGAGCCCAAGCCCAGCAACGAAGACCCGACACAGCCAAAAATAAATACAAAAGTAAAATAAATAAATTTTTTTAAAAAGTACTAACTGTTTCCCCTAAAAACACCTACTGTGATTTTGATGATAAATTTACCTTCATAATTGGAAGGAGGTCTTCCACTTTGTGGACCTTTTCCAGAGCTTCTCTAACTTCCAACAATCCTTTAGGATTATTAGCTCTTAAAAAGGGAAAGACAGAGAGATGGCAACTAAAATTAATACAGAAATTAATAATTATGCTCTTACCTTTAATTAAAATAAATCATCCTTAATTACTAGTGGCTCAATATTCAAAACGGTGGACCAAAAACAAAGTTTTGAAATAATGGGATGGTTTAGTCTAATGAGTATTGGGCTACAGATGAGAATTAAGGAAACAAGACAGCAGTCTGTCTAGAATGTGAACTGGGGAAAATCTGAAAGGATGGACAGCCAATGTCTGTGTGGACATGCATGGGTCTGGGCTTGGTCAGAAAACCTTGATTCTCCTATTCCAAGTATGAAATTAGAAGTAAATGTTTTTTCTTCCTAAAGTTGCTCAAATGGAAGTATCCTACTAAGCTCTTATAACAATTTTATATTTACTTGGTGACAGCTAACATTCAGAATTCCTTTTTCCCCAGCATTCTGTCCACTGTCCTATCTATACTGTACTGCCTCTCAGTTGAGGGAGAATGAGTATTAAGGCGGAAATCCCTCATTTAATCCCTAATTAAGAAATTCAAAGAAACATCCTGCTTTGAATTCAAAGAAAGGCTAGACGCTTTCAAAGAGGCTAGAAAAGTCACAGCATTGTGTGTAATATAAAAATACTCAGTTAAGGTCCACGGATTTTGTGAAGCTCTTAAAAAGAAGGTTGATAAATGATTATGAAAGGCTTTATGATTCCAAACACTACGTAAAAATATGACATATTTTGTTTAGCCCGTCAATAGGCTTGGTTTTCAAGTTTCATAAATATAACTAATGTAAAATACATAAAATTTATCCATTACTATGAAAAGAAAATTGAAAGATTACCCATGATAAACTAGAATTCTATCTTTAATAAAATGAAGAATTTTCTCAAAATATTCCAGGTATCTCATGTTGATCACCTGACCCCTGTAAGAAAAAAACAATTAAGAATGTTTTTACAAAGAAATATGTTCCACACAATATCTAATTTCAAAGTTAATTCAAAAGGACAATAAGAGAGCTGGGAAATTCACTTGTTTGCAGGCAAAGAACGGTAGAAACAAACACCTGTCTAAGTAAGACTGATGGTCAGCAACTAGGCTTATCCTGGTGGGAAAGGCACCAAACTCAGCCCTGGAGATGCCAAAACAGGAAGAAAAGTCCTCAGGTACTTAAACGGGGCTCAGACTTGTATGCCCCTTTCCTCTTATGGATCCTTTCCCTTTTTTGGCAATATGCTCCCTCCTGCCCCTCGGCGCTCCTGATAGCATTAGGGGCTAATACTCCTTCTTGCTGTCTAGGTTACTAGCTGTCTTCATCTCCTCTACCACTCTAAATAGTATCTTCCTCCTGTTTCTATCCCCACCCCCATTTTTAAAACTCTCCCAGAACCTCACGTACAGCCAACACGCCAATGTACCCATCCAACTGATGTACATGTCTGGAAACAAACATAGCCGACTGCTTCCCGGACACCGCTCCCTGGACTCCCCACAGGCGAGTCAAACCTCAGGTTCAGGAACTCACCCCAGCTCCCCAGCGTGTTCACCTACGTTCTGCCCTGGGGCTTCCTGGCCTACTGGGGCAACCACGTGCCCACCCAGCAATGGGACAGCCTACCCGCAGCTTCACGCTTGCCTTCACTTCTAACCCACCCCTAGTGTTCCGACCTTGCCTTCTCAGTATCCACTCTTCCCCTCCAGTGCACTTCCACAAAGCTTTCCAGACCTCGGTACCAGTGCACCAGAATGTTCCACAACTTTCTAACCAGTCCCATGCCTCCAAGGGAAGTCGCTGCCCTCTCATCTATTCTGCCACCTGTGGCCAAAGTGATCACCCAGATGTGTAAATCTGTTCAGCTCACTTCTCTGCTTATGATCTCTGAATGACTCTCTTTTATTTCAGGACAAAAAGTGCCTTAGCATGGATATGTTAGCTATATTTTGGGGGAAAAAAAGCTGTTTATGTTTCAGCCTCTGCCTGTCTTTCTGGCCTCGACTGCTGACAGCCCCTTAATCATAAACTATTCACCAGTCATAATGAATTAGTGATACCTCCCTGACCATGCCTGACTCACAGGTGGGTCCATGCCTCATCCACCTCTCTCTGCTTTCCATCTTTCCAAACAGCATCACCTGAAGGCTGGACTGGGACCACCCCCCGCCCCAGCATCCTGTACACGTGACCACCACCACTCTTAACACACTACATAGTAGGCTCATAGCTTAGTGAGGTCCATCTTCCTCACTAAGCTACAAGCCTTCTGTAGTGAGAGGCTGTACTTCATGGCTAAATCACCATCATGCTGCACAGCACATGGAGAGTGGCCTTTAGTTAAAGGTAGTTGAGTCTACCTGTGAATGTCACAAATTATTCTGTAAGAAACAGGAATACACAAGTCACAAGGGGAAAGGAAATTTATTTTCTAGGAATTAAAAAAGTAAATGTCTTAACATTTCCATTAAACTTAAATGTCCAAGTTGTATACTAGAATATTTCCTTGATTCAGGGTTCTGGAATTAGAAGCGTTTTAGATGTGACACAACTACCATAGGTGTAAAATTTACCCAAAATTAAATTCAGTGGGTCTGATACTGAAGCTGATACTCTTTAATATTTGCTCATCATATATCTAGAGGGTGGCTAAGCACATGAAGGGTCGGGTAACGAAGTGAGCACTTCACCCACGCCCCTGACTTGCCAGAGCCTCTGGACAAACAAAAGCTCTCCAGCTAACCTGGCTCATCCTCCCAGGAAGGCAGCTTAGCACCCAGACAGCGTTTTTCATCCAACCGCCTTGGGTGTTGCAGGGTTGGAAGGAGGAGTCTTTCCCTCACCACAAGAATTCTTTAAGCCACACGATATTATCGGGATCTTATGGTAATGTAATATTCTCCATCTAATTACTTTCTATGATGTTTTAGGACCCTTTAAAGACTGACATCTAGGCAAAAATCTGGCACTCTACCCTTCACTTGAGCTCTGCAGCAAAGAGCCTGGAGAAGGGGCACAGCATTTCTTCCTGCAACCAGGCTAGCTCAAAGGAATGCGGGAAGGAGCTTGCAGGTGCAGAGCTGATTTGTGTCAAAAAGTCACCGAGGAGGGAGCACTGGGTTGCTCGTGGTCTCCATGAACTGACGATTTAAAATAAACTCCTATGAGAACAGGAAAGATAAACAGAATGTTCATACCTGATTAAATTGATGTGGTTGTTAAAACCTCTGCTAAGACTTCGTGCTGGCATTTGATCCAACCATAACACTGGCTGGTCTGGGTCAGCAATCCTGTAAAATAGAGCTTATTTAAAAATGAAGGCCTGGGCTTCCCTGGTGGCGCAGTGGTTGAGAGTCCGCCTGCCGATGCAGGGGACGTGGGTTCATGCCCTGGTCCGGGAAGATCCCACATGCCGTGGAGTGGCTGGGCCCGTGAGCCATGGCTGTTGAGCCTGCGCGTCCGGAGCCTGTGCTCCGCAACGGGAGAGGCCACAGCAGTGAGAGGCCCGCGTATCGCAAAAAAAAAGAAGACCTTATAAAACCTAGAAATGTTCAAAAGCATTCAAAATAAAACATGTAGAGGTCTTTGGAAAACAACTGCTCAGTCCATTACATCTAAAAGTATGAAACACAAACCTGCAAATTCCAAAAAGATGTTCTAACTGGAGCAAGGAAGAAGTCAGTACAGGTTTACTAGTAGAGCAGGATTTTTCTCATGAAAATGAGTATCAGCGGTTCCCCCTCTAAACTGTAGCTGGTTGGCCAGGCCCACACTTCAAGCATAAGAAGACTGGTGCACTGAAGCTCGTTCAAAGGTACCACAGGTAATGAATGATACGCTCTTCCAGAGAGACTGCTTTTTCTACAACACTTCACTTAAAAATGTGCTCGGAAGCACAGCAACAATCAATTCCTATTTCATTAATATTCATCCAGTGTATTTCAAAGAATAATGATGTCAGGAATTTCTGACAAACTTTAGAAAGGAAAACATAACTTACAAGGCCAATTATTAGTAAATAAAATGGGATTCAAAACCTGTGAACTAGAGGAGACTTAACATTTTCTGACAATGATAAGACGTCTAGCTTATTTTCACTGAAACGTCAGTTACCGTCTCCACTTCACTGCGATGTCAAACATGTCTCTCCACTGCATCAGCCGTGTTTTCCCATTCATTCGAACCTTTGAACTGGTCCACGTACGCTGTACAGCTTGCATGACTTCTAAGGCTGCCAAACCCATGGCTAAAAGAAGGAAATGTGGGGGAAAACAGAGTTTGTAGGTACCCTTTAGAGGGAATGATCTTCGCCGACAACTCGGCGAAAGAATCATGGAATCTTAAAAAATAATAATAATTGGTTCTGATGCACCTAGGGGCCGGAAAGGAATAAAGATGCAGACGTAGAGAATGGACTTGCGGACACAGGGAGGGGGAAGGATAAGCTGGGACGAAGTGAGAGAGTAGCACTGACATATATACACTACCAAACGTAAGATAGCTAGCTAGTGGGAAGCAGCCACGTGGCACAGGAGATCAGCCCGGTGCTTTGTGACCACCTAGAGGGGTGGGATAGGGAGGGTGGGAGGGAGACGCAAGAGGGAGGGGATGTGGGGATATACGTATGCATATGGCTGATTCACTTTGTTATACAGCAGAAACTAACACAGCATTGTAGAGCAATTATACTCCAATAGAGATGTTAAAAAAAATGACAAAAAATTTTAAAGGCAAAAAGAATGAATAAAAATTAAAATAATATGAAAATAAACTGGGGAAAACGAAAAAGAATCACAAGTATTGGTAATTTAACAGGACCAGAGATGCATTACACAATGGCCTGACTAAAATTCAACTCTATCAGAGGAAATTGGAGACAAGCTCACACTTGGCCGCTCCCAATCCTGAAAGAACTGAGGTTCAAATCCCTCCTCACCCTACAATAAGGAGACAGCTCTGGTGGATGAGCTGTCTGAGTTACAGCAATGACTGAAGGCCTACCTTCTACATCTACACCAAAGCAACAGCATAAGAGCCAAAGCTGGAAGCAGTCTTCTCTCAGAATGCAGTGTGAATGAATCTATACATTTCTGTTCTGATCACATGGAGATTTTCAGTAAGCACAACAAATGATTCTTTTCAAAAGTACAACGTGGTTTACCAATCCTCTGCTCCTTTGTCATAAACACTTCCATTTTCAGATAGTTTTAAAATACCTCTGTGTATTCTCTTGTTTGGCAGGAAACCAGGTGTTTCATATTGCATCAGAGATCCCAAACGATCAGCTACACAAATCAGCTCTTGGACCTCGGGCTTATAACTCTCAAAATTCTGATGTAACACATCTCTGGAAGAAACATTACGTACATGATAAAGACTTTTACCACAGGTATCTGGTTATCCAGTTTCACCTGAAAAGCAGTCGCTTCCTCCACTGGAAAAATAATCAAGGAACTTCTGACCACGTAATCTTTACTTCAGTGGTCTGTACCCAACCAGACACAAATTCAAAGAAGGACTCTCCGTGACAGTGTGTGCACAGTCGCCGTCACGTGCTTGTTAGTAACACTGATAACTAGTTTGCAATTCAGGAGACACGTCTGAGCCTTATTTGTTCTGTAAACCTCTCCAGAACACAGGGACTGCCTCTTTTGACAACCAACCAGACCCGACCCTATGTCCATCTCCTGCTCCGGCCCCAAGTTATTTATATGATGCCAAGTGGACTTGGAATTGTGTATGTGACTGCTACTGTTTACCCGCCAATCTGCTAAAAGTTTTCGTAACAAAGACTGCAATTCTAAGTTACAGGCTGTGTCAGCGTCCCCAAGGGTTCTGTAATTCACTAGGAGGACTCCCAGGCTCTGTGGACGGTTGTATTCGTGGCTCTGAGGACACAGCACGATCGCCAGAGGGAAAAGGCACATGGGGCGAGGTTCAGAGGAATCCAGGCGCACTTCCAGGACCCTGGGGAGACACGTGGCACTGATTCCCCGAGTGAAACGCTCACTGGACACGCCGGGCCCAGGGATTGTACTGGGGGCTGACCACGTGAGCACCCCTGCCTGGCAGGTACCCTAGGCCCCCAGAGGAGGGCAGGTGTTCAGCATGAACCGCACTGTTCATACACACGGCGCAGGTGCTGGGAGCCATTCTTAGCTCTGGGCACTTGGGGGTAGGGGGAGATCCCGAAATCCCCGTTCCCAGATGCCAACCCGGGGCCAGCCTGGTGAGCAGGCCTCTCCAAGGACAGCCCTTCAGGCCACCCCCCCTTTTCTGCACATAAGTATTTCTCTAAAAAGGGGTGCTAGAGAACATACATACCTCTTTGGGCAATCTATTTTGTTTTCATTATCTTGATTATTGAAACTGACAAAAGCATACAACCTCATTACTCAACGAAAGAACCAGAACAATTATGTAGCTCTACCTACTTGTATGCCACTTTCCTGTCCTATCCTCCTGCCTCCCAGGAAGAGGTAACTTATCTTGAATTTTGTGTTCACAGTTCCCTGACGTCCTTCTTTTAAAAAATAGGTTACATATGTATATCCCTAAACAATATATTCTATAGTTTTGCTTATGAGCTCTATTGGAAAAATGATGTGACCCTGCAGTGTACCAACGTGCTGTTTTTACTCAACTTTATATTTCAAAATTAGTCCACACTGTTGCTTGGGCCATTTGTTTATACTGCTGTATAATACCCCACTAGGTGACAGTATCACATTTATCCATTTTTCTGTTCATGAACATTTAGGATGATTTTGTTTTCAGTTGTGAACAAATAAAGTGCTATCAACAGGTCTCCAAGCAGACATGTGCACAGGTACATGTTTCTCTCCTGAATATACACAGGAGCAGAACTTTAAGATTGTAGGACGTGCAAATATTCGATTTTACACAATAAGGACAAACTGCTGGCAGAAGTTCATGGAGCAATTTATACCCCAGTATATGAAATTTCCCCATATCCTCCTTCTGGTCAATACTACTATTATCAGACTTTGTATTGCTAATATTTGTTTACCTAGTGGGTGATGTGGTCGTATATATTTATGAACTGAAACATCTTTTCATATGTTTGCCATTCATGTTTTCCCCTTGATGAAATTACCTGTTCATGTCTTTTGCACTTTTCTAATTAGCTGTTTGACTTTTATTTGCAGAAACTGTTGATGTCGAAAGGTTTACAGTCAGTCCAATAATTGACCCTAAGTAGGTGATATGACTTTCCTATTTTTAAGATTTTTCTCTTTACCTTAGGTGTTCTCCAGTTACTTATGATGTGTCTGAATGGATTTTTTTTTCGTTTACCCTGCTTTTAAAAAAAAAAAAAATCTATGAATGTATGTGTTTCCTTCGTTCTGGAAAATTCTTAGCCATTATTTCTTCAAATATTGCCTCTCCTCCATTTTCTCCTTCGGGAGTTTGAATTACACACACAAGTGTTAGCCCTTCTTACATTTTACGTATCTTCTCTCTTTCAAGTTTTCTAACTCCTTGACTCTCTGTGCTCTATTTTCCAATTCTGCAATTTTCTCTCAGTTATATCTAATCTGCTTTTTAGCCTGTATACTGAATTCTTCATTTCAATGATTATATTTTCTATTCCTAGAGCTTGTTTCTTTGGTCTGCAGCATGTGGGTCTGTGGCATCTGTCTGGTCATTTTTTATAATCTCATGTTTCTTGATCATGTTTGTGGTCTCTTCATAATTTCTTCAAGCATTTCATTTGGAGTTATTGTAGAGTCTGTTTTCAACAATTCTAATACCTGAAGTCCTTAAGGGTCAAAGGACCCTTAAGGGTCCTTTGGTCATCTTGGTTTTCATTCTCACACTAATGATCTTAGTCTGTGGGAATACTTGGGGTACAAATTGGCACTAATTTCTCCCCAGGAAGGATCTGCATCTGCTTTTGTTGAGATCCTGGGAATGCGTCCAATATGGGATCACTTTAGCCCTTTGAAGGTCAACAAACCCACCCTGTCATGCCTCAAGGCACTCTCCTGGATAGGATACCTTCTTCCTTTAAAATGTGTTTACCATCCATCACTGTAGTTTGAATACCTTCTCTTTTCTTTCTTTTTAGGCATCGAGGGAGCTGATCTTTACAGATTTTTCCTAATTTTTAAGACACTGCTAGACTGCCAGGAATTAATTTCTATTCTAAATCTAATTGTTCTGTAATGGGATAGCCTTTTAGCATATCCATTTTGCCATACTGCAGCAGTATTGGCCAGTGCTGTAATTTCAAACTTTTAACATGTTAAGAAATTTGTTTTAAAGTAACACGGTAAAGGAATAATGCATATCAAACGCTACCAAGAAGTATAAGTACATTTGAAGTTTGAAGTTACCCCAATTAGCAGGGAATGTCATGCTAAAAGGAAAGACGATGTCCAAAGGTAAGCTAAAAGAAATATTTGCAGACATATCCAATTCAAAAATAAATTCATCAGAAACATGAATAGAAAGCCATTTATTGACCAAGAGATATTATGATGAACTTACAGCTCAGTGTTGAAAAAGAAAAAAAAAATCTTCATTTAAAGCACTCACTTTGAGAGTAGCACTGACATATATACACCACCAAATGTAAAACGGATGGCTAGTGGGAAGCTGCTGCATAGCACAGGGAGATCAGCTCGATGCTTTGTGACAACCTAGGGGGGTGGAATAGGGAGGGTGGGAGGGAGATGCAAAAGGGAGGGGATATGGGGATATATGTATACGTATAGCTGATTCACTTCGTTGTACAGCGGAAACACCACATTGTAAAGCAATTCTACTCCAATAAAGATGTAAAAAATAAAAAAATAAATAAAGCACTCACTTTATGTGGGGTTGCAGCCCTGGCTGCTCTTCGTAGTCTTCTATGAGGAAAGGCAGATTCTTAGCCCAGTGGTCTTTAAAGCTTCCGGGCAGGTCCGCGTCAATGTTATATTCCGTAAGGGGAGTATCAAGGTGTGCATGAAGATATCGAGAATACTCTGCAGATGGGAAATGGGATCTGACACACCCGGATATGCCAAAGAGATGGTTTTTATAGCTAACTGTAATTTTTTATAGCCAGTCTGTACAAATACTTCATAACAAACCGTTATTTAATTACAAGGATTCTGGGACTTCCCTGGTGGTGCAGTGGTCAAGAATCCGCCTGCCAATGCAGGGGACACAGGTTCAATCTCTGGTCTGGGAAGATCCCACATGCTGTGGAGCAACTAAGCCCGTGTGCCACAACTACTGAGCCCACACTCGAGAGCCGGTGAGCCACAACTACTGAGCCCACGTGCCACAACTACTGAAGGCCACTGCGCCTAGAGCCCGTGCTCCGCGACAAGAGAAGCCACGGCAATGAGAAGCCCACGCACCACAATGAAGAGTAGCCCCGGCTCGCCACAACTAGAGAAAGCCCGTGCACAGCAACGAGGACCCAACGCAGCCAAAAATAAATAAATAAATAAATTTATTTTTAAAAATTACAAGAATTCTAAATGGAGACTCCAAATTTTAGCAAGTCACTATTATATGATAACGGAGGTGGCCTGCCGCTGACTTGAGTTACCAGGGTCAAATACAAGCCAGTCAATCAGGGTCCACTTCGGCTAAATTTTAACCACCTTTCCATAAGCGACACCGAAGATCTCACTATTCAATTCCAGGGTCTGGGAATGCAAGTTCAGTGTTAGACAGAGCCTGCTTCCTTCTCAACTAATAGATCTACTGACTATGTATACGATTTCATCAACTGACTGACCAACTGTTGCTTATCTCTAGGGATGCAGTGTAGAAAAAACCAGGATTTGGAGTGCTCCCATCTTCAGTCTATAGTTCACAAGTCCAAGTTCTCCTAAACCAGGAAAATAGAGGGAATTACAATTTAGAGTAAAGAGCTGTGCTGTCGAAAAGGTAACCCCTAGCCAGCTGGCTATTGACAACTTAAGGGGTGACTAGTGTGGCTGAGGCACTGAACTTTAGATTTTACTTAATTTGAATTAATTTAAACTTAAAACTGATATTTTATTCAATTATTAGAAAACTGCCGTATGTTTGGAACAACTTACATGTATCAGTCTACTTTTACAACTTTAAACTTTATGAAATCTAAGTTCAGACCAAGTATTTCCAATGAAAATTTAGCATCCAAATTGAGATGAACTGTAAGTGTAAAATATAGGCCATATTCAAAGACTAGTACCAAAAAATGTAAAATATCCAATAAATAATGTTTTCATATTAATTATATATTGAACTAATATTGTGGATGTACCGAGTTAAATAAGACAAAATATATTATTAAAGCGAATTCCACCTGTTCGTTTTTACTTTTTTAATGTGGCTACTAGAAATTTAAAATTACACACATGGCTTGTAAATATTTTCACTTGGACAGTGCTAGTACCGAGGGCTAATGATAAAGGAAAGAGAAGGAATAAAAGTAAAGATTTGGGCTTTATATGAAAAACAAAAATGTCTTTATGTATGGCAGAAAAAGGGTAAGACTGACTAATAAAAGGATAACCCAAAGATCTGCTTTCTTCTTCATCTCAATTTAAATTCTCCAAACTATGTGGGAATTCTGATATGAAGGAATGACAGATCAAAGATACCAAGTTTTTATTTAACAGTAAAAACCTCATAAAATGTTCCTTTCCTGTCATTCCTGTATCTCTGGATGAGGTGTGACAAGTCATGGATACCCAGATGATTGTCACATTTAGGTCAAAATATGTTTTTTTGGCATAAGTAAAATTTTTTAACTTTAGAAAGAAAAAATGTGAGGAAGAGGCAAAAAAAAAAAAAAAAAAAAAAGCCCTAGATTGGCCTTTAGAAGACATGGGCTCGTCCTTCTAGTCCAGATACCACCACTAACCAAGGGGCAGCTGAGGACAAGTCACCCAGCTGCTCTGAGACTCAACTGCCTAACATGGAACATCAGAGACACAAGCAGTATCACTCCTACTCCAAGCACTCAGGGTCAGTGATTCTGCAGCTGTTTGACTTACCTCGGAGATACTTCACTTTAAGGTACTCTGGGCTGGCCTTCTGGCCTGGGAGAGGGTCATTTAGCATAACTTTAGTTTGTGCTTTTATCCCTTCATAAAACTGTCCCATTGCTACGTGGCTGAGTCCTTTCATGTACTGGCACACCTCGTTATACGGTTCCAGCTGCAGACACCGCTGAGGCATCGAAGGAGAAAATGCTGTATTAGAATCAATACAGTTTAAGGAAACTTTAAAGTACTTTCTTCTAATCTGGAATTAGGAAAGTTTTCTCTCCAGGTTAAATCAGACCAAATACATCCTCAGTAAATCAGTCTACAGGACCAGGCCATGGTTTTTTCCTCTTTCTTTTTGTTGAAGTATAAGCATTACTCTTGCCCGCCCTCCCCGCTGACCCCATTCATTTCACTGAACTTGGTTGAAGAATGACGCAGAATGGCAGTTACAGTGCTTCTCACTTACGGATGCTCACCTTGAAGTTCTTAAGGGCTTCCTGCAAGCTGCCATGGTGGTAAAGCATCATTCCCCGAAGCTGGAGGGTCTGCACGTGATTTTGGTTCAGCAACAGAGCCTTTTGAAAGCTCTCAGTGGCTGCTTCAAAATTTCCCAGCTCTCTAGGTATTTAACAATAGTAATGAACATAGTATAGGCATTTCAGTAAACATACAGAATAAGTTATCCTCAGAATTATGGTTTAATCTACAAATACGATACTTTAATGTGGGTGTTTGCTTTTTTATTTTACCACTTTATAGCTACTTAGCCTTTGACGCATCATATCCTACTTACTTTTTCTAAATCTTACCAGATTATAGGATCACCATAGAGCTCTTGAAATTCTTTAGGGGAAAATTAATTTATTGATTTCCAAAGACAAATGCTTATTCAAATCCCTTTCCCCAACTCATGATCAGCTCCAACCCCTAAAAAAACTTTGCGTAAATTTTAGTTATCTGGATAGAAACATATGCTTCTCCTTTGGAAAAAAGTAAGTAGGTTATAATCATACAGAGGTATATCATTGAGAATCAAATTCATAGGCTTATAATTTAATTTTTTCTGTCACTGAAGGTACTTCACTTAAAATCCAGTAAATCATTGTCTACTTTAAAATTCTGTAATAAGAAGTATATTTCAGAATTGTGATCATTTCAGAGTGGAAATGGTTATTACTGACCAGCCTTGCCCTCTTTCATATATCAAAATTTTTATAAATAATTGAAGAACCTTCAAAATATCCCATGTCAACTTTCTATAAATAATGAAGATTTAAAATATATATATATAACACCCACTTACATTTATACAGCACTTTACTATTTACTAGGTTCTTTCAAATCTGTTTTCAATTTATATACCCAACAAATTTGTGGGACAGGAAGGATAAATATCATCCCTTAAACCTAGAACAAATCCAAACACACTTTCTCCAAGTTAGTATGAGAGCTTTTCCAACTACGGCATCAGATCAATAAACTCTTAAATGTAATCCTTCCTGAATAAGGCACCTAACAGGGTTTTACAGAGGATTTCTATTACTGTCTCTCTCTTTCCTAACTTTTATAGTACCTTTATACAAGTCAGAATATTAAAAAATTTTTAAGCCAAAAGTCAGAATAGCTTTGCTGGTCAGGGCAATGCATGTAGTCAGGAAGCAAGGGTCCAGGCACAACTGCTCATACCCTATAGAGATGCAGCATAACTGTAACATTTCCATCCCACAATTCTAGGAATCTTCAAACAGATCCTAGTGATGTGGGTATTAACCTTAGTTACTGCCTAAAAAGGCAGCAGCGCCTGTAACTCAGCAGCCTATAATGCCACTATTCAAAGCAACAACCCTTGAAGGACTAATGTTTTCTAGACTAATATATACAGACCGAGGTTGTTTTAAGACACAGTAACAGGCATCACGATATGCTCTTACCCGTGGTTCTTTCTATGTTCCAGAGAAGATCTTAATAAGTATGTGAATGCCTATGTGATTTAGAATGACCATCTCTTTTGGTTAAGAAATGCATTTTTTTAAAAAAAATCACTATTATGTGAGGCTATCCCACTCTACGCCCTCCCTCCTACCCCTACTAACTATTAGTACTTTACTTACCTATAGGCCTGTCCCAGACTTTTATATGCATCAATAAAATCAACTTTCTGCTTCAAAGCTTCTTTGAAGGATTCAATAGCTTCCTGTAAAAAGTATATAGAAAATTATTTCATTTGCTTAACTGTTAAAATTGAGTTTCTCTCAAATCACTAAAGGACATACATATGTATGTGTATATATATATATATATATATATATATATATATATATATATATATATATATATATATATATATATACATGGTCTCTGAGTACTTTTTTTTTTAAATAGGAGTACTTAAAAAAAAGAGAGAGGTAGAAAGTACAATAAACTATGAGTCTGGAGGATTTAATTTCAATAGTAAACAAATGCATTACTATGAACAACAACAGAGCCTTAAGTTTCTCCTTCCAAAATGGGAAAACAGCTTCTCACTATCTTTTTCATTAGGACTTTGAATACTGATAACACCTGCATTTTAATATCATTCCCTTAATTAATAAAAACCCTATGGAACAAAAATAAGCCTAATAGCTGTGTGAAATGATACAAAATGATCACAGCTAGCAGCATTTGAAAGTGAGCCAACAGAAGAGACAAAAAAAAGCAAGCCCAATGTGAAATTATTTATAGAACAAGAAGAAAAGTTCCCAGGATAGCTACCTGAAGGATTCCCATGATCTACGAAGAAAAAAGAAACCGTAAAATTCAGGAGAAACCTTCAAGTTGGGGGCAGGTGGGCATGACTCCTGCCAGCCCAGCTCAAGGCGGCACTCAGGGCCCAGAGCTCCACACACTATGCTTTCAGGGGAGCCCTTGGGACCACAGTGCACTTGGCTGCAGGGGGACCCTGTGGGGAAATTGGTGATAAAATAAAAATTGGTGATGAAATGTTTCAGAATAAACATCCTAGGCTTACACTGGGATTGAATGTACTTTTCATTATGACTCTATTTATTGTGATTAAAAAAAATTACGAAGACATTTCCACATTTCCCAAGGAAAAGATTTATCTGACTTAACAGCTATAAAGGCTCACAATCTCTAAGAGCTTTAATTGAGAAAGACTTGACTTTAAAACTTCTGGAATAGATCATTTCAACCTGATTAGAGAATTCAGAGCAGAAAACCACTAAAGATATCAAATGCCTTGCCCATGGTAGGCACTCAATAAATATTTAATGACCCGGTAGGCACACAAAATAGTTTTGCAAAAGCTATACAATCTTGATTCTTTTCAGAAAGTCATTCAGCCCCTGCTTCTTGATTTTCTCAGAGGGGGCCAGCAGGGCAAGAGAGGCTGGCTTTGAAACTCTTCAAAGGCAATACTGAAGACAAAATCGTCTCATGAAGGAATGCCACTGAATAGCTACTGTTTGGGTGAAAGATGAGAACGGATAAATTTTAACACCAAAGAAATGTAAAAGAGCACTCTTCATTGGGCTTCCTGCCGTGACATAGTCTTATCTTTTAGGATTTGTACAGCTGTACTTTTAATTCAACAAACATGTATTGAGCGCCTACTATGTGCCAGGGATAGCAGGAGGTAAGGGGACATGAAGATGGGTGAGTCATTACCTCTGTACTCTGAGAACTCACAGTGTCATTAGAAAGCCAAGTAGGTAACCAGGTTATTAGAATACAAACTAACAGCTACAGCAGAGATATGAGGAAGAGGCTCTGGGAATAAAGAGAAAGAAACCACTAAACTGAGCCTGGGAGACCAGAAGAGGCTGTACAGAGGCACTGACAACTGAGCTGGGTCTTAAAGAACGAGGAGTTTGGTAAAGCAAGAGGGCATCTTGGACGGGGCAGGGGGCACCGCACAGCGGCACAGAGCGCTCACCGGCACTGGGAAAGCCGGAGGGGCAGGAGCGCAGGGGGCATGGGGTCGGGGGGAGTGGGGAAGAGGGAAAGCCGGGGCCAGAAGGAAGGAAGCAACGAGGACTGGGGGCTCTGAGGAGGTGTGGGACCTCACAAAATTTACTCTTTGTAAACATGAAAACTGCTGGTAAAAAAGAAGACACGCTGGAGAGGGGAGAGGATGGAGCCCAGATGGGAGGCGGCTGTGATAGAACAGGCAAGAGATAATGGAAGCTCAGATTGAGACAGTGCCTCTGAGGAGGGGGAAAGAAGGGTCAAATTCGGGAGAGAGTTTTCAAGGCAAACTAAGAGAGAATTTGGTGGCTGTCTGGGTATGAGGGAGGGATGAGGGAGAAGAGAGGGCAGGAAGAGTTTAGGCTGAGAACCCGGCTGGAGGGAGGCGTTAAGGAACGTTAGGAAGTACGGGGGAGGTCGTGAGTCCACTGGGGCGTGTGATGTGTGGGGTGTTTGTGGACGTCTAGTGGAGATGCCCAGGAGGCGGCTGCTGCCCACTGCACTTACTGCATGCTTGGACGCCACAGTTCTTCAAAGTCTGATTTCTCTTCAGCTTTTAAGTCTTTGGTTTCGGGGTTCCTGTCTAATCACTGCACAGCTCTCTACCTCATTCTGCCAAAGAGGGGACATAGCAGAATCAAGATTTTGAGCCATTGGGAACAAAGAAACTACGTTCGTTGAATCAATCTCTAAGCACATGAACTGGCTCTGAATTCGCTGGCATCATGAATGCAACCATCACCACTTAAGTCACTGTCTTCTTTACTAGCTAAAGGGCAGCCAACGCCCTGGGGCTGTTCGGTATAACTGAACAGAACAATCGCAGGTAACTCTCAAAGGAAAGGCTTATAATATACAATTTTTGAAATATCCTTACAACATGGGTAGAATTCAGTAGAAAAGTTCTTGCTGTTTTACTCCCTAGGAAAATCCAAAATGTCTGATATATCTTCTGAATTGGACAATTGTGAAATTTGTCATGTAATATATCCTAATATATTTCTAATGTATTATATCACAAAGTAAATAAGCCATCACCCACTCTGTTTCTAAACTGCTGTTGACCTGGAGAGACCACCTTTAGGATATAGAGATGGCTCAAACTCATTGGTCTATTTAATACTTCGCCTCTACAGTTAACGAGAGAAAGAGAGATATCTGAACTAAGTTCATTAATCTAATTAAGGCATTTCACCACTGACTCAGTTTTCCAATCTCTGTAACTGGGACACCCTCTGCTCCTTCTATACTTCACGGGGATGCTTTTGGGATGAGTGAGACACTACGTAAACACTCTGACCTCCTCACATGGCAGATCTATAAAATGCAAAGAAAAAGTTCCCATCTATTACACATGTTGCTGCTGTGTCGGTGGGCGTGGTGAAAAGGACGGAAGACCAAACCATTTGGTGAGACAGGTTCACTGAGGGGCTGCTAACACTCAGAGAATAAAAGCATTGTTTCTAGGTCTTCATCCGGGAGGTTTGGAATAAACCAAACTGAATTTTGGTCCATGTCCATTTTCTACTTAGTGTCTCTGTTATGGCTCTTTTCTGAAAAATTCTCATTTCAAAATAATACAAAGGGCCCTGCCCACGTTCCTAAACATGGCTTTACAGTTAAAAGTGAAATCAGGGCTTCCCTGGTGGTGCAGTGGCTGAGAGTCCGTCTGCCGATGCAGGGGACACAGGTTCATGCCCCGGTCTGGGAGGATCCCATATGCCGCTCTGCGGCTGGGCCCGTGAGCCATGGCCGCTGAGCCTGCGCGTCTGGAGCCTGTGCTCCACAATGGGAGAGGCCACAACGGTGAGAGGCCCGCGTACCGCAAAAAAAAAAAAAAAAAAAGAAAGAAAGAAAGTGAAATCAACTGCTTGCATTTGTTTACTTTAAAAATTATCTGTACCCTCTTAGTACTAATAATTGGCCTTTTTTTTTTTTCTATTTAAGATCTTTCTCCCTCATGTGATATTCAAGGGAGAGACTCTGAACACAGCATTGTGATTCTCAATTTTTTAACTGAAGGGGACTGAGAGAAGATGAGAAGACAGAGGGCAGAGACAAAATAAACTGGAAGACATCACCTGGCAGCTGCTCAAAGCCTGCACTGCCTGTCCGAATCCTCGAAGGGGGACAGAAAGGGTCCCTGTTAGGACCACCTCCACATACTTGCAAAACGGAGATGAGGTGTATGAAGTAAGATTTGCAAAATTCCTTCTAGTTTGGTTTTTAATGGACGGGAGTTATTTTTTAGAATCCACAAAACTTCGATTAAATTACATTCTCACATGTAAAATAATCTGTATCATCATCAATACCTGATTCAGGTTTACAGTTTATAAAGGACTTTTCACACATGTTGTTTTATGGAAGCCTCACTCTCACTTCAAGAGACAGAGAGTAGCATCATCTCTGCCTGATAAATGTGGAGGGACGGGCTCAAAGGGTTCAAGCAGCAGCTTCAGCAGTGCAGTTAATAAGATTCAGAGCGAGAGCTCAGAGCAAGGCCTTCCAACTCCAATTCAGCTCTCTGCCCTTGATATGCATTTGCCCCACTGATTCTTACTGAGCACCTACTATGTGACAGGCACTGTCTGTAACACGGAGGACTTACAACTTGGGACCTTTTTAGAGGTAAACCCTCTCCCCACCCTCCCAGTGTGTGTGTTTATGTGTGTGTCAGACCCTCAGAACTATTTTCCATAATAACACGCATGCTCTCTCTGCCAGAGTACCCTTCCCTGCCACAGGCTGTTGAAGCTCTTCCCACCTTTCCAAGTTCAGGGTTAAGTGCAGCCTACTCTGAATTCTCCACCTCCTGGTCAGAATGAGTGTCTTCACCTAGGCGGGCAGACCATCTGTGACTCTCAGGCCGGCTGTCTTCAGTCGGGCAGTTTGGGGTGTCAGGCCTTGGGTGAGAGCCAGAGCTCCACTCTCAGCTGTGTTTCTGCCCCTTGCCCCGGGCCAGAAAGAAGCTGCTGCAGGACAGGCTCCCCAAACGGGCTCGGAGAACGCAGAGTCCCGGGCAGGAGGAGGCGCAGGCAGGCTGGCAGTGGCGTCCCTGCCCCACTCAGCTGAGACAGAGCCTCTCCTTTGTCCCTCGCCTCCTTCTTCCCACAGCAGCCTTCAAGGGACAGTGCTGGGACCGCTCCTGCAGCCCCCAGAGGACCCGAGGCAGTCTGGCAGTCCCCGACCTGAACGTGGCCGGCGACCCCCTCATCAGTCCCCCTGTCCCCATCCTCCTCGGCCACCACTGCATCAGCAACCACTTCCTCAATACAGATTGGGTCTCAACTCTGTATTTCCCCCCAGATCTAGACTTCACAGCTCCTCTGGGCCTACCAACTCAAGTCTGCACCCGAGACCTTTCAGGGCCCCTCCCCCGTGCTCCAGCCCTTCACACTCAGGCTGCCTATTTGCTCAAGGGCCTGACCATGGCCCCGCCCCCCATGTCATCACTCACACCTTCCTCTCGCCTTCAGAGCCCTTCTCCTTCCCAGCCCTGCTCTGCCTTCTAGGTCAGGACGAAGTCCACTTGTTCTCTGGACCTTCCCTAACTCCCGAGTTCAAATGAATCTTTCTCACCTCTGCTTCCAAAGCACTCTGCTTTTATTGCTTTCTTTCGTGTATTCACCCTATGATAAGTTATCTGTGGGGAAAGCCTTTGTAAACTGTATTCATCCCAAGTGTAAAGCATTATTTCTCCCTTATAACCTTTCATCCTCTCCCCTTCTGCACCTTCCTCCAAGTACCTATCAGATAGTAGGCGCTCAATAAATATCTCAATGCAAACGACTTTCTAAAATAAACCAATGAGACACTTGAGACGTCATTTTAAAACCTGCCAGACTAAACCCCGCTCAATTCACCGCAAAGGAGAAGCAGGATCGCTGTAGGTACACATATGGCACAGCACTTTCACCTTCAAAAGTCCTCTGTGAAAGAAAGTTAAACCTTTGTATAGCATAGCTATGGGCTGGTTTTTGTTCAGTTCTAAGGACTGCTGAAAGTCTTCGTGGGCTGTTGCATAGTCCTACAAAAAGGAGAATGAAAAAATAAATAAAGTAGTATTCGTTAGATATTTGGACATGTCCTACTTTCGACTGATAGAGGAAAAAAAATCCCAATTTAGTTTGTGCCCTTTCTGGCTTTAAAGGAAACATTTCATGACCACGAATATTAGAAGAGTGTTACACTGTTTGTTGAAAGAGTTGATTTCAATGACAGGAGAAACTCACAAAGGTTTAATTCAAGCATACTGTCTCAACCACAAAAAAGAATATTATTTTAAATTCCATTATAGCCATAATCTGTTATAGAAATTTTACAAATTATTTTCTGGTACTAGCATTTTATTATACTGAATTCTAAAATAATTAGGACATAGATCAACCTTAAAATGTGTTATGTTGAGATTTTTAAAATCTACTTTCTTTTGCAATAGAAAAGTGTTATTAAACTGACTGTAAGCCCACAAAAATAGCTATGGCAGTCATAAGTACCACTCTGATGATAAAAGATAATCTTGCTAGATTGAGAAGCTACAGCCTGGGAAGCTGCATTAGTTCAGGTTATGGTTTTCGGGTTGTGATACCCAAAGAAATTCAAATTGTACCTCTAAGTTTAATGATCACACATTGACAACATGCATACCTGCTTCTCTATGCTGACATTTGCAAGAACAGTTAAGGTATAATCTGTAAACCAAATTTCTCTTCTTCTGTTTCTCACTCTTTCTTTTCTCCCCCAGCCCAGAATTTGTTACTGCTGACAGTTCAAGCAAGAAAATGTGTTCCTGGTACTTAATATTTCCCCACTGGGTTCGACTTCAGCTAAAGAAAATGCTTTCATAACTGTCTTATATCACGAGCTATTATTATACAGCCCCAAACCCAAATCTATCAAATAGCAGCTTTCTGAAGTGGAAGGAAAGGCGAAATCTTTATCATCATGAAAGGGCATGTTTTAAGGCAAGAACAATTCACCTCTGATATGAAGTACAGGGTCCCGCGGTGTCTGTACAGCCGTGCTGAGGGCTGAAGTTGAATAGCTTTAGTGAGATCATTCACTGCTTCATTAATTCGTCCCAGAGGGGACAGAATCTATAAACCCAAAAATGTAATTAGGGGAGAAAAGTCCCAATGATCGCCCCTACAACTGTCAATGTTTTTGACTTTTCAATTCCGCTTCACCACCCCACATTCACAATGTGACTCTCTCAGCAGTCTAGAACCCTTGACGCCACGTACTATGCAGTGAGGTTCAAAGTCAACAGCTGAGGGGCTGCCAATCTTGTCCAGCCAAGGGGATGCGGATGAACTATGACCATGGCAATTGCCTTGTCATTGTTTCATGTTCTAGGTCAAAGCAGATGTTGCTTTTCTTGAAGTGTGACCATTTGTTCCCCAACCTATCATTTACCTTTCAAAACAAAATTTGGCATGTCAAATTAATCTGAAAGATAACTTTGAACCATTAAAATAGAGGAATTGTTAAACACAGATTGGAGTCCTCCATGGTGTCTAGCTATGCCGTCTGTAGTATTAAGTGCTGAGTGGCAATTTCTAGGATTCCAGGTGTTTTGTAAGCCCTCTTCTGTGAACGACTCTCAACTCGTCTCAAGATCATCATCAGTCATGATCTGCAAGGCCGTGAAGAAACAACTGCAGGCCTGTTCTGAATGCTCTTTTGATCCAGCAATCGGTTGTGTTCAGGCAACAATGACAATACAGAAGACAGCTCAGAATGCAGAAGTTCACCCAAATGACATAAGAAAACCCAAAATGGGTATCAGTATTCATGCAATCAAGCTCAAGCAATTTATCCGGAACAAATGTCCTTAAATTAGGGTTAATTTTGTTCTTATAATAGATCATTTCCATCAAGCTTTACTAACTGGTTTCCTCCTGTGCAGGAACTTAAAACCAGCAAGAGAGAGAAGATTCAGGCAGGCATATCACCAGGGGCAAGAAAGCTCAGAGAGAGGAAAGAAATGGAAAATATGCCCTTAGAATTCAAGAAGCATAGTGGTCTAGGGTTATATTTTCAAAGGAAAAACATCCCAACCCAGTATATTAACCTCTAGAGACATTAAGTGAATTATCACACCCCAGCACAACAATCAATATGCATAATAATGACCAGAGTAACTAAAAAAGGTTAAATTATGTTCACTAAATATAGACTATTTCAGAAAGTATAAAAGTGAAAGGTTTCTTATAAAATAATTCCTGACATATATAAATGGTATCCTGTAATTTAGCTGGAAGAATCACTATGTCATGACATTATTGCCTGATAATGCCAGAAAAGGGGGATATTACTATATATTTTTAAGATCATTGGAAATCACTTTTCTGATTACTAACATCATTTGGGGTACACAACTAGCTTTTTATTAGATATACAAATTTTTTAAAGCTGCTAAATCAGTCTTCTCTCTAAGTGTGCTTAATTAAATTCATGCTTTATCATAACATTTCAGCATAGCATCAGCATAATGGCGGGGAAAAGCACAGTACCCACTCCCTGGAGCAGAAGGTCACCAAGTGAGCCACCAAACACTCACCCTAAAAACCAACAGGACTCTCGTGCAGCAGCGAACAGATTACGGTCACTTAACCCTTAGGGTTACAATCCAAAAGTGACATGAGAAAATGAATTCTTTCATTAATTAAGAAGGAATTTCCTTCAGAAAGCCAAATTCCCAATAAAACAAAAAACTCGTTTTAAGAAACTGAACTGTAACTTAAGACACTATAATTTTGAGAACAAAAACATCACATATGCAGTTTTAAAAATACTAAAACACTTAGTGTGCCCTTTGCTTGCTAAGTTTTCTCCCCCAAGAGAGGGGGGAAAAAGTCATTTGTCCCTTTAGTCCAACTATGAAATACCACCAGATCAGAAAATTAAAAGTTACGTTTTATTCAGATTGAAAACATTAACATAAATTCTAAAGCATTTCATATGGTTAAATGTGCAGTAAAATAAATGTAACATGAAACCTGGATAGTTTACTATTGTTTTATGAAAATGGTAAAATGGACCCATTTCATTTAAAAACATTAAAAGGGGTGCCTTTGCACACATTCCTTTCTCTGGCCTGAACGCCCTTCTCTACCTTGCTCCCCAGGACATGGTTTCTGACCAGCTCCAGCATCACCTCTTCAGTGAGGCCTCTGCAAACACCGCCCACGCCTCTCCCCTTGCCAATCTGTCCCAGGGCTCCAGCAGACCATGCTTCTCTGCTCCTGACCAAGCAGCCCCTCTCCCAGTGTCCACTGTCACACACGTTACCTGGAACTGTCACCACGTGTTGCCCCTCTGTCTCCACCGTGAGTCCCAAGTTCCAGTTATGGTCATGTCTACATGTCTGATCTACATGTCTATGTAGATAGGTTTATCTCATAAAAATTATATACAAGTGTGCGTGCGCGCACGCGCGCACACACACACACACACACACACATATGCTTCCAAAGGCTGTAAATCTCATTTGACCATACTGTCATATTGTTTTGCTAAAGTACGTCATGTATACAATAAACACGGTGACATATTTTTCAACAAACATTGACAGTGGTAGTACACATCATAACTGTACACCTTAATACTAAATGTTACTGTTATATGTTAAATCAGGAGTATCACTCGGCCCATAGTTTTCTAGTAATTTCAACTGTGTTTAAAGGCGTTATGTATGTATGGAGGAAAACACAATAGGTATACGGGAGTTTTAAAATTTCTCAGTAATAAAATAATAGGAAAGAAATCTGAGATTCGACTAATCCAATAACAACAGAGGGAAAAAGAAAACCACACTCACTTCTGCTCGCTGCTCAAATACCTCTGGACGATCTGGTTCCAAGGTAATTACTCGGCTCAGTTCGAACAGAGCAAGCTCAGCATTCTTAATGTCCTTGAAAAGGCATTAGCTTAGTATGAGATACACTGTTCCTCAAAACCAGCTTGAATAGATTTTCTGAAAAAACTAATAATTTAGCAATGACATAACTACTTATTTAGAAATAAATATGAACTTAGCTTCTAAATAAGAGATAGGCCAAGTTAAATAAGCTCTATTACAATTATTTAACTCACTCAAGTCTACCTACCCATCAACAGCACATGGGACCTGGCTACCTATCCCAAGTTCCACAGAGGGCAAGACATTTTCTCAATTTAACCTATTTAAACACCACATCAACAAATTTCAAGGGATGAGCATATGGACACCAGTGTGCAAAATGGTGCTGACCAGTGGCAGTGTGGGAACAGAGTGGAGCCGTGTCAGTGTCAATCAAAACCCCTAGGCCTACACACCTACACCTGGAGAGGTCTAGGTACACCTGTTCTCTTTAAAATTTACACATTACTTTATATCAAAAATATATGAGCATGTTACTTTTACATTAAAAGTGCATTGAAGACACGAGCAAATTTCACATCAAGATATAAAATTAAAAGAGATGAGAATGAGGAAGAAGCAGTTTATCACTGACCTTTACTAGGGCAACTTAGGTCATTTACTGATGCCCTGAACCTAACTAGGTTATTGATGCTCTGAATGTAACATTGTTTCCTTCCTAAATGTCTTCATTCCCAAATCTGAGTTCCTGCTCAGTCTTCCTTCTCAAGTCTCAGAAATATACAAATATTATACAAGATTTCTCCAGTAGGCCGGCAGGCAATCAGGACAGTTTTTTTTTAATTGGCAAAGATACAAAAGTGACATTTCTCCCTCAAGACATAATGTCATTTGAATATTTTTAATATAAAATAATAGAAAAAGTTTATGTAGAATGTTCAAGACTGAAAATTTGGACATCTGATCTTAGACCACTTCATTATTTACTATATACTCTCAGGAAAAGTCTTCATTTTTATACCATAGTGCCTTTGTTTGACCAAAATATATTGGGTTGACCAAAAAGTTCATCTGGGTTTTTCCATAACATCATGAGACATACTGTTATTCAAAACCAGCTTCAATAGGTTTTCTGAAAAAACTAGTAATTTAGTAATGACATAACTACTTATTTAGAAATAAATATGAACATCTTATGGAAAAACCTGGAGGAACTTTCTGGCCATCCAATACTTATTATAACCTTCCTCCTGCATTCCTCAGAGAAATAAGGGAAATAAGGCTCCAAAGACATATCTATCTGGGAAAGTATAATATAGGGTAACATATTAAAAATAAATTTTGCAAAAAAAAACTTTTATTCAACCTTTAAAAATCGTGGAAGGAACTCAGATTCTAAGTCCTACTACACTATTGATGCCCCGTCTCTCTTTTACAGCAATGAGTGTTTCTCAGGAATTCAGTCAAGGTCTCGTGTTTTTCTAGGCTTATGTCCAGCTCATCATGAAATAAAGTTTAGGCTGCCAAAGGCTGTCCTTTTGGAATAGAAAGTAACCTCAGAAGACCTGGGCAGAAATTCCCATCCCCCCACGTCCCAGTCACTTGATCTTGGAGAAGTCCCCTATGGCCATGGTCTCATCTGTGAACTGGAATGACACCACTGCGTGTTCCCTCAGAGCCCGGGGAGCGGTGAGGGGCTCTATGGGAACCCTGGTCCGAGTCCGGTCACGTAGACACTATGGCAGGCGTAACTATTCCATACTCACATGTAATCCCTTCTTTCCATAGGCTATCCCTCGGCCATAAATTGCACTAACCAGATCAGGTTCCTCCTATTCAGACCAAAACAGAAACACGTCAAAAGCCATAAACAAAACAAAACAAAACAAATCAGTTTCTGCTTAAAGCACGTTAATGCCACAAATGACAGCTCTACATTATGCTACCACTACTCATGTCAGTCAATACACAGTCCCCAACCACAAAACTCTATATTTTTAGAGCTCATTTGAATGAGACATGAATAAGAGTTTTACATCAAAAAAAAAAAAAACACTTAAAAATAGAGAAAACCAACATTACTGAGCGCTGTGCTAGTTTCTTTCGCACAGTCGTCTTACTTAAAATGCAATCCTCTCAGCAACTCTATGGGGGGCAGCACCAGCAAACACAGCTCAGAGAGAAAATGGAGGTTCGGAGAAGCAGATACAGCAGTGAAGGGCCTGGGTGATGCCCCCTCCTAGTTTGTCTGCTTACAGGTAGTCATGAAATAATCTGAAAAGGAGAGAACCCGTCGGAGCCAGCACAACAAGGAACAAGAGGTGAGTCGACTCCACAGTCTGTTGGGGATTAATACAGTCCTTTATTCTAACGGGTCAGAGCGAGAACCAGACCCTTTCTGCAACCTGCTCCCATGTGGACTGGATGCAACGCCTCTCAGGCCCAAGGACAGAGCGTCTGCTGCCCCTGCCATC